>NC_059176.1:63453408-63756439 GCF_019923935.1 Bubalus bubalis
TAGTCCCTTGCATCTGTTCATCACCTCCACTGTATAATGGATTTGATTTAAGTCATACCTGAGTGGGCTAGTTGTTTTTCCTACTTTCTTCAGCTTGAACCTGAATTTTCCAATAAGGAGCTGATGATCTGAGCCAGAGTCAGCTCTAGGTTTTGTTTTTGCTGACTGTCTAGAGCTTCTCCATCTTCTGTAAAGAATATAATCAGTCTGATTTTTATATTGACCGTCTGGTAATGTCCATGTGTAGAGTCATCTCTTGTGTTTTGGAAGAGTGTGTTTGCTATGACCAGTGTGTTCTCTCGGCAAAACTCTGTTAGCTTTTGCTCGGCTTCATTTTGTACTCCAAGGCCAAATTTGCCTGTTACTCCAGGTATCGAGGTCCCCTATGATGAAAAAGACATTTTTGTTGTGTTTGTTAATTCTAGGAGGTCTTGTGGGTCTTTATAGAATTGTTCAACTTCATCTTCGACATTAGTGATTGGGGCATAGACTTGGATTACTGTGATACTGAGTGATTTGCCTTGGAAACGAACTGAGATCATTTTGTCATTTTGGGTACTTGTAGAATAATAATAAAAAGAATAAAACACCCTCCCAGACCTTATTATTTCTGCTTGACATACAAGCAAATTACTAACTAAAAGCATATTTAGGAGCAATACAAGATAAATGAAAACCTGCATTAAAAATGGACAATAGAACCAACTTCTTAGAAACTCCAGGGTTTGGGATTATTAGGCACAAACTTTGACTTTAACATAGCAATGTTTATTGTGTCAAAGAAATAAAAAGATTTAAGAATTTTGTCCAGAGAACTGGCATCTTTAAAAATGAACATTTATAACTAAAAAATGTAATAGTGTTTAAAACTTTTTAAGTGGGTTTTGTAAGAGATTTAGTCAAAGCAAAAGGGAGAATTGGTGAATTAAAAGATAATACAGGAACAGTATTCAGAATTTTTGAGATTAAAGGATGGATAATTCAAAAGAAGATTAAGACCTACAAGGTACAGCAAGAAGTTGTAACATAGTTAAAATTGGAGTCTCAGTAGGCAAAAAGAGAGAAAATTGGCCAGAAGCAGTATTTGAACAGATAATCACTGAGAGTTTTCCAAACCTGACAAACACATCAAGCCACAGATTCCAGAAGGCTTATAAAACCCATGTGGGATGCAGGTAAAGTTGTGCTTTAAGAGAAATCTGTCTTTTAAAACAGAAGGCTGGAAAACCCTGAGCTAAATAAGCCTGTATCTCTGTAGGAATAAACAAGTTAAAGAAAATTAGAAGTAAGTTATAAAGATAAGAGCAGAAGTTATTGAAATGTTATATTTGTATCAATGTTCAATTCAAAACATATTCTAATTTCTATTTTCTAATTTCCATTATAACTTCTTTTTTGATCTATAGTTATTTAGAAGTCAGTTTCCTAATTCCAAATGCATGGTATTTTGTAGTTATCTTCGGGTATTGTTTTCTAGCTGAACTGTTTTGTTACCAGAGTACTTAACTCCATATGATTAAATTCTCTGAAATTTGTATACTTGTGTGTGTGTGGCTCAGCATGTGGTCACATTTAGTTCTTTGCACACAAAATGACATTTTTTGTTTTTATACAAAAAGAATGTAAACATTGAAAAGAATATTTATTCTATACTGTAAGCAGAGATTGTACATTCTACTTGTTTTAACCAAATGTTTTATACTTAAAATATGCGATAACTTATTGTATTCGTCCACATTTAGAGACTTATGATAGACCAGTTCCAGGTAGTTTCACTTTATCTTTAAACTGCCATCAGTTTTACTGATCCTGTCATTTTCAAATGCATAATACATTTTCAGGTGAACCCCCCATTTGCCTTAATCTTATTTTAACTTTTTTGGAGTCTTCTGTCTGTTTCTAAAAGCTGGAAGGCTTCAGGCCCATGTCCTATTGAAAACAGAAGCATCCTTGAACTTTTTAAGTGTTGAATAAACTCTGAATATTCATTGAAAGGACGGATGCTGAAGCTCCAATACTTTGGCCACCTGATGGCGAAGAGCCAATTCATTGAAAAAGACCCTGATGCAGGAAAAGATTGAGGGCAAGAGGAGAAGCGGGTGGCAGAGGAATGAGATGGTTGGATGGCATCACGGACTCATTGGACATGAGTTTGAGCAAACTCGAGGTCGAGGAGATAGTGAAGGACAGGAAAGCCTGGTGTGCTACAGTCCATGGGGTCACTAAGAGTGGGATATCGCTTAGTGACTGAACAACAAAACTCAGGATAAGGAGAGACTTGCTAAATAAGAAACCAGAGAAAGGCTAACCGTAAAGAAAAGATTGATCAGCTTGCCTGTGTTAAAATTTGGAACCTTTGTTCATCAAGATACCATAAAGAGAATGAAAAGGCAATATAGAATCAGAGAATATATGTGGTGTACATATAAAACAGGACTTTTTATGAAGAATACATACAAATTATAAAGAAAAGGAAAATTTAGTTTTTAAAAATGCGCATGAAAACAGACATTTCAAAAAAAAAACTATCCAAGTGTCTAATAAACATGTGAAAAGAAGCTTTTGATTCAGTAATCAAGGAAATGCAAAATTAAAACCACAGGATAGCACTGGGTACCTACCAAAGCAGCTAAAGCAAACTAGATAATACCAAGTGTTAACAAGAGTATGGAAAAGCCCAAACTCTTATACACTGATGATGGTAGTGCTAATTGGTGTGATTATTTTGACATTATCTACTAAGTTGCAAATATGTTTATTCCGTGACCCAGCATTTTCACTCGTCCTTACATACTAGAGAAGTGCATATTTGCATCATGAGCACCAAGAGATATGTAAAAGAATGTGCATGTCATTATTCATTACAGCCAGCATCTAGAAAGAATCCAGATTTCTGTCCACAATAGAGTAGATGAGTATATGATAGTATCTTTACACAAAGTAATGCTATACTTCAGTGAATATGAAGGAACTGTAGCAGTAGTCAAACTAGCAGTATTCTTTGGGGTTCTAGCAATGTTCTCGTTCTTGGTCTGCTAATGGTTTCATGGTTCATATGGTAAATCCTTGCTCCTCTAAGTTTTTGTTTCATAAAATATTCTGTATATGTATTAAAAGTTTTAGAAATACACTTTGCTGTTAAAAAATAATTATAATCACATATGTTGAGATACTTAAAACTATAAGAGAATGTAATTGTATAGTAGTATACTATACAATTATATAGTTGTTATACTATTAATTGTATTGTATAATAGTTATACTATTAATTCTGAAATTTAGAGAGAAAAAAAGTTCACACATTCACACTCAACAAAGATTTGGCAGCCTTTTGAGTCTGGGCGTTACTGTCTGCATGTGGCAGCTGATAGGCAGCTTAATCTTAAAGTCATGAAATGAGTCAGAATAAAGACAAGCCAACAACAGCCAAGGTCGGCAAAGTGGAAAGCTGTCAAGACTGTGGGTCCTCCATGTGGAGCTCTGAAGGCACTGAGCCTGCAGCCACTTTCCCAAGCCATCTTATGTGAGAGAATAGATCTTTTTCATTCTTAAGAGAAAAAGGAAATAGGAAACAGAGACACAGGCATAGAGAACAAATATGTGGATGCCAAGGGAGAAGAGGTTTGACTTGGGATTAATGCATATATGCTGTTAATACTGTGTATAAAATGGAACACTAATGAGAACATACATTACAGGAACTGTACTTAATGTACCATGGTGACCTGAAGGAGAAGGAAATTTAAAAGGAGGAAATTATATGTATAGCTGATTCATTTTGCTCTACAGTAGAAACTAACACATTGTAAAGCAACTAAAGTCCAATAAAAATGTAAGAGAAGAAGATAAAGTACAAGCCACATCTAATATTTGATAAATGGATAAACATTTAATGTACTTAAATGTGCAATGCAGAAAAGAAACCCAACTAGTATTTTTAAAATTGAAAAGGATGTTCATTGTTGATAATAAATTCAAATAAAAATGAAACAAAAAATCCCCACCTAGTAATTGCCAACTATTGCCACTTTTTATTGTGACATGAAAAGCGAATGAAGGTGGGTAAAGCTGATGATCTGTTATGTGTTTGTAGTATTGCAAATTAGTAACAGTCATTTTGGAAAGTTATTGACAAGATATTTCAGTAGTCATAAAAACACCTGTTTTCCTCTAAGATGTGTAAGAAATGTGTAAGTTATTACATTTCTAAGAATCTATCCTAAAGAAATCAATCAGATTATGCAAAGGTTCCTTGCAACTTTATTTCTAGTAGGGAATAACAAGAAAATATAAACATATTCAACATATGAAAATTAAGTAAATTAAAATTTTCAACTTAATTCCTTTTTAGTTGTGATTTAAAACTATGCCAAAAATATATACATGGAAAGGAGAAGAAACCTAAAATGATTATAATAGTTAGAATAGTGGGAATGTATGTTTTCCCTCCTTTTTTCTAGTTTTTGAACTTTGTTGTTCTTGTTGAGTCGCTGCTGCTAAGTTGCTTTAGTTGTGTCTGACTCCGTGCAACCCCATGGACTGCAGCCTACCAGGCTTCTCTGTCCATGGGATTCTCCAGCCAAGAACACTGGAGTGGGTTGCCATTTCCTTCTCCAATGCAGGAAAGTGAAAAGTGAGAGTGAAGTCGCTCAGTCGTGTCTGACTTTTAGCGACCCCATGGACTGCAGCCAACCAGGCTCCTCCATCCATGGGATTTTCCAGGCAAGAGCACTGGAGTGGGTTGCCATTTCCTTCTCCAAGAGTCGCTGAGTCCTGTCCAACTCTTTGCAACCCCATGAACTGCAGCAGACCACCCTTCCTTGTCTTTCACTATCTACCAGAGTTTGCCCAAAGTCATGTCCATTGAGTCAATGATGCCATCCAACCATCTCATCATCTGTTGCCCTCTTCTCCTATTGCCCTCAGTTTTTCCTAGCATCAGGATCTTTCCAATGAGTCAGCTCTTTGCATCAGGTACCAAAGTATTGGAGTTTCAGACTGAAGTTAAGAACACACATGTTTGTTTTTAAGAGAAATATTTTTAATCTGTACTTATTAATGTCAGTCTTCCATTCTGTTGGTTTCTATTAGACCTTCCTGCTTTTGCATAAAATTATTATTTGATGAACATTTTATATCCAGTTGACTTGCTTAGCAGTTCAGTTCAGTCAGTCAGCTGTGTCCGACTCTGTGACCCCATGGACTGCAGCATGCCAAGGTTCCCTGTCCATTACCAACTCCCAGAGCTTGCTCAAACTCATGTCCATCAAGTCATTGATGCCATCCAACCATCTTATCCTCTGTCGTCCCCTTCTCTTCCTGCCTTCAGTCTTTCCCAGCATCAGGGTCTTCTCCAATGAATCAGTTATTCGCATCAGGTGGCCAAAGTATTGGAGTTTCAACTTCAGCATCTGTCCTTCCAATGAATATTCAGGACTGATTTCCTTTAGGATTGATCTCCTTTCAGTCCAAGGGACTCTCAAGGGTCTTCTCCAACCCCACAGTTCAAAAGTGTCAATTCTTCAGTGCTCAGCTTTCTTAATGGTCCAACTCTCACATCCATCCATACATGACTAATGGAAAAACCAAAAGCTTTGACTAGATGGACTTTTGTAGGCAAAATAACGTCTCTGCTTTTTAATATGCTGTCTAGGTTGGTCATAGCTTTTCTTCCAAGGAGAAAGGGTCTTAATTTCATGGCTGCAATAACCATCTGCAGTGTTTTGGAGTCTCTCACTGTTTCCATTGTTTCCTCATCTGTTTACCATGAAGTGATGGGACCAGATGCCATGATCTTAGTTTTCTGAATGTTGAGTTTTAAGCCAGCTTTTTCACTCTCCTCTTTCACTTTCATCAAGAGGCTCTCTAATTCTTCTTCACTTTCTACCATAAGGGTGCTGTCATATGTGTATCTGAGGTTATTGATATTTCTCCCAGAAATCTTGACTTCAGCTTGTGCTTCATCCAGCCTGGCATTTCGCATGATATACTTGGCATATAAGTTAAAGAAGCAGTGTGACAATATATAGCCTTGTTGTACTCCTTTCCTGATTTGGAACCAGTCTGTTATTCCATGTCGAGTTCTAACTGTTGCTTCTTGATCTGCGTACAGATTTCTCAGGAGGCAGGTAAGGTGATGTGGTATTCCCATCTCTTAAAGAATTTCCCACAGTTTGTCACGATCCACACAGGCAAAGGCTTTTGCATAGTCAGCAAAGCAGAAGGAAATGTTTTTCTGGAACTCTCTTGCTTTTTCGTTTACCCAGCGGATGTTGTCAATTTGATCTCTGGTTCCTCTGCCCTTTCTAAATCCAGGTTAAACATCTGGAAGTTCACAGTTAATGTACTGTTGAAGTCTACTTGGAGAATTTTGAGCATTACTTTGGTAGCATGTGAGAGGAGTGCAATTGTGCAGTAGTTTGAACATTCTTTGGCATTGCCTTTCTTTGGGATTGAAATGAAAACTGACCTTTTGCAGTCCTGTGGCCACTGCTGAGTTTTCCAAATTTGCTGGCATATTGAGTGTCGGACTTTAACAGCATCATCTTTTAGTATTTGAAATAGCTCAACTGGAATTCCATCACCGCTGCTAGCTTTGTTCATAGTGATGCTTCCTAAGGCCCACTTGACTTCACATTCCAGGATGTCTGGCTCTAGGTGAGTGATCACACCGTCATGGTTATCTGGGTCATGAAGATCTTTTGTGTACAGTTCTTCTGTGTATTTTTGCCACCTCTTCTTAATATCTTCTGCTTCTGTTAGGTCCATACCATTTCTGTCCTTTATCGAGCCAATCTTTGCATGAAATGTTCCCTTGATCTCTGATTTTCTTGAAGAGCTCTCTAGTCTTTCCCATTCTGTTGTTTTCCTCTATTTTTCTAATTCTTAAGGAAAGTTAAAAAGTAGGAATTAGATGATTAAATTTATAGTAATCACAAATACTTAATGAAGACCTGAGTGGCAGCTAAAGAAGTAGAACAGCACTAGGTAGAGCTGTAAAGAAGAACTACTTGATGAAAATAAGGCTTTAGAGCTGAGTGCTAAATAAGCTTCAGTTAAGGAGATGCCCTGAACTTAGTAGAAATGCCCTTGTTTTCTTGTGAGAATGAATGAATAGGTTGGTCTCAGGCATCTTCTTATATCCCCCATCATCTTGGTCCCTCAGTCAGAGAGACCCCTTTAGGAACATCTTGTGTTTCAAATTTCTCTGAGCAGGTCCAAGTAGTAAGGCTGGAAACAAGTGGTGTTAGTCTTAATGTATTTCAGACTAGGTTGACTTTTTTTTTTTTTTTTTGCTTATTCAAAGATAAGATGGTTATGAGTATTATTATAAGATTCACTTGAAACCTGGGGCTGAGGAAATATATTTGTACCAAAGTATTTTAATGACTTGTTTCATGTAATGAATGACTTCTCTTTTTTCCAGGGAATGGATTTGTAAACTCAAGAGCTTCTCCAAATTTGATCGGAACTACTGGTGCAAATAGTTTAGGCAAAGTTATGCCTACAAAGTCTCCCCCTCCTCCAGGTGGTGGCAGTCTTGGAATGAACAGTCGAAAACCAGATCTTCGAGTTGTCATCCCCCCTTCCAGCAAGGGCATGATGCCTCCACTGGTACGTTAAACCTTTCATTCTTTAAAACATGCATTTTATACATAGTATATGTTTTCCTTTGGAATTTTCTATACTTCCATGGGATCTAGACCTTTTCCTAATGAGTATTTCTATTGGAAATTAGCATTTGAAGAGACAAGTCTATTTTAAATATACAGAAACAGATTATGAAAAAAACGGAGATAAACCTACTTAATGGTTATTTAAATTAAAGCTAAATATGGAGAAGTTATTATGTTAATTTTCATTTACTGGGCTGGAATCTTTACTTAGAGATCTCATCCTCAATTTGATAAATTAAACTTGACTTAAGTACTTCTCTGTGCTTTTGCGTAGTTTCAGTATCTTTAGCATATTCTTTTCTGTAATAAAAACTCTATTAGAAAGTTCTACATACAAAGAAAACTATTATAGAATAGGAAAGAATGCGTAAAAACTTCTGCTAATAAGTTTTTTTGTTTACTCCTTCTCAAATAACCTTCTCATTTAACTCTATAAAGAATATAGGTCTTCCCACTCTATTCCTTAAAAATGTTCCAGCCTCGTTTGCTTTTGTATCCTGGGTCTGTGAAGAAGGGGAGAATGTTTATCACCTTAGCTTTCTACAGAAAAAGTTATATATGCAAGTTTTATCTGTCTGACTTCAAACAATCAATGTGATGTACCAGGTGGTCTTTCTACTATGCAGCTGCTGAACTTGCCATTTGATAGATTTTTAAGTAAAAGCAGTGCTATCAAGGTTTAGATAATTATTCTACACTGTATAATACTTTATGGATTCCCAGACTTCTTTATGTGCATTGTGTCATTTGAAGCTCAAACTGTGATCTTCGCTAGGTAAGATAAGGAGACCAAGGGAAAGGTCAGTACTGGTCCAACATAGTGCAAAAGAGAGCCAAAACTGAAACTCATTAAGTCAAAAAGCAAAGTGCTTTTTCATTCAGAGATATAGAAAACTGAAAACTTGTTCCCAGCCTTACACTAAAAAAATGTTGGACAAGCAAGTTCATAGTTTTTCTTGAACACGTTGTAGTATTGAGATTTCAGGGCAACCAGCTGGCCCAGACTCTAGGGAGGGACAGATACTGCAGGGAGAGAACATTGGAGCATGGACTTATCTGGGCAAGACACAGATAATGAATTAAGCTAGGGTGATTGGTGAATTTCTGGAGACCAAGTGTTCACTGGCAGAGCTCTGTAAAACCTCTGGGATAGTGATATAGGGCAAGTCTTATTCTCTCTTGCAGAAAAAATTGGAAATGTTCTGAAAAAAATCTTTTCTTTGGTATACAGCTGGGATAGGGGAAGAGCCACCACTACAGTATGGGCAAAAAGTTTTCTCTGGGTACTTCTGTTTCACTCCTGTGGAATAGGAGTCTTAATCTATGAAGAGATGAACAACACAAATGGTCACCCTTAGGGGACTGGTGAATTCCGTCTGTACTGGGGCAATGGGAAAGGGAAACTCTCTCAGCCTGCGGTGAAGGTGAAGGAACAGTGCCATATCATGGCAGAATTTCTGAGAAGGCTGCAGCCTGATGCATAACACAAAGGAGAAGGCTTAAAACTGAGAATGTAGCAGTTTTCTTTGGGGAAAAAACAAGCAAAAAAACCTCTAGCAAACCAGTCTCCCACTGCCCCCAGAGGCATTTGAGGCCTGTGGTAACTATACTGAGGGTAACAATACCAGCAACGAAACACAGACTCAGCCTAGTTCTTAATTAAATTAACTCAGACTCTGCACTAAAGGCCTGGCAGGAGGAAGACCTGTAGGTTTACTGTAAGTAAAAATTGCCCAAACTGAAATATAAACAGAAGTTGTTGCTGCTCTCAGTCATGTCTGACTCTTTTCCACCCCATGGACTGCAGCACGCCAGGGTTTCCTGTCCTTCACCATCTCCTGGAATTTGCACAAACTCATGTCCATTGAGCTGGTGATGCCATCCAGCCATCTCATCCTCTTGTCTCCCACTTTTCTTCCTGCCTTCAATCTTTCCCACCATCAGGGTTTTTTCTAATGAGTTGGTTCCTCGCATCAGGTGGCCAAAGTATTGGAGCTTCAGCATCAGTCCTTCCAGTGAATATTCAGGGTTAATTTCCTTTAGGATTGACTGGTTTGATCTGTTTGCTGTCCAGGGGACTCTCAAGAGTCTTTTCCAGCACCACAGTTCAAAAGCATCAATTTCTTGGCGCTCAGCCTTCTTTATGGTCCAACTCTCACACCCATGCATGACTGCTGGAAAAACCATAGCTTTGACTAGATGAACCTTTGTCAGCAAAGTGATATCTCTGCTTTTTAATATGCTGTCTAGGTTTGTCATGGCTTTTCTTCAAGGAATAAGCATATTTTAATTTCATGGCTGCAGTCACTCTCCACAGTGATTTTGGAGCCCAAGAAAATAAAATCTGTCGTTGTTTGCATTTTCCCCCATCTATTTGCTATGAAGTGATGGGACTGGATGCCATGATCTTCATTTTTTGAATGTTGAGTTTTAAGCCAACTTTTTCACTCTCGTCTTTCACCTTCATTGAGAAGCTCTTTAGTTCCTCTTCACTTCTGCCATTAGGGTTGTATCATCTACATATCTGAGGATATTTATTTTCTCCCAGCAATCTTGATTCCAACTTGAGCTTCATCCAGCCTGTCATTTCACATGATGTACTCTGTGTGTAAATTAAATAAGCAGGGTGACAATATACAGCCTTGATGTACTCCTTTCCCAATTTGGAACCAGTCTTGTACCATGTCCAGTTCTAACTGTTGCTTCCTGACCTGCATACAGATTTCTCAGGAGGCAGATAAGGTGGGTGGGGTATTTGCATCTCTTTAAGAATTTTCTAGTTTGTTGTGATCCACAGAGTCAAAGGCTTTAGCATAGTCAAGGAAGCAGAAGTAGATGTTTTTCTGGAATTCCTTTGCTTTCTCTATGGTCCAACAGATGTTGGCAGTTTGATCTCTGGTTCCTCTGCCTTTTCTAAATCCAGTTTGTACATCTGAGGGTTTTCTCGATTCACGTACTGTTGAAGCCTAGCTTAAAGGATTTTGAGCACTACCTTGCTAGCATGTGAAATGAGTGCAATTGTGCAGTGGTTTGAACGTTCTTTGGCATTGCCTTTCTTTGGGATTGGAATGAAAGCTGACCTTTTCCAGTCCTATGGCCGCTGCTGAGTTTTCCAAATTTGCTGGCATATTGAATGTAGCACTTTAACAGCATCATCTTTTCAGATTTGAAATAGTTCATTTGACATTCCATCATCTCCTTTAGCTTTGTTCATAGTAATGATGCCCATGTAACTTCACACTCCAGGATGTCTTACTCTAGGTGAGTGATCATACCATTGCGGTCATCCAGATCATTGAGGCCTTTTTGTACAGTTCTTCTGTGTATTCTTGCCACCTCTTTTTAATCTCTTCTGCTTCTGTTAGGGCCGTACTGTTTCTGTCCTTTAATGTACCCATCTTGCATGAAGTATTCCTTGGTATCTTTTAATTTTCTTGAAGAGATCTCTAGTCTTTCCTATTCTGTTGTTTTCCTCTATTTCTTTGCATTGTTCACTTAAGGCTTTCTTATCTCTCGTTGCTATTCTTTGGAACTCAGCATTTAGATGGGTATATCTTTCCTTTTCTCCTTTGCCTCTCGCTTCTCTTCTTTCCTCAGCTATATGTAAGGCCTCTTCGTACAACCATTTTGCTTTGTTTTCTTTCTTTTTCTTGGGGATGGTTTTAGTCACTGCCTCCTACGCAGTGTTACAAAAATCTGTCCATAGAATTACCCAAACTGTAATGTAAAGAGAAGAGTCAAAAGAAAACAAAAAAACAAAGCAATACCTCCTCTCAACCTAGAATTCTGTACCCAGCAAAAATATCTTTCAAGATATGAAAAAAAAATAAAAACTTTTTCAAACAAAAATGTGGGAATTTATTGCCGAGAGACATACATACTCTACAAAAAATATTAAAGGATGTCCTTTGGAAGAAGGAATATGCTACCAGAAAATTCTTGGGTCTGTACAATAAATAAAAATAAAGAATGGAAATGGAATAAATGAAGATTAAAAATAAAGTTAATTTTGTCTTCCATTTTATAAATTTCAATTTTAGAACAGTTTTAAATTTATATAAAGATTGCAAAGATAGTACAGAAAGTTCCCATATGCTTCACACTCAGTTTCTCCTGTTACTAACAGATTAATATTACAGCTAATGAGTCAATGTTGATAAACTGTTATAAAGTCCATTTATACATTGTTTTAAAGTCCAGAGTATTCAAATACTCTTAGTTTTTAACCTTATGTCTTTTTCTGTTCTGGAATCTAATCCACGATACCGTATTGAATAGTAGTATGTCTAGTAGTAGTAGACATAGTAGTCGTGTCTTTTTAGGTTCTTCTTGTCTTTGAAATTTATCTACGACTTTACTTACTTTAGTGACCTTGACAATTCTGAGGAGTACTGGTCAGATATGCTGTAAAATGTTCCTCAGTTGGAGTGTTTCTGATGTTTTCCTCATGGTTAGGCTGGTGTTACACATTTGAGGGAGGAGGAAGGTCATGGAACTAATGTGCCCTTTTCATCACATTATATCAAGGGTACATACTATTTCCATGACTGCTGATCACTTTGATAACCTTGCTGGTGTATGGTGTAGTATTTCACTTGCTACTCTTTTCCCCCTTCCCATACTGCCCTCTTTGTAAGGAACTTACTGTGTGAGGCCCACATATAAGGAATGGAGGTTATATTCCACCTCTTTTAGGACAGATTATACATTATTTGGAGTTGTTCTACACAGGTCACTTATTGTTCTCTGTCATTTAATCATTTATTTATATTAATATGAACTCACGTACATTGATTTTATACTTTGGGTTGTAGTAGTACTAAACTTTGTTAATGTATGATTCTACCAGTGCTGGTTTATTCTGTTGCTCAAATTGTTCCAGCTTTAGCTATTGAGGACTATTCACTTGGTTCCTGTCCCCTTTTATATACTCTTGTTGTTTTGGGGTTTTTTTTAGCAGGGGTAAAGGTAGGGGAGTTACTGTTTTATTTTCTGGTTACTTTGGAATGCTTCAGGATCATCTTGTGTATTTTCTGCTCCAGTTCTACAATCAGGCATTTCTCTGAGGAACCTTGGCCTGTTTTTGGAGAATGTTATTAGAAACCAAGATCTGGCTGTTTTCCCTCTTCTTACTTGCTTCAAAAGATAGTTGACTCTCTAAAGCAAAAGTAGTGGCAGTGACTTTTGTGTTTACAGCACATGTAGAAATAAAATATATTAATCTTAAGTTGGTGAAAAAGTAATTGTGGTTTTTGGATCACGAATTTTATATCATTATAACTAGGCTCAAACATATCTTTATTAATCAAAAGAGGAATCATTATAATCAACACATTTTTCCCAACAAGAAATAAGTTTATTTATTCCTATAGCATAAAAACCCATACTTTGGAATTCAGCGAACTCTTAGAAAGCATTTTCTGCCTCCTGCTGGTTGTGGAAGCATTTTCTCTGCAAGAAGTTGTCAGGATGCTTGAAGAAGTGGTAGTTGGTTGGCAAGAGGTCAGGTAAATATGGTGGATGAGGCAAAACTTTGTAGCCCTATTCATTCAACTTTTGAAGTATTAATTGTGCAATGTGTGGTCAGACGTTGTCATGGAAAAGAATTGGGCCCATTCTGTTGACCAATTTCAGCTGTAGGCATTGCAGTTTTTGATGCATCTCATTGATTTGCTGAACATACTTCTCACATGTAATGGTTTCATCAGCATTCAGAAAACCATAGTGGATAAGACAGGCAGCAAACCACCAGTGACTGTGATCTTTTTTTGGTACAAGTTTGGCTTTGGGAAGTGCTTTGGAGCTTCTTCTCAGTCTAACCACTGAACTGGTCATTGCTGGTTGTCGTATAAAATCCACTTTTTGTCATACATCACAATCCCATCAAGCAATGATTCATCATTGTTGCATAGAATAAAAGAAGATGACACTTCAAAATGACAGTTTCTTTTATTTTTCAGTCAGCTCCTGTGGCACCCACTTATTGAGCTTTTACACCTTTCCAGTTTGCTTAAATGCCAACCGACTGTACAATGGTCAGTGTTGAATTCTTTGGCAACTTCGGCTGTAGTTGTAAGAGGTTCAGCTGTGATGATCCTCTCACTTGGTCATTGTCAGTTTCTGATGGCTGGCCAGTGTGCTCGTCATCTTCAAGGCTTTCTCTCCTTTGCAAAACTTGTTCAACTACCACTGCCCTGTATGTTTGTTAACAGTTCCTGGGCCAGATGCGTTGTTGATACTGCAAGTTGTCTCTGCTGCTTTACAATCCATTTTAAACTTGAATAAGAAAATGGCTCGAATTTGCTTTTTGTCTAACATCATTTCACTAGTCTAAAATAAATATAAACAGCAAGTAGTAAGTTATTATGGAGGAGGAAGTGGCAACCCACTCCGGTATTCTTGCCTGGAGAATTCCATGGACAGAGGAGCCTGGCAGGCTCCATGAGGTCACAAAGAATCGAACACGACTGTGATTAACATACACACAAAGTAAGTCATTAGCAAAAAAATAAAGTGAGAATTGTACATTAAAATGATGTGTGACATAACCACATTTACTTAAGAATGTATTCCAATATCAAACAGCAGAGTTCAATAGTGCGAAACCACAATTACTTATCAACCTAACATGATAACAGAGCGGAGAATTAGAAATATACTTTTATAGGTCTTTACACATGATGAAGTATACATTTGAAGTTTAACTCAAATTAACTGAAAGCAGATTTTGTAAACCCAAGTAAAACTGCAGGAAATAAAAAGAGGTATAAATGATAAGGCAATAGAGATAAAATGGAAATACAAAATATGCTTCAATATCCCAAGAAATGGGAGAAAGGGCAAAAAATAAAGAACAGATGGAGCAAATGAAATATAGCTAACAAGATTGTAGATTTTAATCCAACTATACAAATAAACATGGTAATAAACATCAGTTAAAAGACAAAATGTCAGATTGGTTTTTTAAAAAAAATAAAAAGGTCATACTATATAATATCTATAAGGACTCTACTTTAAATATAAAGACATAGGTAAAAAGATGGAGGAAAATATACTATGCAAACATTAGCCAAAAGAAAGCGAGTACAGCCATAATAAGTTCAAACAATGTAGACTTC
This sequence comes from Bubalus bubalis, assembly GCF_019923935.1. Classification (NCBI taxonomy): domain Eukaryota; kingdom Metazoa; phylum Chordata; class Mammalia; order Artiodactyla; family Bovidae; genus Bubalus; species Bubalus bubalis. Next base: position 63,468,203 of record NC_059176.1, read on the forward strand.
ACAATAAGAAATATTATCTAGGATAAAGAATTTTGATACATGGCAAAACCAATACAATATTGTAAAGTTAAAAAAATAAAATAAATTAAAAAAAGGATAAAGAATATTTGCTGACAAATGTTTGCCAACAAAGGTCTGTCTACCAAAGCTATGGTTTTTCCAGTAGTCATGTATCGATGTGCAAATTGGGCCATAAAGAAAGCTGAGCACCAAAGAGTTGATGCTTTTGAACTGTGGTATTGGAGAAGACTCTTGAGAGTCCCTTGGACTCATATTGGACTGCAAAGAGATCAAACCAGTCAATCCTAAAGGAAATCAGTCCTGAATTATTCATTGGAAGGACTGATGCTGAAGCTGAAACTCTAGTACTTTGGCCACCTGATGCAAAGAACTGACTCATTTGAAAAGACCTTGATGCTGGGAAAGACTGAAGGCAGGAGGAGAAGAAGATGACAGGAGTTGAGATGGTTGGATGGCATCACCGACTCGATGGACGTGAGTTCGAGCAAGCTCCGGGAGTTTGTGATGGACAGGGAAGCCTAGTGTGCTACAATCTATGGGGTCACAAAGAGTTGGACATGCCTGAGCGACTGAACTGAACTGAACTGAAAGAAGAATATTACATATTCCAAGAAATATCTTTAATGTGTATGCACCTAACAGGAAACATTCAAAATACAGAAAACAAAGATGATACAACTAAAAAGTAGAAGAGAAAAATCCATAATTATAGTTGGAATATTCAACACTCTTCTCTCAGTAGTTGATAGAACAAGTAGGCAGAAAATTCAGTTAAGGATCTGGGTGACTGAGAAATATTTAACCAGCCCGATAAGAGACATTTATAGAACCCTTCACTTTGCATAGCAGAACATAAATTTTTTCTTTAGTGCATTTGCAACATGCAGCAGGGTATCCAGTGTCATAAAACCTCAGCAAATTTCAAAGAATTGAAATCATATGGATTACAGTCTCTGACCGTAATAAAATCAATAACAGAAAGACAACAGGAAAACCTCCACATATAGAGATTAAAGAACATGTTTTTAAATAGCTCATGAGTCAAGAGAAATTTTGAAATCTATAGCATATCAGAATTTTGAAGACCAACTAGGAGGAGTTTTGAGAGGGGAAATTAATAGCATTTATATTAGAAAAGAGGAAGGTCCCAAATCAGTAAGCTTTTACTTTAGGAGAGAAAAAAGAGCAAACTTAACCGAAAGGAACCAGAAGAAAAGGAAAAAATGAGCAGAAATTAATGAAACTTAAAGTAGAGAAAAGGAGTCAGACCAAAGGCTGATTCTAAGTTTATCACTATAATTTACCATGTTAAAAGAATTCCACTTTTATTCATAATAAAAAGAAGTTTCACCAAACTAGGAGAAGAAAGGAACTTTTTTAACCTAATGAAGACTGTTTTCAGAAATTCTGCAACTAATATACTTAATAAGGGGAAACTTCAGTCTTTAGTAAAATAATATTAGAAACTAGACAGTGATGTTTTATTCTCACGACTCATATTCAACATTATACTGGAAGTCCTAGATGAGGCAGTAAGGCAAAAAAATCAAATGCATAGCATACATACTGGGAAGGAAGAAATTAAACATTCATAGAAGATATAATATGTAGAAAAGCATAAAGAACCTACCAAAAAATCTTCCAGTGGAAGTTTCATGTTGGAGTATGAAATTTTAAAATATCATTTAAACATTACTCAAAAAATACCTACAAATCTAACCATATGATTTTCACGCTAAAACTATGAAAGATTGTTGAAAGAAACCAAAGAGCCAAATACGTTGTTTTCAGTTGCTAAGTTGTGTCCAGCTCTTTTGTGACCCCATGGACTATTGCCAGCCAGGCTCCTCTGTCCATGTGATTTTCTAGGCAAGAATATCGAGGTTGGTAGCCATTTCCTATCCAGGGGATTTTCCCAACCTAAAAGGATCAAACCCACATCATCTGCATTGAAGGCAGATTCCTTACCACTGAGCCACCAGGGAAACCTATGTCAAGATGTTATTCCTTCCTAAATTGGTTGGAAGATTAAACACAACCCTGGTTTACATCACAGCACAGATTTTTGTAGGTATCAGCAAGCGAATTTTAAGAATGTGTGGAAAGGCAAAGGAACTACAATAGCCAGTACAATTTTGAAGAGAACAAGATAGACTAACATTTCCTGGTTTCAAGACATAGTATAAAAGCTACAGTAGTGAATGTGTGGGGGACTTCTCTGGTGGTCTGGTGGCTAAGACTCTATGTTTCCAATGCAGGGAGCCTGGGTTCAATCCCTGGTCAGGGAACTAGATCCCATATGCTGCAACTAAGACCTGGCATAGCCAAATAAATAAATATTTTTTAAAAGACTGTGTGGTACTGGCAAAAAGATGAGCACCATAGGTCAAAGAGAGCCCAGAAAATATATTCAGTTGGTGTTTTACAAAGGTAGTAAGGCGGTTCAGTGGAGTAAGGACAGTCAGTACAACTAACGGTGCTGCAGCAGTTTAACGTCAGTATACAAAAACAGAACCTCAAAGTGTAATTCATACCTTGTACAAAAGTTAACTCAAAATGTATTATAGATCCAAATATAAGACACAAAACTGTGACACTTTAGAAGAAAACATTAGAGAATTACACCAAAAGCATAGTCCATAAAAAATGGATATATAGCTATTTATCAAAGTTTAAGATTCACTCCATGAAAAGGCCCTGTTCAGAGAATAAAAAATCAGTCTACAGATTAGGAGAGAATATTTACAAAATCAGCGATCTAGTAGAAGATTTGTATCCAGAATGATACAACTGCATACCTGGTAAGAGTGGCTAAAATTACAAAAACAAAACCAAAAAAACTATAAGTGCCAAGTTCTGGCAATGATGCAGAACAAAAGGAATTCTCATGTATTCCTACTTAGAATGCAAAAGAGTAGGGCCGCTTCAGAAAGCAGTTTGGCAACTTCTTATAAAGTTAAATATGTATTTGTCATACAACCGAACAGTCTTGCTTCTAGAGAATTTACTCAAGTGAATTGAAAACCATGCTTACACAGAAACTGTGTTTTTCACTAATTTCCCCCAAAGAAAACAACAGAAATAACCTTCCAGCAGCTGAATGCATATACACACTCTGGTACATCTGCAGAAAGGAATATTGCTTAGCAATTAAAAAAAAAAAAAAAGGATGAATTTAATTCATGACAGTATAAATGAATCTTAAATGAATTTTGCTAATTGAAAGAAGCCAAATCCAAAAGATATGATTACATTTATATTTCATTCTGGAAAATGGAGAACAGATACGTAGTTGCCAGGGGTAGGGAGAGAAGTTGACTACAAAAGGAGTAGTGTAGGGAATGTTTGAGGGGATGTGATACTGTATTGTTGGATACATGAATCTATGCTTTTGATAAAACCTACAAAACTATACAATACAGAGTGATTTTTTTTTTTAACTATATGCAGTTAAAAAAATCTACCAGGATTCCAGGGGAACCCAAGATGAAATACATGAATAATTATTAAAAATGAGTGATATAATATGGAAGGGGATGAACTGGTCTAAATAACTTTGCTATCGCTCAAGATGGTAAATTTGTTAAACACACACAGACACACACACCCTTAAATAAGTGAATACTATACATTGTAGATAAAGCCAGGTTTTTTGAGAAATAAAGTTTCAGTTAAGCAAGGTGAATGGGAAGGTTATAATGAACCCTATTTTCCTGGATTTATATTGGAGGTTTCGGTATAAATGTATTTTTTTAAACATATATACAGATAGATACAAAAGTATAGATGTATGTACACATGAATTCGAATACATCTGATATTTCCTCGCTCTGACTGCTGAGTCTTAAATCAGTGACACCTGGAAACCGAGCACCTAGACCTCAGGTCCTAGTTTCTAAACACTATTTTCCAATGACAGGAATCAAGCCTCCTTGCAGAAGTGATCAGTTGTAGAGCTAGGGCCAGGAAAATACACATTGATCCAGAGGGGCCAGCAGATAAGGAAATACATGTCAAGTCACAGGAACCAACCTTTCAGAGGAGCTCCCAATGGCCAGATCTAGAATAATTTAAACAATAAAATAAATAATAATATTATTGGATTATAACACAAAGAATAAAAAATAGACTGTTACTTAGTGACTGAATAAATAAATGGAGAAGGGACAGCTCTTAGAGAGGAATTGTAATCAATGCATGCAGAAAGTCTTGCTTACAAGAAATGGGGGACAGAAAGGCCTCTGTGCCTGGGAGCCCAACAGGGCCCTACTCGGTTTCAGACTCTTCACAAAAATTAACTCAAAATGGATCGCAGACCAAAATTTTTAAATGCGAAACTCTAATATTCTTAGACAATAATAAATGAGAAAACCTAAATGACCTTGGGTATGGTGATGCATTTTTGGATATAACACTATAGGCATGATCCACAAAATAAACAACAATGATATACTCCTACATGCATGTTAGAATGGCCAAAATCTGAAACAGTGAGAACACTAAATGCTGGTGAGTTTGTGGAACAATAGGAACTGTCACAAATTGCTGGTGGGAATGCCAAATGGTAAGCCACTTTGGAAGACAGGTAACGTCTTACAAAACTGCTGCTGCTGCTGCTGCTGCTGCTGCTAAATGGCTTCAGTTGTGTCCAACTCTGTGCAGCCCCACAGACGGCAGCCCACCAGGCTCCTCTGTACCTGGGATTCTCCAGGCAAGAATACTGGAGTGGGTTGTCACTTCCTTCTCCAGTGCACGCATGCATGCTAAGTCGCTTCAGTCATGACCGACTCTGCAGCAGCCCACCAGGCTCCTCTGTCCACGGGATTCTTTAGGCAAGAATATTGGAGTGGGTTGCCATTTCCTTCTCCACTTACAAAACTAAGCATACTTTTACCATATGATCCAGTAATCACACTCCTTGGTATTTACCTGCATAAAAACTTGCACGTGGATGTTTATAGCAGCTTTATTCATAATTGTCAAAACTTGGAAGCAACCAGGATGTCCTTCAGTGGGTAACTGGATAAACTGTGGTACATCCAGACAATGGAGTACTTTTCAGTGCTAAAAGAAATAAGTGATTGAGCCATAAAAAGAAATGGAGGAAAACTAAATATGGGTTACTAAGTGAAAGAAGCCAATCTGAAAAGGCTACATACTGCATGATTCCAACTATATATGACATTCTGGAAAAGGCAAAACTTTTCTTTTTTTTAGTAAAAAGATCAGGGGTTGGAGAAAGGGAGGGATGAATAGGCAAAGCACGGAGCATTTTAGTGCAGTGAAACACTCTGATATTATAATGATTGATACATTTGAACAAACCCATAGAATTATGCAACACCAAGAATGAACCCTAATGTAAACTAGGGATGTTGGGTGATAATGGTAACAAATGTACCACTTTGGTAATGGGGAAAGCTATGTATATGTGAGTTTATGGAAAATCTCTGTATGCCCCTCAGTTTTGCTGTCAGCCTAAACTGCTCAAAAAATAAAGGTTTAAAGAAAAAAAAATAATATTATTGCATTATAACACAAAGAATTAAAAAATAATGAGATTGTTACTTAATGATTGAATAAATAAATGTAGAAGGGACAGCTCTTCGTTAGAGAAGAATTCTAATCAATGCCTGTAGAAAGAATGAGCGAAATGGCAAATCACCATTATAACACGACAGTGCAGACCTTGAAGGCAAGGTCAATGGATGAGTACTAAAGTTAGCAAAAAGGAGAAACAGGATATTTAATAAATATTAAGGAGAAACAGCATATTTAATAAATCTCAGAATGTCACTCCCCAAATAATCGTTGATTATAAAAAGAAAAATAGTGATTTTTATAGTGGAGAATCTTAGTCATTTGGTTCGTCTTTCAGGAACTGGATGTGGAATACTGCCACTATCCTTCAGAAATAAAAACTATAGGAAGTTTCATTTAAGGCATAGAAATATGTTTATAAGAATTGTAATAAACTGCAAAATTGATGGACAAACTACAAGTTTGACATTTAGCAGCTTGTCAGTTATCTTGGTCTTTTTTAAGAGTTCATGAAGCATCTCTGTGGAATTCTAAAATCTGCCCCAGAAACTATCAGTATTTACACTGTTATCCATGTAGTTTAAAGTGAAAAATGAATACACACACACCTATAGTATTTTGTTGTGTCTTAACAGTTGGAGATGGGTGAAGATATGTATAACAAAACAGTTGAAGAGGATTTTGCCACTTTTGAAACAGCAGTTTATAGGCCAGGTAGTTATTTTTCAGAGTCAGTGATGAGCCTCACTCCTCTTTCACACTGTTGTCTGCAGATAAACCTGCTTTCAGATTGGGACTTCATGGATCACTGATGCTTATAAAGATACCTTTTGCAGATTGACAGAGAAGCTTGACTTAACTCAAGTAAAATAATTTTTAAAAACTAGTTGGATTATTCTAGCATATTAATATTTTTATATGTGTAGAAAGAAAAGGAGCAATATGTTTCATTCATCTCTTTTCTGTATGATTTATCAGTTCATTTCTCCTCTCATTTTCTTTATGTGGCTTTTCTCCATTGAAATTATTATACTCATTTGAAAATTATATTTGCAAATATATAAATTTGTAAAACTGTTATACTTATTAACAAATATTTGAGTTCTTATTGTTTCATAATACTGTGTTAGTTACTGTGGGAAAAAAGAAAACAAAATAATTTCTGCCCACCACAGAATTTAATTAAGATAAATGTACTTGTGTAACCAGGTAGGGTAGGGATGGGAAGATTTAGATGTAAGTATTGGCCAAATTCCGGGAGATGGTGAAGGACAGGAAGCCTGACGTGCTGCAGTTCATGGAGTCACAAAGAGTTGGGCACAACTCAGCATCTGAACAAACAAAAACAAAAAAATAGTGTTAGCGTTCTCCAGATTCCAAACAGAAACTAGTTTCACGATTAGGAAATCCTTTTATATGTTATCCCAGCATGGCATAAGAACAGAACAAACTGGGGTAGGAGGGTCTTTAAATCCTGGCCCTAGAGAATTTAAAAGAATCTTTCCTGTCTTTTGAAGTCAGCTACAGGTACAGAGACAATAAATAATGTATATTTGTACTCACTGCCTATATAATCATTCTCTTTAGATTTCCAAACAACTCATAGTGTTCAGATAACATGTTTTTCTAAAGAAGTATTTTATATTCAAGTACCAACAGTCTTAGTAACTCTCTTATTCCTCTTATGTGCTGAGTGCAGTCGGAGGAAGAGGAATTGGAGTTGGTGAGTGTGGGTTTCTACTTGAATGGAATTGAAAAAGATATGGAAAGTACTAATTCTTTTCAATGTTTTTATCTGAGTAATGTTCCCTTTGTTACACAAATTTTTTTTTTCTTGCTGTTAAATACTGTCCAAACATTTTGAATAACTGAACCAAGCACTGGTACTGCAGAATGTGGTTTTTCTACTTATAATTATATATCTTGACCTGTTTTATTTGTTCTGGAAACTTTGAAATAGAGCCTTTATAAACAATAGCTGCCCATGATCATAAGACATGTTAAAGAATTTTTTAAGGAAAGATATAAAATACCTTATATAGTTCCCCAAATTATTAATATATTTTTAGAAAATGACTTCACCCTCACAGTTCCTCAGATTGTAACACACTGTCTTGTGTTGTTTCTCTTTCTTTCAAAAAGATTACATCATTTTTGGTGAGGTCACCTTTTTCACAGAGTTAGAATTATTTCATCCTGCATGAGACAATCTGAACCACAAGGGGGTTCCCTGTTTATTAAAACGAATGTCTTTAATTGAACATACACAAACTTCCTTTTTTTCTATCAGAAGATACTCTGTCCTTAATAGTAGCTGTTACTTTTTTTCAAAAACAAATGATTTCTATTGGCTTTTCTTCTAGAAAATAAATTTGACTAAAAATAACTTTCAGTTGCTCTTTCTATGGGAACTAAAACTCAAACCTCACAGAACTGATCTTCTGATTTCGAAGTCAGCTGCTAATTAGGTGACTTTAAGGGAACTAAAGACTTGAAAATGTTTAGTTTTTAGCATGGGCAGGGGTTTAGATTGCATGAAAGCATGGGGGAAAGGCATCTGTTCGTTTTACATTTTATTATTACATATATTTGCATGCTGGTGTGTTTTGCACAATTTGTTTCTTTTCAAATAAGGTTGTGCTCTGTCCTTAAAATTAAAGATTCTTCTTTAACTTTGTGATCACTCTCACAGTTTTGGATGTGGTTTCACATTGGATAACTAAAATACACTGAAAGTGATGAAAGTGAAAGTCGTGTCTGACTCTTTGCGACCCCAAAGCCTATACAGTCCATGGAAATCTCTTGGCCATGGAATTCTTGTGGTGTTGGATTATATCATGTGCAGATTTTAAGTATCTTTTAGGCAAATACTTTACTTACTGATGCAATAATGATTAGCAAATGATAGTTTAAGATTAAATAATGTGTCTTAGATTAAATCTCACTATTTATACCCTTAAGAAGTTAATCATGAATGCTTCCTTGTGAATTTATGAATTATCTAGCAGTATATTGCCCTCTAGTGGCTGTGGAAATCAGTGCCATTGAGATTATGAGCCTTGATGGGTAGAACCAATATATTGGAGTGTCACTGTTTTACAGACACACACACCACCACCACCCCATCTTGAGGTCACATTAGGAGACTGCCGTGGAGGTGAAGGTAGGGCATGGATAGAGCCAGGCTAGACCATGTCATACTGTTTTTCACCTAGTATTTGACTCTTGAAGTTTCAGTGACAAAATTTGTGAGAACAGATCTCTGTTCTCTCAAAGTAGATCTCTGTCTCAAAAATGCACTAAAATTTTTAACTTGATGCTGAGACAAAAAAGTATACCTAGTTGTTATATGTTGACTTTTACATTCCTTAAAGTATACCCTCAATTACAAAATCTCAAAAGGTAAATTTCTAAGTATTTGAAGACTGTAAAATCTAGCACATAAAAATATTTTTGACTAAGAAACAAACATTTAACCAGAAACTGTAAATAGTCATTGATATTCTCTAAAACTTAAGTTAATTCAAATTCTAAAACTTAATTAAAATGCAGAGTTCTGTGTGTCAGAACCAAATCACAATCAGAGACACAATCTGTTAGAATCTAGAAAGTTGTTCAAATTGGCTTGAGCTCTAGAATAGAATCATGAGTGGCTCTGACCCAAAGTGAGTGCCCTGGAACCTACACTAAAGGCCCATTTAGAGCCAGGCTATAGAGATGCCTTTATAAGTCTTGCAATTCTAGAACAACTCTCCTTTCTGACAGCTCCAAGGGAATAGCTATGGATCAGAAGGAATAACTATATTTACCTTCAAAAAAAAAAGCCAGTTATGTAGAAATCTTGGGCCAGAGAGTATCTTAGAACAATTTAAGGATATATCTTACATTTCCGAAGTACTTAATTTATCAAAGCACTTCTTACTGTTGCCTTGCTAGATTCTCACAGTAGTACTGCAAAGCAGCAGTGCAGCGATCACCGTCTTCTCTGCTTTACAACTAAAGAGATTTGGAGAGGGTGAAGGATTTTTCCAGTGCTCAGGAATTAGTGAATCTGGGACAAGAATCAGGCCAGTATAGCCTGAGTGGTCTTTCTAATATCCTCTAACTTAAGATTGGATAGAAAATACAAACTAAAAAGAAATAAAACGAGATATGAAATATCTAGATCTAACCAAAGGTCTTCAATCTGATTACCATTTGAAATAGTGATAGAGAAAACTGAATGACATCCTGACTTTCTGTAATCTCAAGGTCACTGAATTATACTTTGATATGGCTTAGTCCCCCTAAATGTCAGTTACCAGGCTGTAATTTCTTCATTTAGAAAAAAACCCTGGAGTTACGCTTTAGCCTTCTTGTATTCTAACCTCATGAAACTTGGAGTCTCGCTTTCGCTGATTCTCAGTTTTAGAACGTGTTCGCTTGAGGCAGTGTTGTGAGAAACTGCTCTTTCATACCTATACCCTTAGAGAATGGTGACTGTCTTAAACTGACTTGGTTATTCTGTAGTTCATTTTGTTTCACTCCCACTGTAGATAGGATGCTATGTAGATGCTGTCGGTCAGCAAGCATTTACCATTGGTCATCCACAGCCCTATCAGAAGTATTATATTTTATTTAAAAGTTCTCTACTCAAAGCTTCTCCATTCATAAGTGTCTGAAGAAGGGATACATGGCTGAGTCTGCCATTAAAAAACAGGTCAATGTTGGATGATGGGAGAGGCTCTGCATGTACAGGGTCAGGGAGTATATGGTAAATCTCTGTACCTTTTCATCAATTTTTATGTGAACCTAAAACTGCTCTTTAAAAAAATCTTAATAAAAATGTATATCTAAATACATACACATATACATATTTGTGTGTGTGTTAACTGCAGGATCTCAGGGAAGGAAATATGAATACAAGCTGCAGTTTAGTAAGCTATGACTTAAAACCCTGTTAATTTGTAAATCCAGCAAATAGAAGTAGTTTTGAACTCTTTTGGACTCTCATGGACTTATAATCTATATATACACAGATAACCTTGCTATCCTCAGGTATTTAAAATCTACACATATCTTACTTTGGTAGGGTAGTCTGGCAGTCTTTATAAGGGGCATCAAGTCCTCATTTATGTTAACATATAAGTGTTATCAGCCCTAATGCAAGTTTTCTATTTTAAGGATGTATCTCTGACATCAGTAAACTCTCTGAAAAAGGCACTAGGAGAAAATGAATGATTAATGTAAAATACATCCCTTAAAATTAAATATTTAGTTATTCTCATTAGTATTTTTAAAGTTTTCACATAATCACTTGCTTCAGGGAATGATGTTCACATCATAAAACTGTGAAAAATGTCACTTTTAAATTGAATGTTCTATTTTAAATATTAAGCTTAAATATAAATACTCATAGAATAACACTTTTTTCTACTCTCTCACAGAATACCCAAAGGATAAGCAGTTCTCAAGCCACTCAACCCCTAGCTACCCCAGTGGTGTCTGTGACAACTCCAAGCCTGCCTCCGCAGGGCCTGGTGTACTCAGCAATGCCGACCGCCTACAACACAGGTGAGCCTGCCCTGTTGCCTTTTGTGGGTTTTTTTTTATTTGTTTTGTTTCAGTGTGTACTTTTGTGATTTTTTAAAAAATATATTTATTGAAATTATTTCAAGTTTCTTAGATTCACAGTTGGATATGTTAATGAAACACATGCTAGTCTTGAAAAAATTACACAATACACATTGATTATAGAAAGATTCCCCAGCATGAACTTCTGCTTACCCCTGAGAAACAACTAGCTCTTATCAAATTATGACGCACAGCAAACGGAGCAAAACACTTAGTGTTTTCTATGTAGTTCTTGTTACATAGCATCTTGCTCTTCCAAGCTTTTAAAATAAGATGTTTTTCTGTATGCTGTGTCAACCTACCTTGGGAAAGACAGCATCCCTTGGGACCTAGGAACTAAGGGAGGTGGATCTAGGTGGCTGTGTCAGCAGGTCACATTTTCCTCCCTGTGATAGCCCGTTTGGTTTCTACTGTTTGTGCTTCGGGGGCAAGACCAGGAGCTTTCTTATTTCTCTTCAAAGCCAGTCACTCCTCACCTCTGAGGTGAGCTTTTCACTCATTCATGGTATTTAGATTTTTCACAATCCACAAATACCCTATTTAAGGAGTATAATAGATAAGTTTAAAAATACTTCAGTGATTGGAGGGGTGTTTTCACTGTGTGGAGAGCCCGATGTATGAAGGTTTCTCTAGATGTGCCATTTAAGGATTGGCAGAGGACACATGGGGGAGCTTCCCTTTCTCACCAGCTGAGCCAAACACCTGATGCTTCAAAAGGAGGAGGAGTGAGGGAAAGAGTTAAAAATACCTTGCCAGTTTTTGAGAGACCACAGGGCAGGGCATTTTTGTGATTCTGATAGATTAATAAAGATCATCTAATTTCAGACTTCAGGGTAAATGCTGTAGCACAGTCTTTCAACCTGCTCTGTGGAGCTCCCTGAGGGGTACAGAGCCATTAATATATTTGATTGCTACTTTAATTGCAAGTAGTTCTTTTAAAACAAAAATAACTTTAAATGGTTTTGTTGAAAAGAAAACTTCTTAGGAAATGTCTACGAACTTTTCCAACAATCAATATAAAAGAAAATGTCCAAATCCATCAACTAAATCTAGAGTAAAGCCAGGGATTATACGTTCATAGAAATTCTGTTTCATTGTCCTGGTCACCAGCTATATGAGCAACACTAGTCTAGGGACATACATTTTCTCCCAGGTTTATTCTGGAAAAGGAGACATACCCAAGTTGGTAACCTATGGAGGGGAAGTCCTGAGTTGTTGAGGTTACCAGTTTATACTCTGATCTTGAAAAGGTGAGGAAAGTAGAAAATTTGTGAGCCACAATGTTCAGAGGAGCGTTGGCCAAGGAGATAGTTCTTGAGCTGGGTGGCACCATTACATTACAGTTTACTGAGCATTTCATGACAGGTTTTTCCAATAGAAAACTTAGATACCCCACTATATTTGTTTTTAGAAATGCCATTGGCTTTAAAGAATATTTTTTCCAAAGTCCAGAAGGAATTACCAAAACACAAAAATGGAGTCACATTCTCTTGAAACCATCCCTTATCAGTCTCACTCCTGTAACTACTTACTTCTCTCTCAGAGCACCTGTTCTGTTTAATGTTACCACATTATCTTTAATGTATTTATCTTTTTAAAACATGCATCTATATTTTGTCTTTCATTAGTATATCAACTACCTTTCTGTACATAGTTAAGAATCAAACACGTGCCAGTCAGTCAGTACAGGGATGAATAAATGAGCAACATTTCAAAAAGTACAGTAGTTCTGTGTGGAGGAATCATATAGACACTTCCTCATGCCCATCTGTAAGATCACTCCCAGCTTCTCACCTTATTCATGGATCCATTCAGCACAGATTGATTGAGTGTGTTCTGTGTGACAAGCACTGTGCCAGGCACTGGAAATATACAGAAGCGCACAGTTAACAATGGAACAAAGGGTCTATCAGAGGAGAAAGACACAAGACAAATAGCTCTAGGAGTAATTTATCACCATCGTGTTAAGGGCCATACTGAAGCTTCGACCTGCCTCAGCCAGGCAGAGTAGGGAGAGTGCCCCAGGAACGGGGAGCACTGTGTGCAGAGGCAGCAGGAGCATGGCTGACAGGGCCAGATGACTGTAGAGTTGAAACCACAGAGGGAGGTTGGGATGCATACGCCTTGCTGAGGACTTTTGGACATGATCTTGAGACATTGGGAAGCCATTAAAAGGTTTTAAGCAGAGCGGTATCATGACTATATTTGTTTTGTATGATCACTTAACTACAGCACTCATGGGGCCACCACACAAGAGGCTACTATGATAGTCCAACTAATGAGTGCTAAAGGTGTGGACTAGGCTGGTGGCAATAGAGACGGTGAGATGTGGGCAGGCTTGAGAGACAGTAGCTAGAATTGACTAGACTTGATTGGTGGTGGTGGAAGTAAGTATCAAGGGTAACACCCACAGATTTGGCATGAACAGTTACAGGAGAGTTGGTGCCATTTACTAGAGAGAGGCAGGTTTGGAGGAAATAATGAGTCCAGTGGGATCATGTCAGTCTTGATGTGTCTGGAGAGACATCATGACAAGTAGACATGTCAGATGGGTAGTTGGAAGGACTTGGAGGCACTGTAGAAGGCACAGTGTGATGGACCCCCCGATCCAGCTTCTGTGGGGAGGGGCAAGGCAATGTTAGAGAGCAGTGACTGAGAAAAGATCCCAAGCACAGCTATGCTGTTTAAACTCAGTTTCTTTTTTAAAATGCTAATTCACCAGGGAGACTAATTTCTTTAAATACTTCTCTCAAGACATAAAAAAGAAGTTAAAAGTAGAAGAGCTTTTGCCACCTCTCTTTAGAACTAAATGGAAAAAAACAAATGTTAATATTGAACTGAAATAACTCTACATGTGAATGATAACTAACATGCTATGTCTTGGACAAAATGATTATGACTGAAGCATTTATGTCTTATAACACGAAGTTTTTCATGAACTTTCATTTTGCATGCAATCAGGGATCTTTGACAGTTCCTGTACTTCAAACAAATGCAATAGTTAATTGTATGATAGTGAATATAATGTCTATGTCACTAAGCTTGACAGCCCATGAAAAGGGGTCCTGAATCTTTTTTGCTTCCCCTGTACTTCAAAAATATGAGACGTGCTGAACTAGTTGTAGTCAGAATGAACTGGAGTGTTTTCTCTTTTGTTCATGAGGGTAGTGGTGGGCATATATACTTTAAATAGCAATTGTATAGGAACATCTTTTAGTGACAGCATTTTTATTATTTCTGTTTACAATCCTGGAATAAGTATCTCAACTTTTTGTGAAAAATTAAGCTATAAATATTTAGTACAAAATTGAAACCTTTTTTACTGAAATAATCCCAGACAACTGAATATAGCTAGGTCCTAGAAACCTCCTGAAAGAAAATTTTTTGTCAGTTGTAGACCATAAGCTTGTTTTTGGCTTCCCTGGTGGCTCAGTCAGTAGAGAATCCGCCTGCAATGTAGGAGACCTGGGTTCTATCCCTGGGTTGGGAAGATCCCCTGGAGGGGAGGACATTGCAACCCACTCCAGTATTCTTGCTGGAGAATCCCCATGGACAGAGGACCTCGTGGGCTCGTTGGACACAACTGAGCAACTAAGCACAAAGGGAGTTTTTTGATGCTATGAAGTACCTGGCTTCTTTCAGACTAAGAAAATTTTGGGCACAACTATTTGAAAAGCAGGTGTTATATGGTCCTTTTATTACACACACAAGCAACATTTCCTTCTTTTTTAGACTACTCGCTGACTAGTGCAGACCTGTCAGCACTGCAGGGCTTCAACTCGCCAGGAATGCTGTCTCTGGGACAGGTGTCCGCCTGGCAGCAGCACCATTTAGGACAAGCAGCCCTCAACTCTCTCGTGTGAGTAACTGACTAGATGTTTTCACCAAACCTCTACCTACGCTTCCCAACCTGTGTCTCATTCCACTGGTAGAAGAAAGGTAACCTGAAGGTGTTCAGGCCTACCTGCCACCCTTCTCTTTCCTTGCTTTGGTTAACATCAACAGACAGAATAAGAAAATGAGCTGTGCCCGTTGCTTTATCCCTGGATTGTAGGGAAGGGTGGTAGGGGCTGGGTTTCTTATGTATGGGTCAGGCTACGGGGGATTCATGTGGTTGACCCCAGTCCACTGCACACATTGTACCTCTCCAGGAAGGGTTTGCAAGAGAATGTTCCTTACAGACAGCGTGAAAAGGGATTCCAGTGGTGCTAAGGTAGGACAGGCATCACTAGCAGGAAGAGAAGGAGTGGTGTTTTGGTAAAACTAGAATAGTCAGCCCAAGGAGAAGCTGGAGGAGAACAGTCCAGAAGAGGGGACAGTGTAACAGGTTAGCTGTGTCGCTCCTGCTCAGGACACATGGGACACCCGGCCTCCAGCCTCTTGGCCTAAAAGTCCCCAGAGAGGCTCCCTGCATCTTGGTAGCTCCACAGTACACACTGTCCTTGGTCATCAACTTGGGAACTATGTCATGGAGAAATGGCCGGGGTATCTGAGGGAAATCTCTTTGCTTACATAGGTGTTTGGCCCTCGGGCGTGTGCAGAGCATCCTAAATGAGCACACTAAAAATAGCTGTGCAAAGGCAGGCAGAAAAGGCTTGGTGCTCAGGCTGAGGAAGAGGCGTGTGCACACTTTACTGTGTCCTCCTCTGAGCCACTCACTTAGCCTTTCTGAGACTCGTCTGGAGAGTGGGGTGACGTGGCTGCCTTCTGAGAGCTGCTGTGAGCGTAGGTGGCGGGTGCCATCACAGAGGCAGAGCAGAGCAGAGAGGGAGTTGGGGTCAGGGTGCCACTGTCCCTCTGCCACGTTGGTCACCACACGTCAGTCACTGACACTGTTTTGGAAACTTCAGCCACAGAAGTACCAAGATTAAGGTAACAGAACCAGCCACTAGAAATCTTGACTGTACTCATTTCTGTTTTTACCAGGGATATGTTATTTTTTCTGTGTGAAGCACTGCAGGAAACACCAAAACTAGTCTTGGGGAGTTACGGCAGTGTTTCAGACCCTGGGCTCTCTGTCAGTCCGGTGGTATCTGTAGTATCCCATTCGTGCAGATGCACTCACAAACCAGCTGTCTAACAGATCTTTGTTTTTTTCCTTCAGTGCTGGAGGGCAGTTATCTCAGGGTTCAAATTTATCCATTAATACCAACCAAAACATCAACATTAAGTCAGAACCAATTTCACCTCCCCGGGATCGAATGACCCCATCAGGCTTCCAGCAGCAGCAGCAGCCACAGCCGCCACCACCGCCGCCACAGGCCCCACAGCCGCAGCCCCGGCAGGAAGTGGGCCGCTCCCCTGTGGACAGTCTGAGCAGCTCCAGCAGCTCCTATGACGGCAGTGACCGGGAGGATCCGCGGGGCGACTTCCACTCTCCCGTTGTGCTCGGCCGGCCCCCAAACTCTGAGGACAGAGAAAGCCCTTCCGTAAAGCGGATGCGGATGGATGCGTGGGTGACCTAAGGCTTCCAGGCAGGTGTTTGTACTTTGTGTTACTGCAGTGAACTGCTCTACATATCTAAACTGGTAAATAAGGACATGAGTTAAATATATTTATATGTACATACATACATATATATCCCTTTACATATATATGTATGTGGGTGTGAGTGTGTGTATGTGTGGGTGTGTGTTGCGTACACAGAATCAGGCACTTACCTGCTAACTCTTGTAGATCTGCAGGTGTGCGTACCATGGCAAACAGCACCCTGTAGGCAGAGTCTAGTCTGGCACTTCCTTGGACTACTTGTTTCATGAGATAACCAGTTTTTGCAGAGAAACATGTACCCTATATATAATTCTCCCACACTAGCTTGCAGAAACCTAGAGGGCCCCTACTTGTTTTATTTAACTGTGCGGTGACTGTAGTTACTTAAGAAAAATGCTTTGTAGAACAGAGCAGTAGAAAAGCAGGAACCAAGAAAGCAATACTGTACATAAAATGTCATTTATATTAATTACCCAACCTGGCATGGGTCTCTGTTGCAAAGAGGTGCATGGGAAAGGGCTGTTGATATTAAAAAACATAACAAAAAAGCCCCACACATAACTGTTTTGCACGTGCAAAAATGTATTGGGTCAAAGAAGTGATCTTTAGCTAATAAAAAAGAGAGAGAATAGAAAACACGCATGAGATATTCAGAAAATATTAGCCTAGAGATATAGAGCATTAACAGTAAATTAATATATTAAGTTATAATTGGAATATGTCAGAAGTTTCTTTTTACATTCATATCATAAAATTAAAGAAACTGATTTTAGCTCATGTATATTTTATGTAAAAGAAAACACCCTTATAAATTGATGACTATATATAAAATTATATTCACTACTTTTGAACACATTCTGCTATGAATTATTTATATAAGCCAAAGCTGTATGTTGTAACTTTTTTTTTTTTAGAGAATAGCTTTATCTTGTTTTAACTTTTTAGTTTTATTTTGAGAGGGGGAAAAAAACAAACAAAAATATCTTGCAAGCAGAACCTTGGAAAAAAAAAGCCATGAACACTTATTATTCTATATGTAAATTAAAAGTTGAGCCAAACTCTTTGTGTATATAGCATCTTAAATATATTATCACCTTTGATGTAAGTACCTATGTATTGTATGGTCACCAGATTAAAAAGTATATTTTTGTGGATTGCCGCCAATTTAGGGGGAAAAGGTGAGATCCTTATTAAGTAGAGTATTCACTGTTTAATATTTACTATTTTGTTAAATATACTGTACTTTGGATTTTAATTATTGGCCCAGTCTTTTCAGAGGATTGTATAAAGGGGTTTCTCCCCTCACTGGTGGTGAATGTGTGATGTTACATTGTAATCTTTGTGCCGTATGGGTTGAGCATTATTATATATTTTATATGTGTATATAAATAGCAAAGTGGCAAAAAAAATTGATGTTAAGTTCATCCTGCATAAATGTAAAATGTGTTGTAACAGATTTTATAAGGCATTATTTAAAACTTGCCTTTTGTGAGGAAAAAAAATATAGTAGAAAAACTGACCTAATTTAATTAATATTAGAGAAAATGGCAAAATAGTAGATGAGCACAAAGGTTTTATAAGTGGTAAATGATTAGGGAAGAATATTTGTGGGGGAAGGGATCTTTGTTTCTTGACCCTCTAAAATAGATTGATGCAGCTGGTTACAAGATAACTATCATTCTGGACACTCTGTGCATTGAATGACACTTCAGTGTGGGGAGAAGTCCTCTCATGGTGCAGATCCTTGGCATGACTCTTGCCATCCTGATGCCCTCAACTGAGATGCTGACCAAGGCCTTACTCTCTCAGGAAGACAGCTAAGTGGTGACAGCAAGTTCGGCAGTTCCCTGGGCTTGTGCCATGACAAAATTCAAAGTCCTGTATATCTTTCATCGTCGATTTTTAAATGCTCGTTTTCTTGAGAAACTCAAAATAAGGGTTGAAAATTACTGCTATTTTATATTTTAAACTTAATATTAAGCAGCTACCTACAATTTTTACTTACGTTTTTGCTTTTTCCCCCTAAATTGCGTTCCTTGTGACATTTTCCTCATATGCTGTTTGTGACAAATCATCAGCCAGATTTCCTGGCTGACACATAGGTAGTTAGGTACAGGATAAACTTGTGGCATTCACAGCTGCAAAGTGGAATTCTGTTTTTAATGACATTTTGGGTAGTAAATTTTGATAGAGGCCAAAAAAGGGAGGGTGATACACTCTCCCCTCTCATCGGTTTAGACATTTGGCTTTTATTCAGAATGGTTTTGTTTTGTTTTGTTTTAAATATACTTATTTTACTGAACAACTTACAGGCACATTTCTTCATGAGGTCACACCTAATTGAAACAACGCAGTTTCCCAACACTGAATTTCCAAGATAATCCTTACCACTTTGTAAACCATTTATAGCTTTGAAGTGTTCAGTGCTTCTTTGGTTGTTATTTATGCATGTTCATGAACTTCTGCTGTATATGGGATAGGAGTTAACACATTCACATTTACTGTCTATTTTCTTGTGTGCCTTACGAGATGGCTTTTCTGACTGTATCTCAATAGTCTTTCTTTCTATGCAGGTTTATAATCAGTACAACTACTGTTTTCTAAAATAATATTACCAAGGCTCGGAGTTTGTATTTCAATTACACTGACCAAGTAACAATGTATTCCATTTTCAGGAACTGAGTATTTGACTGTTAACCCTTTTCTCATATGCCCAGTGTGACTTAGAGCATATGGACTTGACAGAGGCACCCTCGCCCCATGTATGAACACATTACACACACGCATCTCCTGGTGGGAACCAGCTCAGAGTGGGGAAGACACGAACCACGTTACTTTAGAACCTACTTTTCTTACCCTTTTTGGACTCCTGTGTTTTGTATGACACCATCGCAAGAAATTTTATCCCTGCAGATGAAGTATTTTATTACTAAAAGACAAAAACAAAAAAAGCTAGAGTAAATTGCACTGGTTCAAGTATGGTTTCCAGCAGCTGTACTTCCTTCAGCAGTCTACCTGGTACTACATTGAAAGGGAAAGTCACCATTGTATGTCTACAGATGGTCCCAATCAAAACTCCATCTTTTGAGCCCTAATTATGTCCATTGTGTTAAGAGACTAAATCAGGGGTTTGTTCTAAAAGAACAATATATGTTTTACCATTTCCTTTTACTGTAAGGACAGCTAATAAAGCATTAACATATTTTCTGTATTAACCATCATGCGCACAAGAAATACATAGTAAATAAGGAACCAGAAAACTCCTGGCATCGGATCATAAGAAGCTAGATGATTAGAATGTGAAAAAGATTTTACAAATGTAAAACTTTTATTTCTCTGTAGAAACTTACTTCACTTTGCTGTGCAAGAAGACACTGCTTTGCTATATTTAAAATGGCTTTTTTAAAAGAGATTTATGTATTTGGTAAATGTTTGTAGTCAACAGTTCACACAAGAAGCTGTACACGGTTTGAACATGTAAAACCGTTTGGCGGCACAAGCTGGACTTTGTTGCCATCCTTGAGATGAACCTTTTAAGAAAAAATAAGTTAATCTCAATTTTTCCCTGAATGTGTTGTTTTTTTCCTTCATTATACAATAAATATTATAGTGAACTTTTTATCAAATGGTTAAGAAAATGTTAGAGGTTGTTGTAAACTATTTGTATCCTGCACTCACTACAGTAAAGATGGACTGGCTTTTCCTGTGTACTCCAGACTCTGTCATGTTTGCCACCAGTCGCCCTCTTTTCCCTTCCCTTCCCTTTCCCAAACCTCTTCCGCCTGCAGGTCCCTTTTACTTCCTTTGAGATGTGGTTGAGGAAATTGTTACAGTGCCCCACCCACCCCCCTGTATTGGCTCCTGAGGCCTCTCCTCCTGGGCGGCCCTGGACCCTTCAGGAAGCAGCCAGCGATCTGGTCCCGGCATCGGCCAGCCTGGCTGTTCTGTGCCTGTTGGTGTGGATACATTAAACCCATTCAGGCTCTGATAACAGCTTCCTGCAGGATATGCTACTAGAGTGCAGGGATGGATGTGGGGCATTTGTTAGAACTTAACTGTCATCAGTTTATTTTTCTTTCAAGTTTAGGTGGCGAAATGATTTGTTTTACCCAAAATGCATACATAATACTGAGCTGGGGTGGCAGAAACAGATTTACTAAATAAATCTTTATTTTCAAAAGTGGCAGATGTGAAAAATTATCTTAAACTTGCAGTGAAAAGTTTTTTTCCTCTGATTTGCCTTCCGAGCCATCTCCCAGCTAAGCAGATTCTTGCTGTCAATTAAATTAAAAGCTAAATTTTTGTGCTGGCTTTACTTGCTAGCTACTGTGAAACTCTGATTAGCCGGTTTTGAAAGCTGGTTGAAGCCTGTGGCTAAAAATAATCACAGCTGCAGCCACTTGAAATCAATTCACTTCGACTTTCTAGTTAGCTCCCATGCATCCTGCCTTCCTCTAGGCTCTGTCTTGTTTTTAAGTTGATTCTGTGTCTGACTGGTACCAGCCAAGAAAATGGTTTTACAGTGATGGACTTCTGCCAGCAGGATGGCTCCTGCCACCTTCCATCTGCCTGTCCAGTCTCTCACAAGGAGTCAAAGTACCACTTGGTTGTAGAACTGAGGAGACAGCTGTATTCCTGCCAGCTGACACAAGGGTTGGAAGGTTCCAAACGGGCACCTGAAGCACTCCAGGGAGGGGCTGGCAGGAGTGGACATGTGCCCTCAGACAGTGTGAGAGCTGGGTCCCAGCCCAGGACTGCACATTGCCAGGGTGAATTCCCACCTCCACTTCAGTGTCTGCTTCCAGAGGACCCAGCTTCGAGAAAGTGTCCTAGACTCCACAGGCAGGCTGCTCTGTGAATACCAAAGTGTCCGAACATAGCTAGGGAAAGAAAAAAGTCAGTTACACTAACTGGTTTCACCATATTATCCTCTCCTACCTTTCTTCTTAGACTTTAGTTTTGAACTAATTTTTAACTTACAGAAAAGTTGAAAAAATAGTAGGTTCATATGTCCCTTTCTCAGCTTTCCCTAATGTTAATATTTACATAACTGTAGTACCACTTGGAGAAGGCAATGGCACCCCACTCCAGTATTCTTGCCTAGAAAATCCCATAGATGGAGGAGCCTGGTAGGCTGCAGTCCATGGGGTCACGAAGAGTCTGACACGACTGAGCAACTTCACTTTCACTTTTCACTTTCATGCCTTGGAGAAGGAAATGGCAACCCACTCCAGTGTTCTTGCCTGGAGAATCCCAGGGATGGGGGAGCCTTGTGGGCTGCCATCTATGGGGTTGCACAGAGTCGGACATGACTGAAGTGACTTAGCAGCAGCAGCAGCAGCAGCAGCAGTACCACTGTCTCGAAGAGTCAGACACCACTGAGCGACTAAGCACAGCACGGTACCATTATCAGAACCAAGAACTTAACACCGATATAGCACTAGTAACTGAACACCTTATTTGAATTTCACCACTTTATCCACTATTTCTATTCTAGGATCCAACCCAGGATCCCACATTGTATTTAGTTGTTATGTCTCTGTAATAGTTCCCCAGTCTTTTCTTGTCTTTAAAAAGACAAGGTGCTTTTGAAGAATACTGATCAATTATCCTGAATAGTATTCCCTTGATGTGGATTTGTCTGATGTTTTCTTATGATTATAATGAGCATGCATTTTGGCAGGAATACCACAGAAGTGTGTCCGTAATGCATCATGCATTTCATGATGTCGTATGTTTGCACAGGTGATGTTGACCATGACCACTTGGTTAAGTGGTTTCTTTTGGGTTTCTCCATTGTAAAGTTACTATCTTTTCCTTGTTGATAAGTATCTTGGGGAGATACTTTGAAACTATATAGATTTCTCAAACATACCTAATAATTTTAGCTTCTTGATTACAATTATTATTTCTGAAGTATTTGCCTGATTTCTTCTACATTTATTAATTGGACTTCTGTAAGGAAGAGCTGTCCCTCTCCCCACTAATTTATTTTATTATAATGGATTCATGATTTTTTTTTTTCCTTTGGGTTATAATCTAGTACTATCATTCTGTTCCTGAAGTTATTCCAGCTTTGGTCATTAAGAGCTCCTTCAGGTAGATGCCGATGTTTCTTGGAAAAGCTCCTTCCCACTTTTTAAGCATTTCTTTACTTTCTGGCAAGATGTTAAACACTGATACTCATTCCAGGTACTGGAACAACCACCTCTCTAAGATTCCTAGATCCATGTATTGGAGAATGCCATATAGAAACCAAGGTAAGTGCACTTTATTTGCTCATTGGTACTAGAGTATCACTGCTCTTTGGCCCTCTCTGTAGCCAAAGCTAGGAAATAAATGTAGGTGTGTTCACTCACTGGCTTCCCAGGTGGCTCAGTGGTAAAGAATCTGCCTGTGAATGCAGGAGATGTGGGTTCCATCCCTGGGTGGGGAAGCTCCTCTGGAAGAGGAAATGGCAACCCAGTCCAGTATTCTTGCCAGGATAATCCCATGGACAGAGGAGCCTCACAGGCTACAGTCCGTGGGGTTGCACAGAGGTGGACATGACTGAGCACTCATGCATGCTCTTGAAAACAGACATAAATCTCTATTTTGCAGCTAGTTATCTAAACATGTATGTGGAAAAACATGAGTTTTATAGTAATACTTTTAGATTTCAATTCAACTTCACAGGATTCCTTTTAGCCTCTCTTTTCCTTATTTGTAAATTCTTTCTCCTCAGGTAAGAACTTGACTTTACTCTCTGCAATCTTTTTTACTTACTTCTTCAGTTTTAGTGTACACATTAGTTTTAGAACTGCCAGTCCAGGGACTTAGTTGGACCAGTGTTAGGACTCTGTGTTTCCACTGCAGGGAGCACAGGTTTGATCCCTGGTCTAGGAACTAAGATCCTGCATGACTCGCAGCCAAAAAAAATTGCCAGACCACACCTAAGTGAGAAACATTTATTGACCAGATTAGAGCGTTTGTATAGTTCCTTTTCCATCTGGCCTTACATTTATCCGTTGAGGACAGTGTTTTCCATAGTTTGAGTTCCCAACCACCTTCCTTGTTGTTATTCAGTATAATATATAGTTAGGATCATCTGTTGATGTTTTTACTTCAGGTACCCTCCCCTCATGGGCTTCCCAGGTGGCTAGCTCAGTGGTAAAGAATCCACTTGCCAATGCTGGAGATGCAGGTTCAATCCCTGGGTCAGGTATATCCCCTGGAGGAGGAAATGGCAACTCATTCCAGTATTCTTGCCAGGGTAGTCCCATGGAAAGAGGAGTCTGGCAGGTTTTGCATGGGTTTGCAGAGTTAGACAACTGAGCACACATGCACTCCCTCTCATGCTAGTTGTTTTTTATTGGAGGGGAGATGAATGAATGGTATCTGAAGCATTGCTGCGGCTAAGTCACTTCAGTCGTGTCCGACTCTGTGCAACCCCATAGACAGCAGCCTACCAGGCTCCTCCGTACCTGGGATTCCCCAGGCAAGAGTACTGGAGTGGGTTGCCATTTCCTTCTCCAGTGTATGAAAATGAAAAGTGAAAGTGAAGTCGCTCAGTTGTGTCTGACTCTTAGCGACCCCATGGACTGCAGCCTACCAGGCTCCTCCATCCATGGGATTCTCCAGGCAAGAGTACTGGAGTAGGTTCCCATTGCCTTCACTATGTTGTAAGAATCAGAACTATCAAAAGATACTCGAGTATTGTCATTTTTTTCTCACCCCTGCTACCCCACCCCTTCCCTGAATTCTCCTGCCAGCCCTCTACTGATAACTAATCTCTAGCTTCTGGTTTAATCCTTCCAGTGTATCTGGTATAAACAGGATATAAACTACACACTCCTGAACAACTAATGGGTCAAAAAAAAAAAAAAAGAGAAATCAAGAAATATCTTGAAACAACTGCAGATGGAGACAAAACATACCAAAACTAATGGGATGCTGCAAAAGGGATTCATAAAAAGAAATTTATAGTGATAAATGCATATATAAAGTGAAGTGAAAGTCACTCAGTCATGTCTGACTCTTTGTGACCCATGGACTATCCAGTCCATGGAATTCTCCAGGCCAGAATACTAGAGTGGATAGCTATTCCCTTCTCCAGGGGATCTTCCAACCCAGGGATCGAACTCAGGTCTCCTGCACTGCAGTGGATTCTTTACCAACTAAGCTATGAGGGAAGCCCAGAAATGCATATATAAACAAAAAAAGATCCCAGATAAAAAACCTAACTACATCTCAAGGAACTTAGAAAAGAACTAACTAAGCCAAGGTAAGCAGAGAGAAGGAAACAACAGATCAGAGGGGAAATGAAATAGAGATCATAGAAAAAAATGTAAAAGATTTAAAACAAAGAGCTGATTAAAAAATTTGCAAACTTTTAGCTGGATTAATTAAGAATAGAAGAATGCAATGAGAAATGAAAAAGGTGATATTACAATGGATAATACAGAAATATATAGGATCATAAGACTTTTCTGTGAACACTTAACATACCAGCAAATTGAACAACATAGAAGAAATGGATAAATTCCTAGAAATGTACAACCTACCAGGACTGAATCTGGAAGAAACAGAAAATCTGACTAAATCAATAACAGATTAAATCAGTAATCAAAAACCTCCCAACACAAAAAAAGCCCAGGGTCAGTTGTTTTGCTGGTGAATCCTACTGGTTAAAGAATTGCCAGTCCTCAAACTATTCCCAAAAAAACTGAATGGGAGGGAACACTGCCAAACTCATTTGATGAGGCCAGGACTTACTGATACCAAAGCCAGATAAGGACAATGTAAGGAAAATTACAAGCCAGTATCCCTGAACAGAGATGCAAAAATTCTCAGCAAAATATTAGCAAAACACATTAAAAGGATAAGATACTAGGATCAAGTGAGATTTATCCCTAGGATATAAGGGTGGCTCAACATATACAAATAAAACCATGTGATAAATCACATTAATAAAAGATGAAAATCATATGATCATTTCAATAGATGCAGAAAAAGGGTTTGACAAAACATCCTTTCATGATAAAAATGTTCAATGAGGGGCAAACCTCAACATGACAAACCCACAACCATCCAACCCACAGTCATGCAACAGTGAAAGGTTGAAAGCTTTTCAAGATCAGGAACAAGACAAGGACACCCACTCTCCACTCTTGGTCAACGTACTTGCAGTCCTAGCCAGAGCAATTGGGCAAGATAATAAAATAGATTCTGGGGGGAAAATGGCTATGTAGGACATCCCAGCTTCCCGGACCCCAAACAAAGATCAATGATTAGGCAGCTTCTGACAAAAACCACTCCAGGAGATCTCTCAAAATTTTAGCAACACCATGGAACAAAAAACGAAACACTGAGAATGACTGAACAAGAAGAGAAGACAAATACTACATTTTGCCTCTGCATTATCCCATCATCCAAGACAATATTCAGCGGCAAGAAGGCACTTCCCAGCTACAAAGAGTCCCCTAGGAAAACTCAGAAGCTTCTACCACTGAAGTCACCAGCCAGCTGCTCCTATTTGCCAGCCACACCATTTACCTTCCGAACACTAGCTGGCTGCACTTTGCTCCAGTCCCTGCTTCCCCACCCTCCCCTCCCTCTCCTGCCTTCCGTCAGAGCCTGGACCTGCAACTGGTAGTGCACCAAGGTCCCCGTGGCTGCACAAAGGGGTCAGACACCTGAGTCCCTCCTCACCTCCACCAGAACCTGGGAGCTACACCTGGAGCAAACTCTGGCTTCAGGAGCTCCGTGAATGTAAGACACAAGCCTCTGTGCCCTCACCTGACCCTCACCACTGGCTCTGTGCGAGGGACTAGACCCTCCAAATGCCCACATGTATGCACAAGCCTAACGCTGGTCACTGGCCTCCACTATAGCACATAAACAGAGAGATGAGGGGGTACAGCCACAGATAGACATCCTGACAGCCAAAATCCCCAGAGGCTACTTTTGGGCAAGGATCAGGCCCTGCCTTCCCTTACTGGCAGCAACAAGATGCCTACCTATCAAGACGCCCTTCCAGCTTTGCTTCAGCATGCCAACAGCTCAACTCCCATCACCAGCCCTCACTATAGTGCACACACGCCCCAGGGAGAGTGTAGCACATGGACATCCAGGGCGCCTGCAGCTGCTTGCAGGCCTGGATCAGGCCCTGCCTTCTGTCCCTGGCCAGTACCACCACACCTACCTGTAACTAGCCCCTCTGACAGTGCCCCTACATGTCTCCAGCCTGAGCCCCACCCCTGGTCTTCACTGCAGTGTGCATAGCCAGGGGGAGAGAAAACAGATATAGGAGAGGGCACTAGTGTCCAGGCCCCCCAGCAGCTGTTTCTGAGTCCAGATGAGACTGTGTCTTCTGTTGCTGGCCAGCACCACTAGGCTCCTGTGTAGCTAGTTCCTCCAGCTGGGGATCTGCATGCCCCTGGGCATAACCCCGTCACTATCCTCCACTGCAGAATGCATACCCGGGGGGGAGAGTGTGAAGCCACAGGACACCCAGGTCCTTCACAAATGCCACTGACCCACATCTTGCTACCAGGCTTGACCCCCATCACTTCAAGTGTGCCTGAAAATAACCTCGGCCACTACATAAGCACCAGCAGTGGCCCCTGCAGCACAGTATGGACACACCACTGGCTCCAGCCACCACTACTGTCTGCCCTGATCCCTAGCTACTTGATCCAGGAGGCACAGCTTAGAAGACCCATATCTCCTGCAGCTATTTCAGACCCCTGAGTGCTCACCTAGGAATACAGTTGTCAGTACTGCAGATCTGACTGGTTTGAGACAGACATCACATCTCCATTGGATCCAGTGCTACCATGTAGCCTGTGCCACTAGACCAGGGGTCACCACACAACCTGGTGTTCCCCTTTCCACAGGTGACAGGCTTCTCTTACCAGAATCAGTCCCCATAAAGTTTGGTGGAGGTGACTGCCTCTTCAAATTCTCAGATGCCTACAGAAGTCTACAGGGATCACAAAGAGCCAGGAAAGCATGTCTCCATCAAAGGAATACGGTAAGCCTCATATCCAGACCAAACAAATGGAGATTCAGGAATTTCCCAACAAATAATTAAAAATAATTGCTCTACAGATGCTCAGAGGATTATAAAAGAACACAGATAAACAATTTGATGCTACAAGGAAAATAATATAAGAACAAAAGGAGAAGCTCAATGAAGAGACAGAAAACATAAAAAATTTTTTTAAGCCAAAGAATACAATGACTGAACTGAAGTCTTCAACAAAAACCTTCAACAGCATATTTGAACAAATAGAGGGAAGAATCAGTGGGCAAGAAGACATTGATTAAAATTGTGCAGTTCAAAAAGCAAGAAGAAAAAATAATGAAAAGGACAAAGAAAGCCTACAGGAGTTAATACATAATCAAAAGAAAGAAAGTATGTATTACTGGAGTCCCAGAATGAGTAGAGAGGGGGAAAGGTGTAGAAGCTTATTTAAGGAAATAATGGCTCAGAATTTCCCAACATGAGAATTGGACATTCAAGTTCATAAAGCTAACAGGTCACCAATCCAAAACATTATTTTCCAAAACACACAGTGATAAGATTGATGGCAAGAGAAAAAATTCTCTTATACAGGGGAGACTCCATAAAGCTATTAGCAGATTTCTCACCAGATACTAGGCAAGGATTAAATGACATGATATATTTAAAGTGCTAAGAGAAACTGCCATCTAAGACTACCTTACCCAGTAAAGTCCTTCAGAAATAGAGGTGAAATAAAATCTTTCCCTAATAAAATCTGAGGGGACTCATTACCACTGAACCTATATTATAAGACATGCTGAGAGGAATTCTTCAAGCTTAAAAAAACAAACAAACAAAAAAACCTGGTTAATAGACTGAGAACATTTGAAAATATAGAACACACTGGTAAAGGATAGAATAAGATTTCAAATACAGTAATATGGTGATGTGCAAACTAGTTAACTCTAGATAAAGACTAAATGGCAAAAGTATGAAGCATAGCTTAACTAGCAACAATTTGTTAATGAACACACAATAAAATATGTAAATAGTATCAAAAACCTAAAAGGGGGGGAGGAATGGATGGATACAACTTTTATATGCCATCAGACTAAACTGTTATAGATCAGGAAGCTAAAGTGTGAGGTCACAAAAAGTCTTAGCATATTTAAGAATGAACTCACACTAAGTATCTTTTCTAACCACAGTGGTATGAAACCAGAAATCAATAGCAGGAGGAAAGCTGGAAAAAACCCAAATATATGGAGACTAGACAACATGTTCCTGAATAATCAATGGGTCAGTAAAGAAATAGGGAAATTAAGAGTTAGCTTGAAACCCAATGAAAATGGAAGCACAACATATCATAACCTATGAGATGCCACAAAAGCAGTCTTAAGAGAGAAGTTTGTAGTGATAAACATCTGCCTATTTTAACAAAAAAATCAAGCAAATAACCTCACTTTGCAACTCAAGGGACTAGGGAAAAAAGAACATACAAAGCCTAGATTTAGTAAAAAGGAAATAAAAAGATCAGAGCAGAAATAAATGAAATAGAGACGAGAAAAATAATAGGGAAAAAATCAATGAAACCAAGAACTGGGTTTTTTAAAAAGAAAATAAGATTGAGAAACCTTCAGCTAGACTGAATCAGAAAATGAAATTAAAAAATATTACAAATGATAGAAATACAAAGGATCATGAGCAACGACTACACACCAACAAACTGTATACCCTAGGGAAAAAAGTGAAAATTCTTAGGAACACAGAATCTACCTTACTGAAGATATAGAAAAATTTAAGCAGGCCAATATTGAGTAAGAATATTGAATCAGTAATCAAAAACTTCCCAACACAGAAAACCCATATGGTTTTGCTGATGAATTCCACCATCTAAAGAAGAATTAATGAAAATCCTTCTCAAACTACTGCCAAAAAAAAATTGAAGAGGTGGGGATATACCCAAACTCATTTACAAGGTACCATTACCCTGATACCAAAGCAAAAAAGGATACTTCAAGAAAAGAGAACTGCAGGCCATTATCCCTAATGAAGATAGATGCAAAGAATTTCAAAAAAATATTAGCAAACTAAATTTAGCTGAGTGAAATGATAATTTACCATGATCAAGAGAGATTTATCCTTGGACACAAGGTGGTTCAACCTATGCAAATCAGTCAACATGCTATACCACTTTAATAGAATGAAAGATACAAATCATATGATCAATTCAACAGATGTAGAAAAAGCATTTGACAAAATATATCCTTTCATGATAAAAATGCTCAAGAAAGGAGGTATAGAAGGAACTACCTCAATATAAATCATACATGACAACTCTATAGCAAATGTTATGTTCAATTGCTGAAAGGCTAAAACCTTCTACCCTATACCAGGAGCATGACAAAGGTGCACACTCACCACTGCAATTCATAATACTGGAAATATCAGCCACAGAAATTAGGCAAGAAAAAAACAGACACCTCCAAATAAGAAAGTAAGAAGTAAGATTGACTTTGCTTCCAGATGATATGATCTTATATCTATATATGAAATCCTAAAGACATAATCCTAAAATTGCTAGAACTAATTAATAAATTCAGTAAAGTTGCAGGACACAAAATCAACATACAGAAAATAGTTGTGTTTCTATACACTAACAATGAAACATCTGAAAAACAAAACAATCCTATTCATAATACCAAATAAAAGAATAAAATACTTAGGGATACATATAGCTAAGGAGGAAAAATTTATTTTGCCTGAAAACTACAACTGTGATGTAAGAAACTGAAGATGACACAAGCAAAATGATAACTAGTATTCATGGATTGGAAAAATTAATATTGTTAAAATGTCCATCGTCTCCAAAGCCATCTATGGATTCACTGCAACCCATATCAAAATTCCAAAGACGTTTTTCAGAAAAACAGAAAAAAAATCCTTAAATATGTATGGAATCATAAAAGACTCTAAATGGCCAAAACTATTAGAAGAACAAAGAAAGATGCATCATACTTTCTGATTTCAAACAATGCTACAAAGCTACAGTAATCAAAATGTTGTATTAATATAAAAATAGACATACAGGGAATTCCCTGGTGGTCCAGGGCTAGGGCTTGGTACTTTCACTGTGGTGGCAATAGTTCAATCCCTGGTCATGGAACTAAGATCCTGCAACCCACCCTGTGCAGACAAAATAAAACACACACACAAGTCAATGGAACAGAAGCAAGAGCCCAAATATAACTCTTGGATATATAGTCAACCAATATTGACAATGGAGTGAAGAATGCTCAGTAGGGAAATGATAGTTTCTTTCCTTGAAATGGTGCTGAGAAAATTTGATGGTCTCTTTCCAGTCAATGGTGCTGAAAAAACTGAATATTCATACATAAAAGAATAAAAGCAGAACCCTGTCTTACACCAATCACAAAAAATAACTCAAAATGGATTAAAGACTTAAATATAAGACCAGAAACCATAAAACTAGAAGAAAACACAGGATAAAAGTTCCTTGACATTGGTCATGGCAAGGATATTTTGGATATGACACCAAAAGCACAAGCAAATAAAAAACAATTTGGACTATATCAAACTAAAGAGTTTCTGCAGAGAAAACGAAGCAATCAACAAAATGAAAAGACAGCCTACAGAATAGGAGAAAATATTTGCAAACCGTATATCTAATAAGGGGTTAATAACCAAAATATATTAAAGAACTAACACAATTCAATAGCAAAAAGTAAACAATCCAATTTAAAAATGGGCAGAGGATCTGAATAGATTTCCACCCCCCCAAAGGAAAAATACAGATGGTCAACAGGTAACATGAAAAGATTCTCAGTATCATGAATCATCAAGATTCTCAGTATCATGAATCATCAGGGAAATGTAAATCAAAACCACAATGGGATGTCACTTCATACCTGTTAAAATGGTTGTCATCTAAAATGTGAGATAATAAGCTTAACAATGATGTAAAGAAAAGGGAACCACAATGCACCATTGGAGAGAATCTAAATTGCTCTAGTCACTATGGAAACTGTATGGAGGCTTCTCCCAATTTTTGAAACTAATGTATGACCCAGGAATCCCACTTCTTGTATATAGACAAAATAAACAAAAACACCCCTTCATGGATCACAGACTTGTTGTGGTGAAAAAGCTTGCAAAACTAAATGAAGCTATGAGCCATGCCATGTAGAACCACCCAAGATGGATGGGTTATAGTGAAATGTTCTAACAAAATGTTGGTCCACTGGAGGAGGAAATGGCAAACTATTCCAGTATTCTTGCTGTGAGAAACCAATGAACAGTACAAAAAGGCTAAAAGATGTGGCACTGAAAGATGAGCGCCCCCAAGAGGGAATGTGTCAAATATACTACTGCAGAAGAGTGGAGGGAAATTACTAGTAGCTCTGAAAGAATGAAGGCTGGGACAAAGTGGGAACGACAATCAGTTGTGTATGTGTCTGGTGATGAAAGTAAAGTCCAATGCTGTAAAGAACAATATTGCATAGGAATCTAAAATGCTAGGTCCATGAATCAAGGTAAATTGGAAGTGGTCAAACAGGAGATGGCAAAAGTGGACATCGACATTTTAGAAATTAGTGAACTCAAATGGACCGGAATAAGTGAATTTAATTCAGATGACTGTTATATTTACCACTGTGGGCAAGAATCCCTTAGAAGAAATGGAGTAAACTTCATATTTAACAAAAGAGTCCAAAATGCAGTACTTGGGTGGAATTTCTGAAATTACAAAACAATCTCCATTTGTTTCCAAGGCAAACCATTCAACATCACAGTAATCCAAGTCTATGTCCCAACCACTAAAGCCAACGAAGCTGAAGTTAAAAGATTCTATGAAGACTTACAAAACCTTCTAGAACTAACACCAAAAAAAGATGTCCTTTTCATCAT
The DNA here is from genome assembly GCF_019923935.1 of Bubalus bubalis. Lineage (NCBI taxonomy): Eukaryota > Metazoa > Chordata > Mammalia > Artiodactyla > Bovidae > Bubalus > Bubalus bubalis. The sequence continues at coordinate 63,500,781 of NC_059176.1, forward strand.
AGGGAATTGGAATGCAAAAGTAGGAAGTCAAGAGATACCTGAGTAACAAACAAGTTTGGTCTTGGAGTACAAAATGAAAAAGGGCAAAGGCTTGCAGGGTTTTGTCAAGAGGACACACTGGCCACAGAAAACACCATTTTTCAACAACACGAGATGACTCTACTACACATAGACATCACCAGATGGTCAATACCAAAATCAGATTGATAATATTCTTTGCAGCCCAAGATGGAAAAGCTCTATACAGTCAGCAAAAACAAGACTAGGACCTGACTTTGACATAGATCATGAACTCCTTATTGCAAAATTCAGGTTTAAATGGAAAATAAATAGGGAAAACCACTAAGCCATTCAGGTATGACCTAAATCAAATCCCTTATGATTATACAGTGGAGGTGATGAATAGATTCAAGGGATTAGATCTGGTAGAGAGAGTACCTGAAGAACTATGGACAGAGGTTCATAACATTGTACAGAAGGCAGTGACCAAAACCATCCCAAAGAAAAAGAAGTGCAAGTAGGTAAAGTGGATGTCTGAGTAGACTTTACAAATAGCTGAGAAAAGAAAAGAAGTGAAAGGAAAGGGAGAACGGGAAAGATATGCCCAACTGAATGCAGAGTTCCAGGGAATAGCAAGGAGAGATAAGGCCTTTGTAAATGAACAATGGAAAACAATAGAATGATCTCTTCAAGAAAACTGGAGCTATCAAAGGAATATTCCATGCAAGGATGGGCTCCATAAAGGACAGAAATGGTAAGGACCAAATGGAAGCAGAAGAGATGAATAAGAGGTGGCAAGAATAGACAGAACTATCCAAATAAAGTCTTAATAACCTGGATAACCACAACGGTGTGGTCAGTCACCTAGAGGCAGACATCCAGGAGTATGAAGACAAGTGGGCCTTAGGCCTTACTGCAAACAAAGCTAGTGGAGATGGAATTACAGCTGAACTATTTAAAATCCTAAAAGATGATGCTGTTAAACTGCCGCACTCAATATGTCAACATATTTGGAAAACTCAGCAGTGGCCACAGGACTAGAAAAATTCAGCTTTCATCCCAATTACAAAGAAGGTAAATGCCAAAAATTGTTCCAACTACCATACAGTTGTGCTTATGTCACATGCTAGTAAACTTATGCTCAAAATCCTTCAAGCTAGACTTCAGCAGTATTTGAGTCAAGAACTTCCAGATGGACAAGTTGGATTTAGAAAAGGCAGAGGAACCAGAGATCAATTGGCCAACATTTGTTGTATCATAGAGAAAGCGAGGGAATTCCAGAAAAGCATCTACTTCTGCTTCAGTGCCTACACAAAAGCCTTTGACTGTGTATATCACAACAAACTGGAAAATTCTTCAAGAGATGGGAATACCAGATCATCTTACCAGTCTCCTGAGAAACCTGTATACAGGTCAAGAAGCAACAGTTAGAACCTTACATGGAACAACTGACTGGTTCAAAATTGGGAAAGAAGTATGAAAAGACTGTATATTGTCACCCTGGTTCATATAACTTCTATGCAGAATACATCATGTGAAATGCCAGCCTGGATGAGTTACAAGCTGGAATCAAGATTGCTGGGAAAAATATCAACAACCTGAGTATGCAGATGATACTACTGTATTGGCAGAAAGTGAAGAGAAACTGAAGAGCCTCTTGATGATGGTGAAGGAGGAGAGTAAAAAAGCTGGTTTTAAAACTCAATATTAAAAAACTAAAATCATGGCATCTGGTCCCATCACTCCATGGCAAATAGAAGGTGAAAAAGTGGAAACAGTGACAGATTTTCTCTTCCTGTTCTCCAAAATCACTGTGAATAGTGACTACAGCCATGAAATTAGAATACGCTTACTTCTTGGAAAGAAGGCTATGTCAAACTGGACAGCATATTAAAAAGCAGAGACATCATTTTGCTGACAAAGGCCCATATAGCTATGTATGGATGTAAGAGTCAAGACTATAAAGAAGACTAGTGAAGGACAGGGGAACCTGGTGTGCTGCAGTCCATGGGGTTGCAAAGAGTCAGACATGACTTAGGAACTGAACAACAACAACAAATGAAAACAAGATATCAAAAAGGAATCTGAACTTCCATGTTTCTTGCAGCATTATCCACAAAGTATAGTAACAAGTAATATATATCAATCAATCAATGGACGAAGTAGCTATAAGGTTACCCTGTGTCTCCACTGAGAGTGTCAACCTCTAGCCTAGTACCTAAAATCTAACATTATAAATATGTTTATATAAGTCTAAGCAGCAGGGTTGGGAATAGAGGAATGAGTGAGGCACTTTCCATGCGTGCAAAGTCTGCTGCTAGGCTGCTAAGTCACTTCAGTCGTGTCCGACTCTGTGCGACCCCATAGATGGCAGCCCAGCAGGCTCCCCGTCCCTGGGATTCTCCAGGCAAGAACACTGGAGTGGGTTGCCATTTCCTTCTCCAATGCATGAAAGTGAAAAGTGAAAGTGAAGTCACCCAGTTGTGTCCGACTCTTAGGGACCCCATGGACTGCAGCCTACCAGGCTCCTCCATCCATGGGATTTTCCAGGCAAGAGTACTGGAGTGAGGTGCCATTGCCTTCTCTGGTGCAAAGTCTAAGAGGTGCGAAAAATCTCAGTAATCATGATGAATAATATCTTAGTAAAATATTTTGGGGAGACTGAGACATGATGGAGTAGAATAACATGAACTCAATACTTGTTATGAAAACACCAAAATTACAACTTACTGCTGTACAACTATTAACAACAACAAAAACAAAAAACAAATGCTGGAAGATATCCTACACCCAAAGACAAAGAAGCCACAACAAGAGGGGGCAATTGTAATAAAATAAAATCCATATCCACCAGGTGGGTAACCCACAAACTGGGAAATATCATACCCAAGAAGTTCTCTCATAGGAATGAAACTTCTGAGCCCCACACTAGGCTCACATGCATGGGGGCCTAGCAATAGGAGGATAAGCCCCCAGACAATCTGGTTTTGAAGGTCAGTGTGGTTTGATTACAGGAATTCTACAAGATTGGGGAAAACAGAAACTCCACTCTTGGTGGGGGAGGGGGGGGGAGGGACATGCAAGCTGTCATGTACACTTGGACTCAGGACAAAAGCCAGTGACCTTGTAAGAGTCCAGGCCAGAGCTACCTACAGAATTGGAGAGTCTCCTGTAGAGGCAGGGGATGGCTGTTAACTCACTATCAGGACAAAAACACCGACAGTGACAGTTCTGGGGAGTACTCATTGGCATGAACCCTTCTGGAGGTCACAATTTCTCACCAAGAGAAAAGACCCAACATCTCCAGTGCTGGGACACCTCAGGCCAGACAACCAACTGGACAAGAAGACAGCCACGCTCATCAGCAGACAAGTTGCTTAAAGTCTTCCGGAGCCCATGGCTGCCTGCTAAACAGAAACCCTGTTGTGGTCCTGCCTGACAAAGGGACAAGATTCAGTTCCACCCACTAGTGGGCAGCAACCACTCCTAACCACCAAGAAGCCTGCAGAAGCCTCTTAGACAGCCTTATCAACCATCTGGGAGACAGCACCAGCAAGAACTATAACCTTGCAGCCTGCAGAATAAAAGTCACAATCACAGAAAGCCAAACAAAATGAAACAGCAAAGGAATATGTCCCAGATGATGGAACAAGATAAAACCTCAGAGGAACAGTTAAGTGAAGTAGAGATAGGCAACCAGTTTGAAACAGAATTCAAAGTTATAATTGTAATGATGATCCAAGATCTCTGAAAAAAGAATGGCACAGATCAATAAGATATAAGAATTGTTTAACAAACACCTAGAAGAACCAAAGAAAATAACTAGAATGAAAAGTACACTATAAGGTATCAGTAGCAGAATAAGGGGAGCAGAAGAACAGATGAGTTGGAAAACAGAATAGTGGACATCACTGCCATGGAACAAAATAAATTAAAAAAAAAAAAAAAAAAAACAAAAGAAATGAGGACAGTCTCAGAGACCTTTGAGGCAACATTAAATGCACCAACTTTCAAATTATAGGAGTCCTAGAATAAGAAGAGAGAAAGGGCCTGAGAAAATATTTGAAGAGATCATAGCTGAAAACTTGCCTAACGTGGGAAAGGAAACAGTAACAGAAGTCCAGGAAGCACAGAGAGTCCTGGCAGGATAAACCTAAAGAGGAACACAACAAGACACACAGTAATCAAATTGACAGAAATTAAAGACAGAGGAGCCAAGATGGCGGAGGAGTAGGACGGGGAGAACACTTTCTCCCCCACAAATTCATCAAAAGAGCATTTAAACGTCGAGTAAATTCCACAAAACAACTTCTGAATGCTGGCAGAGGACATCAGGCACCCAGAAAAGCAACCCAACTCTTCGAAAGGAGGTAGGAAAAAATATAAAAGACAAAAAAAGAGACAAAAGAGGGAGGGACAGAGTTCCGTCCCGGGAAGGGAGTCTTAAAAAGAGAGAAGTTTCCAAACACCAGGAAACGTTCTCACTGCCGAATCTGTGCTGAGCTTTGGAAGCACAGAGGGCAACATAAAAGGGAGAAAAAAAATAAATAATTAAAAATCGCAGATTGTGAGCACTACGGTAACTCCCCCAGCGGAGAAGCAGCGCAGACGCCTGCACACGGCATTAGCAAGCAGGGGCTGGGCAGGGAAGCGCGGCACGGGCTGTGTCCCTTAGAGTAAGAATCGGGCCAAAATGTCCTGAGCGCTATCTGAGCGAAATAATTTGGGCTATCAAACCAGACTGTGGGGATATCTACCACGCGAAAAGCCAGCCCTAACCTAAGACACCACCAGGCCCGCACACAGAACAAAGGACTGAACAGAGATAGCCGGCTGCAGACCTTCCCCCTCCGGTGACAGGCAGCCAGAGCCGGAAGGGGGCAATCGCAGCCCCAGAGAGACACTATTTATAAAACTGTAAGCAGGCTTCTTTGCTAACTAAAACTTCTTGGGGGTCTGGACGGTCAACATCTGCCTGAGAAGGTGCGCCGGTTTTACACCCAGATAACCGAGTGGCGGGGAGGCGATAAGTCGCAGCATTGGCGCTCACCAAACACCTCATCACCTGAGCTGCTCGGATCTGGGAAGAGCACAAAACGCAGGCCCAACTGAGTCTGCGCCTCTGAGGACTACCCGAGTGCCTGAACCTGAGCGGCTTGGACCTGGGAGCTCAGCCCAGGGCCGGCCTTTGATTGTTCCCGACGGAACAACCTAGAGCCCGAGCAGTATGGGCAGGGAGGCTACACGCGCCATGAGCGGGGGCAGACCCAGTGTGGCTGAGGCACTGCGAGTGCACGCCAGTGTTATCTGTTTGCAGCATCCCTCCCTCCCTCCCCACAGCGCGGCTGAACAAGTGAGCCTAAATTAAAAAAAAAAAAAAATAGTGTCCTCCACCGTCCCCTTTGTGCCAGACACTGAAGAGACCAGCAAACAGAAGAAGCTATAACAGAGGGAAACGCCTTGGAAGCTACAGGCCATAGATTAAAACCCTGTGGTTACTACGGACTACATAGGAAGGGGCCTATAGATCTTGAGAAATATAAGTCAGACCAAGGAACTAGCCAAAAATGAACTGAACCCACAAAACTCACAACAAAACCAGAGAAAGACCTAGATATTTTTACTATTTTTACGATCAATCTTTCTTTCTTTTTTTTTTTAAATTAAAAAAAAATTTTTTTAATTTTATTTTATTTTTAAACTTTACATAATTGTATTAGTTTTGCCAAATATCAAAATGAATCCACCACAGGTATACATGTGTTCCGCATGTATACCTGTGGCGGATTCATTTTAAGTCCTCTATTGTCCTTTAATTTTCACTTTTATAACTATTACTTTGTAAAAAAAAAAAAAAAAAGACCCTATTTTTTTTCTTCTTCAGCAAACTTCATATATATATTTTATAATTTTTTGACCGTGTTTTTTTTTTTTCCTTTTTCTTCTTTTCTTTAACATTGTATTTTTGAAATTCCAAACTCTCCTCTAGATTTTTAATTTTAGCCTTTTGGTATATGTTATCAATTTTGTACCTATAGTTTTTTTTTTATAATTTCTGTGACTTTTTATTTTTCTTGTTTTTCCCTCTGTTTCTTTCTCTTCTTCTTTTATATAACATCATATATCTGCAATTCCAAACTCTACTCAAGATTTTTAATTTATGCTTTTTGGTATTTGATATCAATTTTGTACCTGTATTTTCTTTATAATTTTTGCGACATTGTTTTTGTTGGTTTGTTTGTTTTCTCTCTTTATTTTTCTTCTTCTTCTTTTTTTAACATTGTATTTTTGAAATTCCAAACTCTAGATTTTTAATTTTTGCTTTTTGGTATTAGTTATCAATTTTGTACCTGTAGTGTCTTTATAATTTTCGCGACCTTGTTTGTTTTTCTTTGTTCGTTTTTTCTCTCTTTCTTTTCCTTCTTCTTTTCTTTAACACTGTATTTTTGAAATTCCAAACTCTCCTCTAGATTTTTAATTTTAGCCTTTTGGTATATGTTATCAATTTTGTACCTATAGTTTTTTTTTTTATAATTTCTGTGACTTTTTATTTTTCTTGTTTTTCCCTCTGTTTCTTTCTCTTCTTCTTTTATATAACATCATATATCTGCAATTCCAAACTCTACTCAAGATTTTTAATTTATGCTTTTTGGTATTTGATATCAATTTTGTACCTGTATTTTCTTTATAATTTTTGCGACATTGTTTTTGTTGGTTTGTTTGTTTTCTCTTTATTTTTCTTCTTCTTTTTTTTTTTACATTGTATTTTTGAAATTCCAAACTCTACTCTAGATTTTTAATTTTTGCTTTTTGGTATTAGTTATCAATTTTGTACCTGTAGTGTCTTTATAATTTTCGCGACCTTGTTTGTTTTTCTTTGTTTTTTCTCTTTCTTTTCCTTCTTCTTTTCATTAACATCACATTTTTGAAATTCCAAACTTTTCATCTTTAACGTAGATGTTTTATCAATGGTGCTGTATAGAAGGAGAAATTTTGAAACTACTGTAAAAATCAGACCGATAACTGGAAGTAGGAGGCTTAAGTCCAAACCCTGACTCCAGGGAACTCCTGACTCCAAGGAACATTAATTGACAGGAGCTCATCAAAAGCCTCCATACCTACACTGAAACCAAGCACCACACAAGGGCCAACAAGTTCCAGGGCAAGACATACCAAGCAAATTCTCCAGCAACAAAGGAACACAGCCCTGAGCTTCAAGATACAGGCTGCCCCAAGTCACCCCAAAACCATAGACATCTCATAACTCATTACTGGACATTTCATTGCACTCCAGGGAGAAGAAATACAGCTTCATCCACCAGAACATTGACACAAGCTTCCCTAACCAGGAAACCTTGACAAGCCACCTGTACAAACCCACACACAGCGAGGAAATGCTACAATAAAGAGAACTCCACAAACTGCCAGAATACAGAAAGGACACCCAAACTCAGCAATTTAAACAAGATGAAGAGACAGAGGAATAGCCAGCAGATAAAGGAACAGGATAAATGCCCACCAAACCAAACCAAAGAGGAAGAGATAGGGAATCTACCTGATAAAGAATTCCGAATAATGATAGTGAAATTGATCCAAAATCTTGAAATCAAAATGGAATCACAGATAAATAGCCTGGAGGCAAGGATTGAGAAGATGCAAGAAAGGTTTAACAAGGACTTAGAAGAAATAAAAAAGAGTCAATATATAATGAATAATGCAATAAGTGAAATTAAAAACACTCTGGAGGCAACAAATAGTAGAATAACAGAGGCAGAAGATAGGATTAGTGAATTAGAAGATAGAATGGTAGAAATAAATGAATCAGAGAGGATAAAAGAAAAACGAATTAAAAGAAATGAGGACAATCTCAGAGACCTCCAGGACAATATTAAACGCTACAACATTCGAATCATAGGGGTCCCAGAAGAAGAAGACAAAAAGAAAAACCATGAGAAAATACTTGAGGAGATAATAGTTGAAAACTTCCCTAAAATGGAGAAGGAAATAATCACCCAAGTCCAAGAAACCCAGAGAGTCCCAAACAGGATAAACCCAAGGCGAAATACCCCAAGACACATATTAATCAAATTAACAAAGATCAAACACAAAGAACAAATATTAAAAGCAGCAAGGGAAAAACAACAAATAACACACAAGGGAATACCCATAAGGATAACAGCTGATCTTTCAATAGAAACTCTTCAAGCCAGGAGGGAATGGCAAGACATACTTAAAATGATGAAAGAAAATAACCTACAGCCCAGATTATTGTACCCAGCAAGGATCTCATTCAAGTATGAAGGAGAAATCAAAAGCTTTTCAGACAAGCAAAAGCTGAGAGAATTCTGCACCACCAAACCAGCTCTCCAACAAATACTAAAGGATATTCTCTAGACAGGAAACACAAAAATGGTGTATAAATTCGAACCCAAAACAATAAAGTAAATGGCAACGGGATCATACTTTTCAGTAATTACCTTAAACGTAAATGGGTTGAATGCCCCAACCAAAAGACAAAGACTGGCTGAATGGATACAAAAACAAGACCCCTACATATGTTGTCTACAAGAGACCCACCTCAAAACAGGGGACACATACAGACTGAAAGTGAAGGGCTGGAAAAAGATTTTCCATGCAAATAGGGACCAAAAGAAAGCAGGAGTAGCAATACTCATATCAGATAAAATAGACTTTAAAACAAAGACTGTGAAAAGAGACAAAGATGGTCACTACATAATGATCAAAGGATCAATCCAAGAAGAAGATATAACAATTATAAATATATATGCACCCAACACGGGAGCACCGCAGTATGTAAGACAAATGCTAACAAGTATGAAAGGAGAAATTAACAATAACACAATAATAGTGGGAGACTTTAATACCCCACTCACACCTATGGATAGATCAACTAAACAGAAAATTAACAAGGAAACACAAACTTTAAACGATACAATAGACCAGTTAGACCTAATTGATATCTATAGGACATTTCATCCCAAAACAATGAATTTCACCTTTTTCTCAAGTGCACACGGAACCTTCTCCAGGATAGATCACATCCTGGGCCATAAAGCTAGCCTTGGTAAATTCAAAAAAATAGAAATCATTCCAAGCATCTTTTCTGACCACAATGCAGTAAGATTAGATCTCAATTACAAGAGAAAAACCATTAAAAATTCCAACATATGGAGGCTGAACAACACGCTGCTGAATAACCAACAAATCACAGAAGAAATAAAAAAAGAAATCAAAATTTGCATAGAAACGAATGAAAATGAAAACACAACAACCCAAAACCTGTGGGACACTGTAAAAGCAGTCCTAAGGGGAAAGTTCATAGCAATACAGGCACACCTCAAGAAACAAGAAAAAAGTCAAATAAATAACCTAACTCTACACCTAAAGCAACTAGAAAAAGAAGAAATAAAGAACCCCAGGGCTAGTAGAAGGAAAGAAATCTTAAAACTTAGAGCAGAAATAAATGCAAAAGAAACAAAAGAGATCATAGCAAAAATCAACAAAACCAAAAGCTGGTTTTTTGAAAGGATAAATAAAATTGACAAGCCATTAGCCAGACTCATCAAGAAACAAAGGGAGAAAAATCAAATCAATAAAATTAGAAATGAAAATGGAGAGATCACAACAGACAACACAGAAATACAAAGGATCATAAGAGAGTACTATCAACAATTATATGCCAATAAAATGGACAACGTGGAAGAAATGGACAAATTCTTAGAAAAGTACAACTTTCCAAAATTGGACCAGGAAGAAATAGAAAATCTTAACAGACCCATCACAAGCACAGAAATGGAAACTGTAATCAAAAATCTTCCAGCAAACAAAAGCCCAGGTCCAGACGGCGTCACAGCTGAATTCTACCAAAAATTTAGAGAAGAGCTAACACCTATCCTGCTCCAACTCTTCCAGAAAATTGCAGAGGATGGTAAACTTCCAAACTCATTCTATGAGGCCACCATCACCCTAATACCAAAACCTGACAAAGATCCCACAAAAAAAGAAAACTACAGGCCAATATCACTGATGAACATAGATGCAAAAATCCTTAACAAAATTCTAGCAATCAGAATCCAACAACACATTAAAAAGATCATACACCATGACCAAGTGGGCTTTATCCCAGGGATGCAAGGATTCTTCAATATCCGCAAATCAATCAATGTAATACACGACATTAACAAATTGAAAAATAAAAACCATATGATTATCTCAATAGATGCAGAGAAAGCCTTTGACAAAATTCAACATCCATTTATGATCAAAACTCTCCAGAAAGCAGGAATAGAAGGAACATACCTCAACAAAATCAAAGCTATATATGACAAACCCACAGCAAACATTATCCTCAATGGTGAAAAATTGAAAGCATTTCCTCTAAAGTCAGGAACAAGACAAGGGTGCCCACTTTCCCCATTACTATTCAACATAGTTTTGGAAGTTTTGGCCACAGCAATCAGAGCAGAAAAAGAAATAAAAGGAATCCAAATTGGAAAAGAAGAAGTAAAGCTCTCACTATTTGCAGATGACATGATCCTCTACATAGAAAACCCTAAAGACTCCACCAGAAAATTACTAGAACTAATCAATGACTATAGTAAACTTGCAGGATATAAAATCAACACCCAGAAATCCCTTGCATTCCTATACACTAATAATGAGAAAACAGAAAGAGAAATTAAGGAAACAATTCCATTCACCATTGCAATGGAAAGAATAAAATACTTAGGAATATATCTACCTAAAGAAACTAAAGACCTATATATAGAAAACTATAAAACACTGGTGAAAGAAATCAAAGAGGACACTAACAGATGGAGAAATATACCATGTTCATGGATTGGAAGAATCAATATAGTGAAAATGAGTATACTACCCAAAGCAATTTAGAGATTCAATGCAATCCCTATCAAGCTACCAACAGCATTCTTCACAGAGCTAGAACAAATAATTTCACAATTTGTATGGAAATACAAAAAACCTCGAATAGCCAAAGCGATCTTGAGAAAGAAGAATGGAACTGGAGGAATCAACCTACCCGACTTCAGGCTCTACTACAAAGCCACAGTTATCAAGACAGTATGGTACTGGCACAAAGACAGAAATATAGATCAATGGAACAAAATAGAAAGCCCAGAGATAAATCCATGCACATATGGACACCTTATCTTTGACAAAGGAGGCAAGAATATACAATGGATTAAAGACAATCTCTTTAACAAGTGGTGCTGGGAAATCTGGTCAACCACTTGTAAAAGAATGAAACTAGAACACTTTCTAACACCATACACAAAAATAAACTCAAAATGGATTAAAGATCTAAATGTAATACCAGAAACTATAAAACTCCTAGAGGAGAACATAGGCAAAACACTCTCTGACATACATCACGCAGGATCCTCTATGACCCACCTCCCAGGATATTGGAAATAAAAGCAAAAATAAACAAATGGGACCTAATTAACCTTAAAAGCTTCTGCACATCAAAGGAAACTATTAGCAAGGTGAAAAGACAGCCTTCAGAATGGGAGAAGATAATAGCAAATGAAGCAACTGACAAACAACTAATCTCGAGAATATACAAGCAACTCCTACAGCTCAACTCCAGAAAAATAAATGACCCAATCAAAAAATGGGCCAAAGAACTAAATAGACATTTCTCCAAAGAAGACATACAGATGGCTAACAAACACATGAAAAGATGCTCAACATCACTCATTATCAGAGAAATGCAAATCAAAACCACTATGAGGTACCATTCCACACCAGTCAGAATGGCTGCGATCCAAAAGTCTACAAGTAATAAATGCTGGAGAGGGTGTGGAGAAAAGGGAACCCTCTTCCACTGTTGGTGGGAATGCAAACTAGTACAGCCACTATGGAGAACAGTGTGGAGATTCCTTAAAAAACTGAAAATAGAACTGCCTTATGATCCAGCAATCCCACTGCTGGGCATACACACTGAGGAAACCAGAAGGGAAAGAGACACGTGTACCCCAATGTTCATCGCAGCACTGTTTATAATAGCCAGGACATGGAAGCAACCTAGATGTCCATCAGCAGATGAATGGATAAGAAAGCTATGGTACATATACACAATGGCGTATTACTCAGCCATTCAAAAGAATACATTTGAATCAGTTCTAATGAGGTGGACGAAACTGGAGCCTATTATACAGAGTGCAGTAAGCCAGAAAGAAAAACACCAATACAGTATACTAACGCATATATATGGAATTTAGAAAGATGGTAACAATAACCCTGTGTACGAGACAGCAAAAGAGACACTGATGTATAGAACAGTCTTATGGACTCTGTGAGAGAGGGAGAGGGTGGGAAGATCTGGGAGAATGACATTGAAACATGTAAAATATCATGTATGAAACGAGTCGCCAGTCCAGGTTCGATGCACGATACTGGATGCTTGGGGCTGGTGCACTGGGACGACCCAGAGGGATGGAATGGGGAGGGAGGAGGGAGGAGGGTTCAGGATGGGGAACACATGTATACCTGTGGTGGATTCATTTTGATATTTGGCAAAACTAATACAATTATGTAAAGTTTAAAAATAAAATAAAATTAAAAAAGAAATTAAAGACAAAGAATAAATACTAAAAGGGACAGGGGAAAAGCAGCAAATACAAGGAAATCCCCATAAGGTTGTCACTTGATTTCTCTGCAGGAGCTCTGCAGGGCAGAAAGGAGTGGCACAATATATCTAAAGTGATGAAAGGGAAGAATCTACAACCAAGAATACCCTACCCAGCAAGGCTCTCATTCAGATTCAATGGAGAAATCAAGAACTTTACAGACAAGCAAAAGCTAAGAGAATTCAGAATCACCAGACCAGCTTTGAAACAAATGTTAAATAAAATTCTGTAGACAAAAAAGGCCAAAACTATAAACAAGAAAGTTACAAACGGAAAAGCTTACCAGAAAATACAAACAATAAAAGTAGGAAATCACCCCCACATAAATATGATATCAAAACTAGCAATTGTGAGGAGGGTGCAAATGAAAAATAATGAAAATGCATTTGAAATTAAAATACCAGCAACTTAATCTAATTTACATGGAGGCTGCTATAACAAAACCCCATAATAATCACAAACTGAAAATCTATAATAGATATCAGACTGTTCAGTCACTCAGACATGTCCGACTCTTTGTGACCCCGTGGACTGCAGCATGCCAGGCTTCCCTATCCATCACCAACTCCCAGAACTTGCTCAAACTCATGTCCATTGAGTCAGTGATGCCATCCAACCATCTCATCCTCTGTTATCCCGTTCTCCTCCTGCCTTCAATCTTCCCAGCATCGGGGTCTTTTCCAAGGAGTCAGTTCCTCTTATTGAGTGGCCAAAGTACGGGAACTTGAACTTCAGCACCGGTCCTTCCAATGAATATTCAGGACTGATTTCCTTTAGGATGGACTGGGTGGATCTCCTTGCAGTCCAAGGGACTTGCAAGAGTCTTCTCCAACCACAGTTCAAAAGCATCAATTCTCCAGCACTCAGCTTTTTTATAGTCCAACTCTCACATCCATACATTACTGCTGGAAAAACCATAGCCTTGACTAGATGGACCTTGGTCAGCAAAGTAATATCTCTTCTTTTTAATGTGCTGTCTAAATTGGTCATAACTTTTCTTCTAAGGAGCAAGCATCTTTTAATTTCATGCAGTCACCATCTGCAGTGATTTCGGAGCCCCCCAAAATAAAGTCTGTCACTATTTCCACTGTTTCCCCATCTGTTTTCCATGAAGTGATGGGACAAGATGCCACGATCTTAGTTTTCTGAATGTTGAGTTTTAAGCCAGCTTTTTCACTCTTATCTTTCACTTTCATCAAGATTCTTTTTAGTTCCTCTTTGCTTTCTGCAATAAGGGTGGTGTCATCTGCATATCTGAGGTTATCAATATTTCTCCAGGCAATCTTGATTCCAGCTTGTGTTTCTTCCAGTCCAGCGTTTCTCATGATGTACTCTGCATATAAGTTAAATAAGCAGGGTGACAACATACAGTCTTGATGTACTCCTTTCCTAATTTGGAACCAGTCTGTTGTTCCATGTCTCTTTCTAACTTTTGCTTCTTGACCTCCATACAGATTCCTAGGAGGTAGGTAAGGTGGTCTGATATTTGCATCTCTTTAAGAATTTTCCACAGTTTGTTGTGGTTGACACAGTTAAAGGCTCTGGCATAATCAATAAAGCAGAAATAGATGTTTTTCTGGTATTATTTTGCTTTTTTGATGATCCAGTAGATGTTGGCAATTTTATCTCTGGTTTCTCTGCCTTTTCTAAATCCAGCTTGAACATCTGGAATTTCATGGTTCACATACTGTTGAAGCCTGGCTTGGATATAATAGATACAGAAAGTCTATAATAGATACAGAAAAAAAGAAAAAACAACCCAAACAAAACACTAAAGTTAGTCATCAAGTCACAAGAGAACAAGAGAAGAAAGGTAAAAAAAAAAAAAAAAAAAAGGATCTACAAATCCAAAACAATTAACAAAATGTTAATAAGAATATACATTTTGAAAATTACCTTAAATATAAACATGTTAAAAGTTCCAACCTGAGATGTAAACTGCTTGAATGGATATAAAAACAAGACCCATATATATGTTGCTTTCTAGGGACCCACTTCAGATCTAGGAACACATACAGGCTGAAAGTGAGGGGACAGAAAAAGGTATTCCATGAAATGGAAATCAAAGGAAAGGTAGAGTAGCAATACTCATATCAGACAAAGCAGACTTCAAAATAAAGACTGTTACAAGAGACAAGGGACACTGCATAATGATCAAGGGATCAATCTAAGAAGATATAACAATTGAAAATATATATGCATCCAACATAGGAGCATCTCAATATATAAGGCAAATACTAACAGCCATAAAAGTAGAAATCGACAGAAACACAATAACAATGGGACTATAACATCCTACTATTATCAATGGACTTATCATCCAGACAGAAGATCAATATGAAAACACAGCCTTAAATGACACAGTAGGGCAAATAGACTTAATTGATATTTATAGAACATTCCATCCAAAAGCAGCAGAATATACATTCTCCTCAAGTGCAGATAGAACATTCTTCAGGACTGATCACATGCTGGGCCACAAAGCAAGCCTCGGTAAATTTAAGGAAACTGAAATCATATCAAGCATCTTTTCTGACAACAACACTATGAGAATAGAAATCAACCATATGAAAATAAAATTAAAAAAACACAAATACATGGAGGCTAAACAATATACTATTAAACAACCAATGGGTCAATGAAGAAATCAAAGAGTAAACAAATGAGCAAAAATGCCTAGAGAGAAATGAAAACAAATGCATGATGATCCAAAACCTATGGGATGAGGCAAAACAGTTCTAAAAGGGAAAATTATAGCAATACAATCTTACCTCAGGAAACAAGAAAAATCTCAAATAAACAACCTAACCTTACACCTAAAGCAACTAGAGAAAAGAAGAACAAACAAAATCCGAAGTTAGTAGAAAGTAATCATAAAGATAAGAACAGAAATAAATGAAATAGAGATGAAGAAAATCATAGAAAAGATCAATGAAACTAAGAGCTGGTTTTTGAAAAGATAAAAAATATTCATAAACCCTTAGGCAGACTCATCAAGAAGAAAGAGAAGGCTCAAATCAATAAAATTAGAAATGAAAAAGGAGAAGCTACAATGGACACCAAAGAAATACTAATGATCATGAGAAACTACTACAAGCACTATATGCCAAAAAATGGATAACTCAGAAGAAATGAAAAAATTACTCACAAGGCACAGTCTCCCAGTTTGAACAAGGAAGAAATGGAAAATAGGAGCAAACAAATCATGAATGCTGAAATTAAAAATGGAAACTAAAAAACTCCCAACAAACAAATGTCCAGGATCAGAGGGCATCACAGGCAAATTCCATCAAACATTTAGAGAAGAGTTAACACCAATCCTTCTGAATCTCTTCCCAAAAATTGCAGAGCAAGAAACGCTCCCAAACTCATTCTATGAAGCCACTATCACCCTGATACCAAACCAGAGAAAAATAGCACAAAAAAGAAAATTACAGGTCAATCATTGATGAACATAGATGCAAAAAAATTTCGGGAAACTACTAGTAAACCAAATCAAATAATACATTAAAGAATCATACACCATGATCAAGTGAGACTTATCCCAGGGAAGCAAGGATTTTTCAGTATTTGCAAATCAGTTAGTGTGGTACATCACATCAACAAATTGAAGAAAAACATCATATGATCATCTCAATAGATTCAGAAAAATCTTTGGACAAAATTCAACACCCATTTATAACAAAAACTCTCTGGAAATTGGGTAGAGGGAACATGCCTCAACACAATAAAGGCCATATATGACAAACTTACAACTAGAATCATACTCAGTGGGGAAAAGATAAAATAATTTCCTCTAAGATCAAGAACAGAGCTTCCCTGGTAGCTCAGCTGGTTACGAATCTGCCTGCAATGCAGGAGACCTCAGTTTGATTCCTGGGTCAGGAAGATCCCCTGGAGAAGGGTTAGGCTACCCACTCCAGTATTCTTGGACTTTCCTGGTGGCTCAGATGGTAAAGAATCCACGTGCAATGCAAGCGACCTGGGTTTGATCTCTGGGTTGGGAAGATCTCCTGGAGAAGGGCATGGCAACCCATTCCAGTATTCTTACCTGGAGAATCCCCATGGACAGAGGAGCCTGGTGGGCTGCAGTCAATAGGGTCACAAAGAGTCAGACATGACTGAGCGACGAAGCACAGCACACAGCAAGATCAAGAACAAGGCAAGGACGTCCACTCTTGGCAATTTTATTCAACATAGTTTCAAAAGTCCTCGCCATAGCAATCACAGAAGAAAAACAAAATTTAAAAAAGAAAATGTTAAAACTGTCACTCTTTGCAGATGACATGCTACAATACAAAGGAAACACTGAAGATGCTACCAGAAAACATTTAGAGCTTATCAGTGAATTTTGTAAAGTTGCAGGATGCAAAATTAATACACAGAAATGTCTTCATTTCTATACACTAACAATGAAAAATTAGAAAGATAAATAAGTTATCCCATTTACCATTGCATCAAAAAGAATACAATACATAGGAATAAACTTACCTAAGAAGGCAACAAAATTCTCCAAGCCAGGCTTCAGCAATATGTGAACCATGAACTTCCAGATGTTCAAGCTGGTTTTAGAAAAGGCAGAGAACCAGAGATCAAATTGCCAACATCTGCTGGATCATGGAAAAAGCAAGAGAGTTCCAGAAAAACATCTACTTCTGCTTTATTGACTATGCCAAAGCCTTTGACTGTGTGGATCACAATAAACCGTGGAAAATTCTTCAAGAAGATGGGAATACCAGACCACCTGACCTGCCTCTTGAGAAACCTGTATGCAGGTCAGGAAGCAACAGTTAGAACTGGACATGGAACAACAGACTGGTTCCCAATAGGAAAAGGAGTACATCAAGGCTGTATATTGTCACCCTGCTTATTTAACTTCTATGCAGAATACATCATGAGAAACTCTGGGCTGGAAGAAGCACAGCTGGAATCAAGATTGCCAGGAGAAATATCCATAACCTCAGATATGCAGATGACACCACCCTTATGGCAGAAAGTGAAGAGCAACTAAAAATCCTCTTGATGAAAGTGAAAGTGGAGAGTGGAAAAGTTGGCTTAAAGCTCAACATTCAGAAAATGAAGATCATGGCATCCAGTCCCATCACTTCATGGGAAATAGATGGGGAAACAGTGGAAACAGTGTCAGACTTAATTTTTGGGGGCTCCAAAATCATTGCAGATGGTGATTGCAGCCATGAAATTAAGAGACGCTTACTCCTTGGAAGGAAAGTTATGACCAACCTAGATAGTATATTCAAAAGCAGAGACATTACTTTGCCAACAAAGGTCCGTCTAGTCAAGGCTATGGTTTTTCCAGTGGTCATGTATGGATGTGAGAGTTGGACTATAAAGAAAGCTGAGCACTGAAGAATTGATGGTTTTTAACTGTGGTGTTGGAGAAGACTTGAGAGTCCCTTGGACTGCAAGGAGATCCAGCTAGTCCATTCTAAAGGAGATCAGTCCTGGGTGTTCTTTGGAAGGAATGATGCTAAAGCTGAAAGTCCAGTCCTTTGGCCACCTCATGGGAAGAGCTGACTCTGATGCTTGGAGGGATTGGGGGCAGGAGGAGAAGGGGACAACAGAGGATGAGATGGCTGGATGGCATCACTGACTTGATGGACATGAGTTTGAGTGAACTCTGGGAGTTGGTGATGGACAGGGAGGCCTGGCATGCTGCGATTCATGGGGTCACAAAGAGTCGGACACGACTGAGCAATTGAACTGAACTGAACTGAAGGAGGCAAAAGATCTATAATATAAAAGCTGTAAGACCCTGATGAAAGAAAGAAAAAATTACACAAACAGATGGAAAAATATACCAAGTTCTTAGATTGGAAGAATAAATATTGTCAAAATGACTATACTATCCAGATTCAATGAGATCTCTATCAAATTACCAACAGCATTTTTCACAAACTAGAACAAAAAATTTAAGATTTGTATGGAGACACGAAAGACCCCAAGTATCCAAAACAATCTTGAGAAAGAAAAATGGAGCTGGAGGAATCAGGCTCCCTGACTTCATACTATATTACAAAGCTACAGGAATCAAAATGGTATGGTCCTAGGACAAAAACAGAAAAACAGATCAAAATGGAACAGGATACAAAACCAAGAAATAAACCCAAACATCTATGGTCAATTAATCTATGATAGAGGAGGCAAGACTATACTTTGGAGACAAGAGAGTCTCTTCAGTAAATGGTGCTAGGAAAATTGACAGCTTCATGTAAAACAATGAAATTAGAATATTCTTTAACAAGATACACAAAAATAAACTCAAAATGGTTTAAAGATCCAAATATAAGACCAGATAGTATAAAACTCTTAGAGGAAAACATAGAACACTGTTTGACATAAACCACAGTAATACTTTTTTGGATCCATCTCCTAGAATAATGGAAATAAAAACAAAAATAAATAGGACTTAATTAAACTCAAAGTCTTTTGCATAGCAAAGGAAACCATAAACAAAACCAAAAAACAAACTAGAGAATGGGAGAAAATATTTGCAAGTGATGCATCCAACAAGGGATTAATTTCCAAAATGTATAGCATATGCAGCTCAGTATAAAAACAAACAATTCAATCCAAAATAGGGAAGATAATCTAAATAGACATTTCTCCAAAGAAGACATACAGATGTCCAAGAGGCACGTGAAAAAAATGCTCAACATCACTAATTATTAGAGAAATGTGAATCAAAACAACAATGAGGTGCCACCTCACACTGGTCAGAATGGCCAAAATGTTGGAGAAGCTGTGTAGAAAAGGAACCCTCCTACAGCGTTGGTGGGAATATAAATTGGTACCTCCACTACGGAGAACATGCGGAGGTTCTTTAAAAAGCTAAAATAGAGCTCCTGTATGACTCATCAACCTCACTCCTGGGCATATATCCAGAGAAAAACATGGTTTGAAAGAATACATGCACCCCCATATTCATTGCAGTGCTGTTTACATCAGCCAAGACATGAAGTGAAGTGAGGTGAAAGTCACTCAGTCATGTCTGACTCTTTGCAACCCCATGGACTGCACAGTCCATAGAATTCTCTAGGCCAGAATACTGGAGTGGATAGCTTTTCCCTTTTCCAGGGTATCTTCCCAACCCAGGGATTGAACGCAGGTCTCCTGCATTGCAGGTGGATTCTGCAATACATGGGAAGCCCCAGCCAATACATGGAGACAACCTAAATGTATATCAAAAGATGAATGGATAAAGAAGATGTGGTACATATATACAATGGAATATTAGTCATCAAAAGGAATGAAATAATGCCATTTGTAGCAACATGGATGGACCTGGAGATTATCATACTAAGTGAAGTAAGTCAGACAGAGAAAGACAAATAGCATATGATATCCCTTGTATGTGAAGTCTAAAAGATGATGCAAATGAACTTATTTACAAAACCAAAAAACAGAAGCAGACTCACAGACTTAGAGAAGGAACTTGTGGAGAAGGAACCAGGGAGAAGGGTGGGGAAAGGGGACATTGGGATTGACACATACACACTGCTATATTTAAAAGAGGTAACCAAAAAAGATCTACTGTATAACACAGGAAAATCTTCTCAATACTCTATAATAACCTAAATGGGAAAAGAAAGTGAAAAAGAATAGATACATGTATAATTGATTTACTTTGCTGTAAACTAAGACAACATTGTTAGTCAACTATACTCCAATATAAAATAAATTGTTTTTAAAGATGTGATATATATGGGCTCCCCAGTGGCTCAGTGGTAAAGAATCTGCCTGTAATGCAGGAGATGCAGTAGATGCAAAAGATCCCCTGGAAGAGGGAATGGCAACCCACTCTAGTATTCTTGCCTGGAGAATCCCATGGACAGAGGAGCCTGGTGGGCTACAGTACATAGGGTCACAAAGAGTCAGACACAGCAGAAGCACCTTAGTATGCACACACACACACAGACACATATATACAAATATGTATATATATATGCATACATATATATGGAATATTATTCAGCCATGAGAATGGGGAAGTTCTATCATCTCATAAAACACAGTTGAACCTTGAGCAAATTATGCTAAGTGAGACAAGTCAGGTGGAAAGAGACAAAATACTGTTTGATATTTATATGTGAATCTTAAAAAGCTGAACTTCTAGAAACAGAGTGGAATGGTAGTTAATACTATGGCCTGGGGGGTGTGGGAAGTGGGAAGATGTTGGTCAAAGGGCACATACTTGCAGTTGGAAGATGAATAAGTTCTGGAGATCTAATGTACAGCATTTTTATTACATCAACAGTATTGTATTATACTTCAAAGTTGCAAAAAGTTTAGGTCTTAGATATTCACACCACAAAAAAGAAAGAATTATTATGTGATATGATAGAGGTGTTAGCTAAGAGCTTCATTGGTAATCATATTGCAATATATAAATGTATCAAGTCATATTGTACATCTTAAGCTTACACAATGTTATATGTCAGTTATATCTCAATTTTTAAAAATCATCCACATTTAGAATATTAAAAGGAAAGTAGAAATGTCCTACTAGATATTAAGACATATTGCCAAGCCACATATATAAAAGGTGGTAATGATGCAAAATAAAACAACTTCCCCCACAAAATACTAATAAGTAAATGCAATAGAATTGAGAGTACATAGAGATGTACAACACAGTTAATTCCACAAATGGTTTGGGAGAGGATAGCTCAGTAAATAGTGTTGGTAAAGTTAGTTTACCACACAGAGAAAAATAAAACTGGATTCCTACCTATTATGGCACAAAAATGTTATCTCCAAATGGATTAAATAATTAAAGGTTAAAATAGAACACTGGCATAACAAAACACATATTTCTTACCTGGAGTGAACTTCCAAAGTACAAACTTTAATGAAAATTTTGATGAATGTAATTGCATTAAAATATAGGAAACAAAATAGTATAATTGGAAACCACTCCATGGAGTAAACATTTTTATAAAAATCTTCAAATATATTTTTTATTAAAAAAATTTTTTTATAGCTGCATAGTACTTCCATGGTATGGCTGTCCCATAGTTTACTCAACCATAAACAGCTATTAAGTTGTTTCCAATATTTTGCAAGTATCAGTGAATAACCTTATGCATTTGTAGTTTCATATTGTTAGAGAATTCTCCTTAGGGTAGAGTCCTAAGAAGTGGCGTTGCTTCTTAGTTCATGTGATCTTTTGTTAATATTGCCAAACCTGCCCTCAGAGGTGTTATACCAGTTTTCACTGTCTCCAACTGTATATAAGAATGCCTATTTCTTCACAACCTTGTCGACAGAATGCTGTCATATATTTATTTTTACCAAAATGATGTGAGAGGACATATATCTTTTTAAAAATTTTTATCTATTTATTATAGTTGGAGGCCAATTACTTTACACTATTGTGGTGGTTTTTGCAAAACATTGACATAAGTCAGCCATGGGTGTACATGTGTCCCCCTGTCGCAAATCCCCCTCCCACCTCCCCACCCCTGCCACCCCCCTGCCTCAGCATTCCATCCCTCTGTGTTGTCCCAGTGCAGTGGCTTTGAGCTCCCTGTTTCATGCATTGAACCTAGACTGGTGATCTATTTCACATATGATAATATACACCTTTCAATGCTATTCTCTCAAACCATCCCACCCTCGCCTTCTCCCACAGAATCCAGAAGTCTGTTCTCTATATCTGTGTCTCTATTGCTGTCAAGAATATAGGGTCATCATTACCATCTTTCTAAATTCCATATATATGTGTTAATATACTGTATCGGTGTTTTTCTTTCTGACTTAACTTCACTCTGTACAGTAGACTCCAGTTTCATCCACCTCATTAGAACTGACTCAAATGCATTTTTAATAGCTGAGTAATATTCCATTGTGTATATATACCACAGCTTTCTTATCCATTCATCTGCTGATGAACATCTAGGTTACTTCCATGTCCTGGCTATTATAAACAGTGCTGCAATGAACATTGGGGTACATGTGTCTCTTTCAGTTCTGGTTTCCTCGGTGTGTATGCCCAGCAGTGGGATTGCTGGGTTGTATGGCAGTTCTATTTCCAATTTGTTAAGGAATCTCCACCCTGTTCTCCATAGTGGCTATACTAGTTTGCATTCCCACCAACAGTGTAACAGGGTTCCCTTTTCTTTCTCTGCACCCTCTGCAGCATCTATTGTTTGTAGACTTTTTTGATAACAGCCATTCTGACTGGCATGAGATGGTACCTCATTGTGGTTTTGATTTGCATTTCTCTGATAATGATTGATGTTGAGCTTCTTTTCATGTGTTTGTTAGCCATCTGTATGTCTTCTTTAGAGAAATGTCTGATTAGTTCTCTGGCCCACTTTTTGATTGGGTCATTTATTTTTCTGGTATTGAGCTGCTTGTATATTTTGGAGATTAATTCTTTGTCAGTTGCTTCATTTGCTATTATTTTCTCCCATTCTGAAGGCTGTCTTTTCACCTTGCCTATAGTTTCCTTCGTTGTGCAAAAGCTTTTAAGTTTAATTAGGTCCCATTTGTTTATTTTTGCTTTTATTTCCATTACTCTGGGAGGTGGGTCATAGAGGATCTTGCTGTGATTTATGTCAGAGAGTGTTCTGCCTATGTTTTCCTCTAGGAGTTTTATAGTTTCTGGTCTTACATTTAGATCTTTAATCCATTTTGAGTTTATTTTTGTGTATGGTGCTAGAAAGTGTTCTAGTTTCACTCTTTTACAGGTTGTTGACCAGTTTTCCCAGCACCACTTGTTGAGGAGACTGTCGTTTCTCCACTGTATATTTTTGCCTCCTTTGTCAAAAATAAGGTGTCCATAGGTGCATGGGTTCATCTCTGGGCTTTGTATTTTGTTTCATTGATCTATATTTCTGTCTTTGTGCCAGTGCCATACTGTCTTGATGACTGTAGCTTTGTACTATAGTCTGAAGTCAGGCAGGTTGATTCCTCCAGTTCCATTCTTCTTTCTCAAGATTGCTTTGGTTATTAGAGGTTTTTTGTGTTTCCATACAAATTGTGAAATTATTTGTTCTAGTTCTGTGAAAAATACCTTTGGTAGCTTGTCAGAGATTGCACTGAGTTATAGATTGCTTTTTATAGTAAACTCGTTTTCACTATATTGATTCTTCCAATCCATGAACATGATATATGTCTCCATCTATTTGTGTCATCTTTGATTTCTTTCATCAGTGTTTTATAGTTTTCTATATATAGGTCTTTTGTTTCTTTAGGTAAATTGATTCCTAAGTATTCTATTCTTTTCATTGCAATGGTGAATGGGATTATTTCCTTAATTTCTCTTCCTGTTTTCTCATTGTTAGTGTATAGGAATGCAAGGGATCTCTGGGTATTAATTTTATATCCTGCAACTTTACTGTATTCATTGATTAACTCTAGTAATTTTCTGGTGGTGTTTAGGGTTTTCTATGTAGAGGATCATGTCATCTGCAAAAAAGAGTTTTACTTCTTCTTTTCCAATCTGGATTCCTTTTATTTCTTTTTCTTCTTATTGCTGTGGCTAAAACTTCCCAAACTATGTTGAATAGTAATGGTGAGAGTGGGCACCTTTGTCTCGTTCCCGACTTTAGGGGAAATGCTTTCAATTTTTCGCCATTAGGGATAATTTTTGCTGTGGGTTTATCATATATGGCTTTTATTATGTTGAAGTATGTTCCTTCTATGCTTGCTTTCTAGAGAGATCTTATCATAAATGGGTGTTGAATTTTGTCAAAAGCTTTCTCTGCATCTATTGAGATAATCATATGGCTTTTATCTTTCAATTTGTTAATGTGGTGTATCACGTTAATTGATTTGTGAATATTGAAGAATCCTTGCATCCTTGGGATAAAGCCCACTTGGTCATGATGTATGACCTTTTTAATATGTTGTTGGATTCCATTTGCTAGAATTTTGTTGAGGATTTTTGCATCTATGTTCATCAGTGATATTGGCCTGTAGTTTTCTTTTTTGTGTGGCATCCTTGTTTGGTTTTGGTATTAGGGTGATGGTGGCCTCATAGAATGAGTTTGGAAGTTTACCTTCCTCTGTAATTTTCTGGAAGAGTTTGAGTAGGATAGGTGTTAGCTCTTCTCTAAATTTTTGGTTGAATTCACCTGTGAAGCCATTTGGACTTGGGCTTTTGTTTGTTGGAAGATTTTGATAACAGTTTCAAGTTCTGTGCTTGTGATGGGTCTGTTAAGGTTTTCTATTTCTTCCTGGTTCAGTTTTGGAAGGTTGCCTGAGTCCAGCTCCAGCAGCCAGGGAATCAGCCTGAAGGGATGGGCGGTGTCGGTGAGAAACAATGCAGCCTCTCAGTTTTCTTGGACTGCATATTTATTGCAAGCTTAAGAGTCTCTTTTATACTTTTACAAAAGCATTAGGTCAGAGGTTTGACATTTTCAGTTCCCACTGACCCAGTTTTCTTGTCTCCATAAATCATTGTTGCCCCTCAAAAGGAGTTCCTGCCTCAGTGATTCTCTTATCTACTTCTTCTCATGTGTCCTTGTGAATACATTGTAACTCATGCTAATGTCTGGGCTGCATAACACATTCCTCAGTTTATTTCTTATCTTTCTAAATCCTGTTTGCCCCTAGTATCCTGAGCTCACTTTCTCTAAAAAGGCTTCTAACTAATATCTCCAAAATTCCTAATCTCTATAAGCTATAGTAAAATATGCTAACATTACAACATTCCTTAAATCTTTAGCTTCTAACTATTTTAATTATTCCTAAGCCCTAAATTCAGCAAACTCCTTTGCCATAAACATTTCCCTCACAAATAGGTTTCAGATAGCAATCTTTCCCATGGCCTCAAGCTGTGGTCTACATGCTCATCCTGGAACATTCTTTTGTAAAGGTCCTTGAACGAATGTCAATGATTAACTTTATGAATTATTCTCTGAGCACAGCTGCAGAAGGCTTTGTGCCTTCTCATGCTCCTCTCAAGAACAACAAGCACCTTAATATTCTTTTCAGTCAACTCAGCCGAGGAGAGGAAAAAACAAGTCAGAATCACAAGGCCTAACTCCTTCATCCCGGGTCCGTGCCTGCGGGACAAGGAGAGGGAGTTGGGGCCGTGCCTACATTTTGTCAGTAATGCCTAACGCGGCTCCTGACAGAAGGTTATACTTTTCTAAGAATTTGTCCATTTCTTCCAAGTTGTCCTTTTTGTTGGCATATAGTTGCTGATAGTAGTCTCGTATGGTTCTTTGTTTCTGTGCTGTCTATTGTGATTTCTCCATTTTCATTTCTAATTTTGTTGATTTGATTCTTCTCACTTTTTTTCTTGATGAGTCTGGCTAATGGTTTGTCTATTTTATATATCTTCTCAAAGAAGCAGTCTTTAGTTTTGTTGATTTTTTCTATAGTTTCATTTCTTTTTCACTTATCTGCTCTGATTTTTATGATTTCTTTCCTTCTACTAACTTTGGGCTTCTTCATTTCTTCTTTTTCTAGTTGCTTTAGATGTAAAGTTAGGTTATTTATTTGATGTTTCTCTTGTTTCTTGAGGTATGCTTGTATTGCTATGAACCTTCCTCTTAGCACTGCTTTTACAGAATCCCATAGGTTTGGGGTTGTCGTATTTTCATTTTCATTTGTTTCTATGCATATTTTGATTTCCTTTTTGATTTCTCCATGATTTGTTGGTTATTCAGAAGCGTGTTGTTTAGCCTCTATATGTTTATATTTTTAACAGTTTTTTTCCTGTAGTTGACATCTAATCTTACCACATTGTGATCAGAAAAGATTTTTGAAATGATTTCAGTTTTTTTTGAACTTACCAAGGCTAGATTTATGGCCCAGGATGTGATCTATCTTGGAGAATGTTCCGTGTGCACTTGAGAAAAAGGTGAAATTCATTGTTTTGAGGTGAAATGTCATCTAACTGGTCCATTGTATCATTTAAAGCTTGTGTTTCCTTGCTAATTTTCTGTTTGGTTGATCTATCCATGGGTGTGAGTGGGGTATTAAAGTCTCCCACTATTATTGTGTTACTGTTAATTTCTCCTTTCATATATGTTAGTATTTGCCTTACATATTGAGGTACTCCTATGTTGGGTGCATGCTGCTGCTGCTGCTAAGTGGCTTCAATCATGTCCAACGCTGTGCAACCCCAGAGACGGCAGCCCACCAGGCTCCCCCGTCCCTGGGATTCTCCAGGCAAGAACACTGGAGTGGGTTGCCATTTCCTTCTCCAATGCATGAAAGTGAAAAGTGAAAGTGAAGTCGCTCAGTCGTGTCTGACTCTAGCGACCCCATGGACTGCAGCCTACCAGGCCCCTCCGTCCATGGGATTTTCTAGGCAAAAGTACTGGAGTGGGGTGCCATCGCCTTCTCCATGTTGGGTGCATATATATTTATAATTGTTATATCTTCTTCTTGGATTGATCTTAAATTACTTTTTAATGTTTAAATTTGACTTCATTATAAGTGAATTTGAATTTTTTCATATTTTTGGGCTATGTTAGTATCTTTAATGTGTGTCAGTTGTCTGTACATGCCTTTTTCCCATATCAAATGGATTTTTGGTGTCTATCCCTCAACTTTTAAGTTCTTTTATATTACAGAAATTAGTCCTTTGTTATATATGCTATGAATAAGTTCTGAGTTTATCTGTTTATTTTTAATTTTTTTTAAATTATGAAAGTATGACTACACGTTTACAGGAGAGTTGGAAAATACAGAATAAGGCTACATATAGTTCCACTATATATTACAATATTAAGTAGATGAATTAAGATTTCTAGTTGTAGTTTCAACGTCAAACTCTCAAAAATTAATAGGATGAATATACAGAGAGAAGAAGGATATAGTAGACCTGAAAAGCACTGTGAGCCAATTCAACATAATGAAAATGTATACAGTTTTCATATGAGTATACAGTTTTCATATGACAGAAAGTACAAATTCTATTCAAGTTTCCATAGACTGTAAACTAGGAGACACTGGAACATATCCAGGGACATAAAACAAGGTGCAAATGTTTCATGATCTAAATGCATTCTCTTATCACTGTGGAATTTTGTTAGAAATCAATATCAAAATATATTTGAAAATAACCCATATATTTTCAAGTGCAATGTGACATTTACCAAGAAAGATAATTGACTTAGGCCAGCAAAAGCTTCAGTAAAGTTAGACTGAAAAAAAAACACAGAGGTTGATTGCAGAATAAAAAATCATTAAAATGAGAAATCAGTATCAAAATGAGAAAATATTAAAGATACTGTAAATAAAATCCCATGTATTTGGAAATTAAATGTCTTCTTTTAAATGCTGGGTGTATCTAAGAAATGATAACAAGGAAAATTAGAAAATATTTGTAATAGAATAACAATGAAAAAAGAATTTACCAGAATTTGTTGCATGCAGCTTAAGCTGTTCAATGCAATTAAATACAATGTAGAGTCTTGAATAAGGTATGAAAACAAAGAATGGACACTAGCATAATATTTTGTGAAATTTGAATAATATCTGTACTTTAGTTAGTAATACTGTATAATTGTTAATTTTCCTTTTTAAAAAACAACATATTATTTCTTTATATTCTCAGAATTGGATTAGAAATTTCAAGCCTCATTCAAATGTTTTTAATCACTAAAATATTGTCTGAGCTTTTAGCAGTAACGCTAGATGACAAAATGCATGGAACTACATCAAAGTTTTGAGTGAATATAAATGGGAAATCTAGCATTCTATTCATACTAAGTCAAACTAGTGGAATGAAAATGTCATAAAATATTTTAGCCTGGGAAAAATCCATAAATTTCCAAAATATATTATATTATTTATACATACTATATATCAGTTCAGTTTAGTTCAGTTGCTCAGTCGTGTCTGACTCTTTGCTACCCCATGAATCACGGCACGCCAGGCCTCCCTATCCATCACCAACTCCTGGAGTTCACTCAGACTCAAGTCCATCGAGTCGGTGATGCCATTCAGCCATCTCATCCTCTGTCGTCCCCTTCTCCTCCTGCCCCCAATCCCTACCAACATCAGAGTCTTTTCCAATGAGTCAACTCTTTGCATGAGGTTGCCAAAATACTGGAGTTTCAGCTTTAGCATCATTCCTTCCAAAGAAATCCCAGGGCTCATCTCCTTCAGAATGGACTGGTTGGATCTCCTTGCAGTCCAAGGGACTCTCAAGAGTCTTCTCCAACACCACAGTTCAAAAGCATCAATTCTTTGGCGCTCAGCTTTCTTCACAGTCCAACTCTCACATCCATACATGACTACTGGAAAAACCATAGCCTTGACTAGATGGACCTTTGTTGGCAAAGTAATTCTGTTTTTCAATATGCCATCTAGGTTGGTCATAACTTTCAAGGAGTAAGTGTCTTAATTTCATGGCGGCAGTCACCATCTGCAGTGATTTTGGAGCCCCCCAAAATAAAGTCTGACACTGTTTCCACTGTTTCCCCATCTATTTCCCATGAAGTGATGGGACCAGAAAAACATCTATTTCTGCTTTATTGACTATGCCAAAGCCTTGGACTGTGTGGATCACAATAAACTGTGGAAAATTCTGAAAGAGATGGGAATACCAGACCACCTGACCTGCCTCTTGAGAAACCTGTATGCTGGTCAGGAAGCCACAGTTAGAACTGGACATGGAACAACAGACTGGTTCCAAATAGGAAAAGGAGTACGACAAGGCTGCATATTGTCACCCTGCTTATTTAACTTATATGCAGAGTACATCATGAGAAACGCTGGGCTGGAAGAAGCACAAGCTGGAATCAAGATTGCCGGGAGAAATATCAATAACCTCAGATATGCAGATGACACCACCCTTATGGCAGAAAGTGAAGAGGAACTAAAATGCCTCTTGATGAAAGTGAAAGTGGAGAGTGAAAAGGTTGGCTTAAAGCTCAACATTCAGAAAATGAAGATCATGGCATCTTGTCCCCTCACTTCGTGGGAAATAGATGGGGAAACAGTGCCAGACTTTATTTTTTGGGGCTACAAAATCACTACAGATGGTGACTGCAGCCATGAAGTTAAAAGACGCTTACTCCTTGGAAGGAAAGTTATGACCAACCTAGATAGCATATTGAAAAGCAAAGACATTACTTTGCCAACAAAGGTCCATCTAGTCAAGTCTATGGTTTTTCCAGTGGTCATGTATGGATGTGAGAGTTGGACTGTGAAGAAAGCTGAGCGCCAAAGAACTGATGCTTTTGAACTGTGGTGTTGGAGAAGACTCTTGCAAGTCCCTTGGACTGCAAGGAGATCCAACCAGTCCATTCTAAAAGGAGATCAGCCCTGGGTGTTCTTTGGAAAGAATGATGCTAAAGCTGAAACTCCAGTCCTTTTTCCACCTCATGTGAATAGTTGACTCATTGGAAAAGACTCTGATGCTAGGAGGGATTGGGGGCAGGAGGAGAAGGGGACGACAGAGGATGAGATGGCTGGATGGCATCACTGACTCGATGGACGTGAGTCTGAGTGAACTCTGGGAGATGGTGATGGACAGGGAGGCCTGGAGTGCTGTGATTCATGGGGTCGCAAAAAGTCAGACACAACTGAGCAACTGAACTGCACTGAACTGAACTGAAACCTAAGAAGGTAAACGACCTATATTTGGAAAACTATAAGACACTGATGAAAGAAACTGAAGAAAACACAAACAAATAGAAATGTATACAATGTTCATGGACTGGAAGAATTAATATTGCTAAAATGACCATATTATCCAAGAAATATACAGATTCAATGTAATCTCTATCAAAATACCAAAGGCATTTTTCACAGAACTAGAATAAATAATTTTAAAATTTGTATGGAAACACAAAAGGTCCTGGGATAGCCAAAATAATCTTGAGAAAGAACAGAGCTGGATGAATCACTCACGCCTGATTTCAGCTACAGTAATCAAAACAGTATGATACT
This sequence comes from Bubalus bubalis, assembly GCF_019923935.1. Lineage (NCBI taxonomy): Eukaryota > Metazoa > Chordata > Mammalia > Artiodactyla > Bovidae > Bubalus > Bubalus bubalis. Next base: position 63,531,335 of record NC_059176.1, read on the forward strand.
GGCACAAAAGCAGACATGTCAATCAGTGGAACAAAACCAAGAGACCAGAAACAAATCCACACACTTAGGGTCAATTAAGCTATGACAAAGGAGGGAGGAATGTATAATGGAGAAAAGACAGTCGCTTCAATAAGTGGTACAGGAAAACTCACAGCTACATGTGAAAGAATGAAATTAGAACATGTCTTAATACCATATACAAAAATAAATTCAAAATGGATTAAAGGCTTAAATGTAAGACTGGAAACCATAAACTGCTAGAAGAAAACAGGCCAAACATTCTGACATAAATCACAGCAATAGTTTTTTCAAATCTGTCTCTAAAACAAATAAAAGCAAAAAAAACCAAGTGGGACCTAATTAAGATTTTGCACAGCAAAGGAAACTAGCAACAAAATGAAAAAAACTACTGAATGGGAGAAAATATTTGCAAATTATATGACCAATAAGGGATTAATATCCAAAATATATAAACAGCTCATACAACTCGGCATCAAGAACGCTAATAACCCAACTTAAAAAATGAGAGAAGACTTCAATAGACTTGAAGACCTCTTTTCCAAAGAGGACACACAGATAGCAAATAGGCCTATGAAACGGTGAGCAACACTGTGAATCATAAGAAAAATGCAGGTGTGCCTAGAGCCTCTTACACAGAGTGACGTCAGAAAGAGAAAAACAAACACAGTATATTAACACGTGTATATGGAATCTAGAAATATGGTATTGATGAACCTATTTGCAGGGAAGGAATGGAGACACAGATATAGAGAATGGACTTGTGGACACAGTGAGGAAAGGTAAGAGTGGGATGAACAGAGAAAGTAGCATTGACATATATACATGTATATAATAGATAACTAGTTAGAAGTCGCTATATAACACAGGGAGCCCAGCCTGGCATTCTGTAATGACCTAGAGGGGCAAGGTGGGATAAGAGAGGGGAGGGAGACTCAGGAGGGAGCTGATATATGTATAATTATGACTGATTTGCATTGTCGTATGGCAGAAACCAACACATCATTGTAAAGCAACTTTCCTCCAATTAAAAAAAAACAAAACATAAAATAAGTCTTGGGGGAAAAAGAAAACTACAAATTAAAACCAGTTTTCCCCTCACATCTGTTAGAATGGCTATTATCAAAAAGAACAACTGGTTAGGATGTGAAGAAAAGAGAACTTTAGTACAGTGTTGGTATGAAGTAAACTGGTGAGGCCATTGAGGAAAACATTATGGAGGTGTCTCAGAATAAAACTACAATATGACTCAGAAATTCCACTACTTGGGTATCTATCTGAAAAAAAAAAAAAGAAACACTAATTGGAAAAGATACATGCACACCAATGTTCATAGCAGCATTGTCTACAATTGCCAAGATATGGAAGTGTCCATCAACTGATGGACATGTATAAAAATGTGATATATATATATATGTATATGTATATACACACACACACACAAATGGATTCTGCTTGGCCATAAAAAAGAATGAAATTTTACCATTTGTAACAACATGGATCATGGATGGACCTGGAGGGTATTATGCTTGTGAAATAAGTCAGATAGGAAAAGACAAACACTACATGTCATCGCTTACATGTGGAATCTATAAAAAAAAAGAAAAAGAATGCATATAACAAAACAGAAACAGATTCACAGAACAAACTAGCGGTTACCAATGTGGAGACAGAAATGGGGAGAGGCGTAATATGGGTAGAGGATTAAGAGGCACAAACTACTATGCATAAAATAAATAAGCTACAAAGATTTCTCAGACAACACAGGGAATATAGCCAATCATTTCAAATAACTATGAATGCAGTATAACTTTTAAAAAGTGTAAATCATGATATTGACCACTTGAAACATATATACTATTGTATATCAGCTATACCTCAATTTTTTAAATTTATTTTTAAAAGTTCATTTATTTATTTTATTTCTGGTTACGCTGGGTCTTCGTTGCCACACAGGCTTTTCTCTAGTTGTGGGGAACAAGGACTACTCTCTCTAGTCGCAATGTCTTCTCTTGTTGCGGAGCACGGGTTCGAGGTGCACAGGCTTCAGTATTTGCAGCTCACGGGCTCTATAGGGTGCTCAGGCCCAGTGGCTGTGGCTTGTAGAAGAGAGTGGGCTCAACAGTTGTGGTGCAGGGGCTTAGAAGCTTCCTGGACCAGGGATCAAACCTGTGTTCCCTGCATTGACAGGTGGGTTCTTATCCACTGTACCACCAGGGAAGTCCCTGTACCTCAATTTTTAACAAGTAAAAGAAAAATAAAGTATCTCCAGTCACCACCTGCAAAAACCAAAAACCAAAAAAACACCCACAAATTGCTAATACTGACCTACATCGCCTTTTTAAGGTTTCTCCCCTCCAAAACTGTGGGATTACTATTCTTAAAGTCAGTGCCCACCCACATTCTCTACTGTTCAAAGACTTTCCATACCTTGCCAATGTCCATCAAATAATGTTCAAATCATTTATGTATAGAATTCAAGGTTGTCTATAAGCTGGCCCCAAACTATTATTGCAGCATTTTCCACAATTCCATTCACACTTCCTTCACTCCAGACCACTAGGCCGCTCATAGTTCCCTGTTCACATGATCTTCCTGGTTTCCTGCCTCTAGGTCTTTGTCCATCACTAGAACATTGGGAGAGCCATCCATTATCATCTTACAAAATTTCACCCACTCTTCAGGTGCCAACTAAGGAAATACCAACTTCTCTAGAAAATCTTTCTTACTTTACCAACTGAGTGTCATTGAACCCTTTTCCCTCTCCTGGACCCAGCATGCTCTGACATATCACCACTTTTACACAGGCTTTATCTTTCCCATTAGGTTTACACATACCTTAGAGGTATAAATCATATCTTGTTATCACATATATCTGGTGATCTGACATATAACTTGTGCTTTGGAAGATTTATGAATGAACCAATGGATATGACAGCATGTGTTCCTTATTCAGGGGCAGTGAATGGGCTTTAAAAATAATAGTGTTTTCTGAAGACCTGAGAAAGTCTCCCTGAGTGTGTGAAAAAGCACTGCTGTGGCAATCCCTCAAGGCCCCTGCACAGCTTTGTGTACAGATGGGAGAGGGCAGAGGTCACAGGTTAGAGCTGCACATGGCCACCATGCCAGTCCTTCCCGGGGCCATGGGGCCTAATTGGCTGTGTAGGAAGGCAAAGAGTCTGTACTCAGTTCCTGGAGAATGGACAAAAATGGATTCTGTCCCTTGTGTCCCTGCTCAGCTTGAGGAAGAGAGCTAGACATCCTCTCTGGAAATAAGCTTGGAGGAGTCTTGGCAGGGAAATGGCTAAGGGACACTACTTTACTGACACAAATGAGGTTTCTTTCTCAGCCAAGGAGTCTGGCTCATTTGCTCAGGGACACTACCAAGAAAACAGGGAGGTAAAATGCTGAGTCTACATTTCTCCTACGGTTCAGGCAGTAGACCTGACTTTTCTTGTCACTGCAGGGCCGGTGCCCCATGTGAACCAGTAAATTTTCTTAATTCTTCACTCTCTGCTTCCCCCTCCCCAAACCCCACTTTGTGAGGCCACGAGCCCAGGGCAGTTAAGGTCCAAGTGCCCACCATGGTCTGTGAGCCCTGGTCATGTGGTCAGTGCCCTCCCCCAGGCCCACAGTGGACAGTCAGCCAGGTAGCAGAGCAGCAAGGTCCTGAGCAAAGGGATTAAGAGCACCAGCTCCTAAGCCCGTCAGCCTGGGCTGGACTCCCGGCACCCCCATTTACTAGCTATGTACTCTTGGCTTAGTTTTTCCATCTGTGAAATAGGAATAGTAAGTACCAACCTCACAAGGACACTGTGAGGATGAAATGAGTGTGTATAAAGCTCCTAGAGCATTATCTGGCATCTGATGAGTATAATGGATTAATGATTGTTTTCACTCTTAGGGCTGCATCTTAGTATTTTCCCAAAATGAAGTCTTCACATCTGCCTGGGTACTTCCTACAGTAGAGCTCAGTCTCTGTCCCCTGTCAACCCGAGTGGCTATTCTCTCAGTTCAGTGGGTTTAGACGTCTCCTGCCACCTCTCCTTCCCACTGCAGTCCAGGCCTTGCACAGAGCTTTGACTGTTCCCAGGTGATGACTTCCAGGCCACACCTCCCTCACCTCTGTGGGTCACCCCAGCCAGAACCTGGCACAGAGGTAGTGCTCTGTGTGTCACTTAAATAAATAGATAAATTAGTCCATTCCACTGCCTTCCCTGACACTCCCTCTAGGGCACCAGACATGGGGGTGTTGGTGAACCTGCCAGACCACAGGAACCAATATCCTTCATGCTCCTGACAGGGAGAGTGAACATTTTAAATTCCATCTTACACAAAGTTTCAACTCTTTAGTCAAAGATGTCCATAATTAAGGAACTCCTGGCTTGCATCAGAAGAATACTTCCAAGTAATGATGGGCGGAAAAAAAGCCTGGAGAAAGAAGTGGCAGCTACTCTTTGCTCATTAGAAAACTGATATCAAAGCATAAGTTGTAGCTGGAGAAAAACCCAGAAGGAACAGGCCAGCACTGCTCCTGAACAATAGCTACAAGTAAGTAGCAAACCCTCTGATAGAAGCTTCATGTTGGCAGGGTTGCAAACGCTGCCCTGAAATGACAGCATTTTAACAGCAGCCAAGTGACAGGGAAACTGAAATTCCAACACCATCTGACTCCAAAAACTAAGCTTATCCAGAAATCTGCTGCTTTACCTGTTCTCTTAAAAACTGTCTCCAGGGACTTCCCTGGTGGTCCAGCAGTGAAGAATCCACCTGGCAATGCAGGGGACATGCGTTCTATCCCTGGACAGGGAATTAGGATCCCATGGCTCAGATGGTAAAGAATCTACCTGCATTACAGGAGACCCAGGTTCGATTCCTGGGTCAGGAAGATCCCCTGGAAAAGGTAATGGCTACCCACTCCAGTATTCTTGCCTGAAGAATCCCACGGACAGAGGAGCCTGGCAGGCTATAGTCCATGGGGTCACAAAGTCAGATACAACTGCATGCATGCATGCCATGGAGCAACTAAGCCCAGGCACCAGCACTAGAGATTCCGTGTGCCCCAATGACAGATCCCACATGATCCAACGAAGATCCTGTGTGCTCAAATAAGACCTGATGCAGACAGATAAATAAAGTCAAAAGAAACTAAAAACAACAAAAACAACAACTGTCTCTAGTGCTGATTATTTGTTCTCTGCACCAGATGATACTCAGGCCACCAAACCACCTCAGACCAAGCTTAAATAGGAAGTCCGCAGTTGGAAGTCTGGACAAAGCTCCTCTGCGCCAGGCTACATTTTAAACAGTAACACTGAGGTTTTTCTTCCTTTTTTCTCTTTCTTGAGGTAAATATGGCCTATGTATATCTGACTGGCTTTCCCTTCTTATGCCCCTTAAGTATTCCATATGTGTGTGAGTGTGTGTGTGTGTGTGTGTGTGTGTGTGTATCCCTGTCCATTGAAACTTTAAACACATTCTTTCTCCCAAAGGCTTCAGAGTGCAAATAAACTGAGGAAGGACTATTTGGTGGGATCTTTCAGGATCCTGCACATGGATGCAGTTCAGATCAAAAGTGCCCTCCCACTTTTGTCCCCATACAGGTATGCCCTACCACATTCCCTCATCTGCACAGCACTTTTCACACCTGAAATGACTGTGCTTGTTTACTGTCTATTGGCAAGATAAACTTTACCAGAGGAGGGACACTACCCACAGTTGTATCCCCAACAGAGCCAGGCATGTATTAACAGTTAGATTTTATGAATCAGTGAGGAAGTTTGTTTTAGTAAAAAGGAAGAGAAGAAAAAAGACAACAGTTGTTGGAAATTATAAATTTTTTCTACCAAAAATAATAATCAAACGTAAGGTTTCTGACTCTCTTCTGATCAACAGCATAAGAAACATTGCAAATTTACTTAAATGGATCCCTTTAAAACTATGTTCATGGAAGCAACCCAAGTGGTGAATGAATGGATAAACAAAATGTGGTGCATACATACAATGGAACATTATTCCACATGCTAAAACATGATGAAATTTGCAAACAATATGCTAAGTGAGCCAGACACAAAAAGGCAAACATTGTATGACTTCACTTACATGGAATTGGGTACTACTGCTATTGCTAAGTCGCTTCAGTCGTGTCCGACTCTGTGCGACCCCATAGACGGCAGCCCACCAGGCTTCCCCGTCCCTGGGATTCTCCAGGCAAGAACACTGGAGTGGGTTGCCATTTCCTTCTCCAATGCATGAAAGTGAAAAGTGAAAGTGAAATCGCTCAGTCGTTTCCGACTCTAGCGACTGCATGGACTGCAGCCTACCAGGCTCCTCCGTCCATGGGATTTTCTAGGCAAGAGTACTGGAGTGGGGTGCCACTGCCTTCTCCTTGGGTACTACTACAGTAGTCAAATTTATAGATATGGAAAGTCGACCAGGGGCTAAGGAAGGGGAGAAGTTTTCTTTAATGGAGTTTCTGTTTAGGAAAATCAAAGTTCTGGAAATAGACAGTGGTGATGATTGCACAACATTGTGAGTGTACTTAATAGCATGGAATTGCACACTTAAAACAGTTAAAATGGTAAACTTTATGTTATATATATATTACCATAATAAAAAAAACTGTGATGGGCAACCCAACAATAAACTAAGAACTTAGACTTGATGAAAAGTGTTAAAGGCATGATATCACTAAGAGGGCAGCATAAGTCATTCCTGACTTTACTCCACCCTAACAAGAACAACTAATAATTCATGGATGAGACACCCCCTGAGAGAATTCAGGAGCAGGGGGGGTGAGACTGAAGCTCTGCAGAGACCAAGACAGACTACATTAGAAGGGTAAGAGGAATAGCTACATACCATCTGCATGACTGGCCCACAGGCAGGCACAGTATGAAGCCAAGGTGTCTCCTCTGAGCCTATTGCTCCTCTAGTGGGAAAAAAGAGCTAAGGGTGGACATCCAGTCCCATCAGCATTGTGGGTTTCCCTTTGGGAGCCCCTACTCCAGTCTCACCCCATGGGGGTTGTGGGGAATTCTGCAGGGCTTGACCTCTTGGAATCTGATTGTGACAGAGAAGTGGGGAAAGTTCTGCTACAACCAGCACTCAAATCTTGGCAGACCAAGCTGCCACCTGCAGTGCTCAAGTAATAGTCCCAACCAGCAATTTTGCTTGTCTACAGAGTCTAGAAAATGGCACAGGCTAACCATCAGGATGGTCAGGTCTGCCTGATTCAGATCCTTAAAAGAAGAGCCTTGTCATCATTGGTGCCTGGTGAGTCACAGCCCAGTCCACCACTCAGGGTAGCTGCCATCCCACCTATCCAGAAAGGCTGGGCAGAACTCCTGGAGGCTGCGTAGCCCAATTACATTGGAGCAGAGAGTAAAAGTAGGCATAGCAAAGCCAGTGGCACCATTTTAAACTGGTTCAGCTGGGAGAGATCACAAACAAAAGACTTTTTGGGTCTGGAGGGCTCCCCAGCTGCACCCAGTCATGGAGCTACTTCATAGCCCCATCCACTGCTGAGTATAGCTCCTGGCCCCTTCCTGCAGAAAGCCTGGCCAGGAACACCTGCAAGGTTATTTGGAGCTACGCTCCCTGTTGCATCCACACAGGGAAGCTAATTCATAGGCCCCTCTATCAACAGTCTAGTAAGCCTGATCAGAGAATCCAGGCAACCATGAAGCCCATTTTATAGTCTTGCAGGGAACCAAGCCAACATTGCAACCCAACTGTTCTTAGCCAGCAGCTCCACATGCCCCACCAGGCAGTGTCCTTATCCCAAAATAGACCTTGAGAGGAAGCCTTACCTACCCCAAAATGTTAGGGGCAGATAAGTTCAGAAACCCAAACTGAGCTGACTGATGGAGAACTGTCTCTGCCAAATGATACATATAAAGTATGGAATAGAAGACCAGTTATTCAAATGTGCAGACACCCATGTAAGGAATTGAAGTTCAGACACACACACACACACACACACACAAGCCAAGTAAAGGTGACACCACCAAAGGAAACTAATAAAGCTCAAGGTCAATAACTGACCCTAAAGAAATAAAGATTTATGAACTGTCAATATATTCAGAATAATCCTCTTAAGGAAGGTTAGTAAATCAGAAGAACACAAAGAAAGACAACTAAACAAAATTAGAAAAAACAATGCATGAACAATACAAGAGTTTCAACAAAGAAAAAGAAACCAAAAATCCGAACTTAAATAGAAATACTGGAGTTGAAAAATACAATGACTGAATTGAAGAATTCAAGAGAGCTTCAAAAGCAAGCTCAACTATGCAGAGGAAAGAATAAATGATCTAGGAGACAAGACATTTGAAATTATCCATCAGGGAAGCAAAAAAATAAGAGTGAAGCAGGGTGAAGAAAGCCTATGGGACTTATGAGACACAACCAGTGTGTATGTGTGTGTGTGTGAGAGTGTTTGTGTATCTATACCTGAATTCCAGAAGGAGAAGAGAAAGGTACAGAAAGTATATTTAAATAAACATGACTAAAAGTGTCTGAAATTTCAAGAGAGAAATGGACATCCAGATCAATGGGCCCAAAGGATCCCAAGTATGTTAACTCAAATATGGTTACATCAAGACATGTAATTAAATGTCAAAAGTTAAAAGCAAAGAAGGAATTTTGAAATTATCAAGAGAAAAGAGAATTTACAGACAAGGACACCCCCATAAGTGAATTTCTCAATAAAAACTTGTCAGGCCAGGAATGATACAGTCAGAACATCAAAAGAAAAACCTTTCAGCCAAGAATTCTATACCCAGCTAAGCTGTCCTCCAGAAATAAAGGAGAGACAAAGACTCTCCCAAACAAAAGCTGAGGGAGTTCATGACCACTAGACTTATCTTCAGAGAAGGCAATGGCAACCCACTCCAGTACTCTTGCCTGGAAAATCCCATGGGCGGAGAAGCCTGGTAGGCTGCAGTCCATGGGGTCGCCAAGAGTCGGACATGACTGAGCGACTTCACTTTCACTTTTCACTTTCATGCATTGGAGAAGGAAATGGCAACCCACTCCAGTGTTCTTGCCTGGAGAATCCCAGGGACGGGGGAGCCTGGTGGGCTGCCGTCTATGGGGTCGCACAGAGTCGGACACGACTGAAGCGACTTAGCAGCAGCAGCAGCAGACTTATCTTACAAGAAATGCTAAAGGAGTTCTCTGAGTGGAAGTAAAAGGACACAAATTATCACCATAAAAACAGGAAAGTAGCAGCATAAAACTCACTGGTAATAGTAAATATATAGTCAAAGTTAGATTCTATAATATGGTAATGGCATGTAATTCACTTACACCTCTAGTTTAAAAGTTAAAAAAAAATTTAGAAATAACCATAATTACAATAATCTATTATTGGTTTACATAATATGAAAAAGTAACTTTAACATCAATAACTTAAAATGTCAGAGGAAGAAGTAAAAAAGTAAATTTCAAAAACCATATCAATTTAAAAGTGTTATAATTTTAAGATATTTTAAGTAAACCTCATGATAATCACGAGGGAAAAATCTATAGTAGTCACACAAAAGGTGCTTCCCAAACGGTGCAGTGAAAGGAGCTCACCTGCCCATCCAGAAGACACCAAAGATGCAGGACTGATCCCTGGGTCAGGAAGAGCCCCCAGAGTGGGAACTGGAAACCCATTCCAGTATTCTTGTCTGGAAAATTCCATGGACAGTGGAGCCTGGTGGGTTGCAGTCCAGGGGGTTGCAAAGAGTCAGACATGACTGAGTAACTGAGCACACAAACACACACACACACACACACAGTCACATAAAAGAACATGATATGTAAGTCAAAGCAAATGATACCAAAAGACATCAAAACACAAACACATACACATACAAAAGACAGAAAGCAGGATAAGAAGTGAGGAAAAATAGGTGTACAAGACAGTCTGAAAATAATTTATGAAATTATTAGTCCTTATTTATTAGCACAAATACCCTAGTGGCTCAGATGATAAAGAAACTGCCTGCAATGCAAGAGACTTGGGTTTAATTCCTGGGTCGGGAAGATCTCTTGGAGAAGGGAATGGCTACCCACTTTATAATACCCATTTCAGTATTATGCCTGGAGAATTCCATGCACAGAGAAGTCTGGTGGGCTACAGTCCATGACGTCTGGAAAGAGTTGGACACGACTGAGCGACTTTCACTTTTCACTTACCAGTAATTATTTTGTTTTCCATTTTTTTGTTTGTTTGTTTTTAATCACTAATTTTTTTTATTTTTTATTTTTTTTAATTTTATTTTATTTTTAAACTTTACATAATTGTATTAGTTTTGCCAAATATCAAAATGAATCCACCACAGGTATACATGTGTTCCCCATCCTGAACCCTCCTCCCTCCTCCCTCCCCATTCCATCCCTCTGGGTCGTCCCAGTGCACCAGCCCCAAGCATCCAGTATCGTGCATCGAACCTGGACTGGCAACTCGTTTCATACATGATATTTTACATGTTTCAATGCCATTCTCCCAAATCTCCCCACCCTCTCCCTCTCCCAGAGTCCATAAGACTGTTCTATACATCAGTGTCTCTTTTGCTGTCTCATACACAGGGTTATTGTTACCATCTTTCTAAATTCCATATATATGCATTAGTATACTGTATTGGTGTTTTTCTTTCTGGCTTACTTCACTCTGTATAATAGGCTCCAGTTTCATCCACCTCATTAGAACTGATTCAAATGTATTCTTTTTAATGGCTGAGTAATACTCCATTGTGTATATGTACCATAGCTTTCTTATCTATAATTTTTTTTAATAGTCTTATTTATTTACTTTTGGCTGTGCTAAGTCTTTGTTGCTGTGTGGGCTTTTCTCCAGTTGCAGTGAATGGAGGATACTCTCTAGTTGTGGTGCACATACTTGTCATTGTGGTGGCTTCTCTTGTTGCTGAGCACAGGCTCTAGGGCATGCAGGCTTCAGTAGCTGTGGTTCCTGGGCTCTAGAGCACAGGCTCAATAGTTTGGCACATGGGCTTAGTTGCTCCACCATTCGTGGGATCTTCCTAGATCAGGGATTGAACCCATGTCTCCTGCATTGGGAAGTGGATTCTTTACCACTGATCCACCAGGGAAATCTCAATAATTACTTGAAACATAAATGGATTAAATTCTCTAATCAAAAGACAGAATGACTGAATGGATAAAAAACAAGAAGTAATGATATACTGCCTACAAGAGAATCACTTTTGCCTTAAAGACATAAAAGGACTGACAGTGAAGGGACAGAAAAAGATATTCCAAGTAAACAAAAACAAACAAAAAAATGCAGGAGTAAACTAAAAAAGTAAAAAGAGACAAGGAGGTTATTATCTAATAAGGCCTCAATCCATCAAGGGGATATAAAATTGTAAATGCACCTAACATCAGAACACCTAAATGCATAAAGCAAAAATTAACATAGGTAAAAGCAGAAAGAACAGCAGTGCAATAATAGTCAGGAACTTTAATACTGAGTCAACAATGGGTAGATCATTCAGACAGAGAATCAATAAGGAAACAGATTTGAATGATGCTATAGATGGACCTAAGACATATATACAGAACATACCTAACAATATCAGAACATACATACCTCTTAAGCACCCATGGAACACTTTTGAGGAAAGCCATCTGTTAGGTCACAAAACGATCTTAGCAAATTCAGTAAGACTGAAATCACACCAACTATTTTCTCTGAACACAATGACATGAAACTAGATATCAATTACAGGAAGAACATTGGAAAATTCTTGATATATGAGAATTAAACAACACTTTCCTAAACAACCAATGACACAAAGAAGAAATTAAAAAAGAAATAGAAGTTTCTCTTTTTAAAAATTTTTTCATTTTTAATTGAAGGATAATTGCTTTACAATATTGGTTTCATTTCTGCCATACATCAATATGAATTAGCCACAGGTATACACGACATTGTACAGGACACAGGCATCAAGACCATCCCTATGGAAAAGAAATGCAAAAAAGCAAAATGGCTGTCTGGGGAGGCCTTACAAATAGCTGTGAAAAGAAGAGAAGTGAAAAGCAAAGGAGAAAAGGAAAAGATATTCCCATCTGAATGCAGAGTTCCAAAGAATAGCAAGAAGAGATAAGAAGGCCTTCCTCAGCGATCAATGAAAAGAAATGGAGGAAAACAACAGAATGGGAAAGACTAGAGACCTTTTCAAGAAAATTAGAGATACCAAGGGAACATTTCATGCAAAGATGGGCTCAATAAAGGACAGAAATGGTATAGACCTAACAGAAGCAGAAGATATTAAGAAGAGGTGGCAAGAATACACAGAACTGTACAGAAAAGATATTCATGACCAAGATAATCACGATGGTGTGATCACTCACCTAGAGCCAGACATCCTGGAATGTGAAGTGAAGTGGGCCTTAGAAAGCATCACTATGAACAAAGCTAGTGGAGGTGATGGAATTCCAGTTGAGCTATTTCAAATCTAAAAGATGATGCTGTGAAAGTGCTGCACTCAATATGCCAGCAAATTTGGAGAACTCAGCAGTGGCCACAGGACTGGAAAAGGTCAATTTTTATTCTAGTCCCAAAGAAAGGCAATGCCAAAGAATGTTCAAACTACCACACAATTGCACTCATCACAGGCTAGTAAAATAATGCTCAAAATTCTCCAAGCCAGGCTTCAGCAATACGTGAACCGTGAACTTCCAGATGTTCAAGCTGGTTTTAGAAAAGGCAGAGGAACCAGAGATCAAATTGCCAACATCTGCTGGATCATGGAAAAAGCAAGAGAGTTCCAGAAAAACATCTATTTCTGCTTTATTGACTATGCCAAAGCCTTTGACTGTGTGGATCACAATAAACTGTGGACAATTCTTCAAGAGATGGGAATACCAGACCACCTGACCTGCCTCTTGAGAAACCTATATGCAGGTCAGGAAGCAACAGTTAGAACTGGACATGGAACAACAGGCTGATTCCAAATAGGAAAAGGAGTACATCAAGGCTGTATATTGTCACCCTGCCTATTTAACTTATGCAAAATGCTGGGCTGGACGAAGCACAAGCTGGAATCAAGATTGCCAGGAGAAATCTCAATAACCTCAGATATGCAGATGACACAACCCTTATGGCAGAAAGTGAAGAGCAACTAAAAAGCCTCTTGATGAAAGTGAAAGTGGAGAGTGAAAAAGTTGGCTTAAAGCTCAACATTCAGAAAACAAAGATCATGGCATTCGGTCCCACCACTTCATGGGAAATAGATGGGGAAACAGTGGAAACAGTGTCAGACTTTATTTTTTGGGGCTCCAAAATCACTGCAGATGGTGACTGCAGCCATGAAATTAAAATTAAAAGACGCTTACTCCTTGGAAGAAAAGTTATGACCACCCTAGATAGCATATTCAAAAGCAGAGACATTACTTTGCCAACAAAGGTCCATCTAGTCAAGGCTATGGTTTTTCCAGTAGTCATGTATGGATGTGAGAATTGGACTGTGAAGAAAGCTGAGCGCTGAAGAATTGATGGTTTTGAACTGTGGTGTTGGAGAAGACTCTTGAGAGTCCCTTGGACTGCAAGGAGATCCAACCAGTCCATTCTAAAGGTCCTGGGTGTTCTTTGGAAGGAATGATGCTAAAGCTGAAACTCCAGTCCTTTGGTCACCTCGTGCAAAGAGTTGACTCATTGGAAAAGACTCTGATGCTGGGAGGGATTGAGGGCGGAGGAGAAGGGGACGACAGAGGATGAGATGGCTGGATGGCATCACTGACTCGATGGACATGAGTTTGAGTGAACTCCGGTAGTTGGTGATGGATAGGGAGGCCTGGCATGCTGCAATTCATGGGGTTGCAGAGAGTCGGACACGACTGAGCGACTGAACTGAACTGAATACATGTCTCCTTTTTCTTGAACATCCCTCTCACCTCCCACTATTTTCCACCCCTCTAGGTTGTTACAGAACCCTGATTTGAGTTTCCTTCAGTTAAGTTCAGTTCAGTTGCTCAGTCGTGTGTGATTCTTTGCGACCCCATGAATCGCAGCACGCCAGGCCTCCCTGTCCATCACCAACTCCCGGAGTTCACTCAAACTCATGTCCATCGAGTCAGTGATGCCATCCAGCCATCTCGTCCTCTGTCGTCCCCTTCTCCTCCTGCCCCCAGTCCCTCCCAGCATCAGGGTCTTTTCCAATGAGTCAACTCTTTGCATGAGGTGGCCGAAATATTGGAGTTTCAGCTTCAGCATCAGTCCTTCCAATGAACACCCAGGACTGATCTCCTTTAGAATGGACTGGTTGGATCTCCTTGCAGTCCAAGGGACTCTCGAGAGTTTTCTCCAACACCACAGTTCAAAAGTATCAATTCTTCGGCGCTCAGCTTTCTTCACAGTCCAACTCTTAGTCATACTGCAAACTTCCATTGGCTATTTTACATAAGGTGGTATATATACTTTCATGCTACTCTCTCCCTTTATCTCACCCTCTCCTTCCTCCCTCCCCACCCATGTCCATAAGTCTGTTCCCTATGTCTCCATCTCCACTGCTGCTCTGCAAATAGGTTCATGTATACCATCTTCCTAGATTCCATATATATGTGTATGTGTGTGTGTTAATATATGTTTCTTTCTAACTTACTTCACTCTGTATAATAGGCTCTAGGTTCATCCATCTCATTAGCACTGACTCAAATGTGTTCCTTTTTATGGCTGAGTAATATTACATTGTATATATGTACCACAGGTTCTTTATCCATTAATCTGTCAATGAATATCTAGGTTGCTTCCATGTCCTAGGTATTATAAATAGTGCTGCAATGAACATTGGGGTACATGTACTTTTTCAGTTTTGGTTTCCTCAGGGTATATCCCTAGAAGTGGTAATGCTGGGTCTTATGGTAGTTTTATTCTTAGTTTTTAAAGGAATCTCCATACTGTCTTCCATAGTGGCTGTATCAATTCACATTCCCACAAGAAGTGAAAGATTTCTTTTTCTCCACACTCTCTCCAGCACTTGTTTGTGGGTCTTTTGATGACGGTCATTCTGACCAGTGTGAGGCGGTATCTCATTGTAGTTTTGATTTCCATTTCTCTAATAATGAGTGATGTTGAGCATCTTTTTATGTTTTTATTAGCCATCTGAATGTCTTCTTTGCAGAAATGTCTTTTTAGGTCTTTTCCCCATTTTTTGATTGGGTTGTTTTTCTGGTATTGGGTTGTATGAGTTCTTTGTATATTTTGGAAATTGAACTTTTGTCAGTTGTTTCATTTGCTATTATTTTCTCCCATTTTGAGTGATGTATTTTCACCTTGTTTATAGTTTCCTTTGCTTTGCAAAAGATAAGTTTAACTAGATCCCACTTGTTTTTATTTCCATTATTCTAGGAGGTGGGTCATAGAGGATCTTTCTATGATTATGTCATACAGTGTTCTGCCTATGTTTTCTTCTAAGAATTCTATGATTTATGACCTTATATTTAGGTCTTTAATCCATTTGATTTTATCTTTGTGTATGGTGTTAGGAAGTGTTCTAATATCATTCTTTTACACAGTTCTCCCAGCAACATTTATGGAAGAGATCTTTTCCCCATTATATATTCTTGCCTTCTTTGTCAAAGATAAGCTGCCCATAGATGGGGTTATCACTAGGCTTTCTATCTTGTTCCATTCATCTATGTTTCTGTTTTTGTGCCAGTACCATACTGTCTTGATTACTGGAGCTTTGTAGTATAGTCTGAAACCAGGTAAGTTGATTTCTCCAGCTCCATTCTTCTTTCTCAAGATTGCTTTGGCTATTTGGGGTCCTTTGTGTTTCTATATGAATTGAGAAATTTTTTGTTCTAGTTCTTTGAAAAATGCCATTAGTAATGTGATGCTGCTGCTGCTGCTAAGTTGCTTCAGTCATGTCCGACTCTGTGTGACCCCATAGACGGCAGCCTACCAGGCTCCCCTGTCCCTAGGATTCTCCAGGCAAGAACACTGGAGTGGGTTGCCATTTCCTTCTCCAATGCATGAAAGTGAAAAGTGATAGGGACTGCATTAAATCTATAGATTGCATGTGGTAGTATACTCATTTTCACAATATTGATTCTTACAACCCAGAGTCATGTAATATCTATTTATGTCATCTTTGATTTCTTTCATCAGTGTCCTGTAGTTTTCTGTACACAGCTCTTTTTGTCTCCTTCAGTTCATTAGTGACCCCATGGACTGCAGCACGCCAGGCCTCCCTGTCCATCACCAACTCCCAAGCTAAACTCAAGTCCATCGAGTCAGTGATGCCATCCAACCATCTCATCCTCTGTCATCTGCTTCTCCTCCCACTTTCAGTCTTTCCCAGCATCAGGGTCTTTTCCAATGATTCAGTTCTTCAAATCAGGTGGCCAAACTATTGGAGTTTGAGCTTCAGCATCATTCCTTCCAATGACTATTCAGGACTGATTTCCTTTAGGATTGACTGGTTTGATCTCCTTGAGGTCCAAGGGACTCTCAAGAGTCTTCTCCAACACCACAGTTCAAAAGCATCAATTCTTTGGCACTCAGCTTTCTTTATAGTCCAACTCTCACATTCATACATAACTACTGGTAAAACCATAGCTTTGACTAGATGGACCTTGGTCAGCAAAGTAACGTCTCTGTTTTTTTAACATGCTGTCTAGGTTGGTCATAGCTTTTCTTCCAAAGAGCAGGCATCTTTTAATTTCGTGATTTTGGAGCCCCCCCAAATAAAGTCTGTCACTGTTTACATTGTTTCCCCATCTATTTGCCATGAAGTGATGGGACCAGATGCCATCTTAGTTTTTTGAATGTTGAGTTTTAAGCCAACTTTTTCACTCTCCTCTTTCACTATCCTTGAGACTCTTTAGTTCTTCACTTTCTGCCATAATGGTGGTGTCATCTGTGTATCTGAGGTTGATATTTCTCCTGGCAATCTTGATTCCAGCTTGTGCTTCATCCAGCCCAGAATTTTGCAAAAGTTAAATAAGCAGGGTGACGATATACAGCCTTGATGTACTCCTTTCCCGATTTGGAACCAGTCTGTTGTTCTATGCCCAGTTCTAACTGTTGCTTCCTGACCTGCATATAGGTTTCTCAAGAGGCAGGTCAGGTGATCTGGTATTCCCATCTCTTTCAGAATTTTCTAGTTTGTTGTGATCTACACAGTCAAAGGCTTTGGTGTAGTCAATAAAGCAGAAATAGATGTTTTTCTGGAATGCTCTTGCTTTTTCAATGACCCAACAAATGTTGGCAATTTTATTTCTGGTTTCTCTGCCTATTCTAAATCCAGCTTGACCATCTGGAAGTTCACAGTTCACATACTGTTGAAGACTGACTTGGAGAATTTTGAGCATTACTTTGCTAGCATGTGAGATGAGTGCAACTGTGTGGTAGTTTGAACATTCTTTGGGATTGGAATGAAAACTGACCTTTTCCAGTCCTGTGGCCACTGCTGAGTTTTCCAGATATGCTGGCATATTGAGTGCAGCACTTTAACAGCATCATCTTTTAGGGTTTGAAATAGCTCAACTGGAATTCCATCACCTCCACTAGCTTTGTGGTGGTGTTTCCCAAGGTCCACTTGACTTCAGACTCCAGGGTGTCTGGCTCTAGGTGAGTGATCACACCATCGTGGTTATCTGGGTCATGAAGATCTTTTTTGTATAGTTCTTCTGTGTATTCTTACCATCTCTTCTTAGTATCTTCTGCTTCTGTTAGGTCCATATCATTTCTGTCCTTTATTGTGCCCATCTTTGCATGAAATGTTCCCTTGGTATCTCTAATTTTCTTGAAAAGATCTCTAGTCTTTCCCATTCTATTGTTTCCCTCTATTTCCTTGCATTGGTCACTGAGGAAGGCTTTCTGATCTCTCCTTGCTATTCTTTGGAACTCTGCATTCAAATGGGTATATCTTTCCTTTTCTCCTTTACCTTTCACTTCTCTTCTTTTCTCAGCTATTTGTAAGGCCTCCTCAGATAACCATTTTGCCTTTTTGCAGTTCTTCTTCTTGAGGATGGTCTTGATCCCTGTCTCCTGTACAATGTCACAAACCTCTGTCCATAGTTCTTCAGGCGCTCTATCAGATCTAATCCCTTATCTATTTGTCACTTCCACTGTATAACCATAAGGGATTAATATAGGTCATACCTGAATGGACTAGTGGTTTTCCCTACTTCTTCAATTTAAGTCTGAATTTGGCAATAAGGAGTTCATGATCTGAGACACAGTCAGCTCCTGGTCTTGTTTTTGCTGACTGTACAGAGCTTCTCCATCCTTGGCTGTGAAG
Organism: Bubalus bubalis; assembly: GCF_019923935.1. NCBI lineage: Eukaryota > Metazoa > Chordata > Mammalia > Artiodactyla > Bovidae > Bubalus > Bubalus bubalis. The sequence goes on from NC_059176.1 coordinate 63,549,616, forward strand.
AATATAATCAATCTGATTTCGGTGTTGACCATCTGGTGATGCCCATGTATATATGATATAGCATATTTTCTAAAAGTGACAATTTTGAAATAACCTTAATGTCCTAAATGACAATTTTTAAATAACCTAAATCAGTAGGGGAGTAGTTGCATAAGCTACATAGCAATGTAAATGAAAAATAAGGAGAGCTATATATACATGGATAGAAGACATAGCCTGCTTTTCTTAAAAAAATGTGGTATAATACAATACTCACATGCTTTTCCTAACACTTAAATAAAATATAGACAAAACATATACTGTGTGATATTTTCATATTTGTATTTGTGTAGACATTGGTATAAGCAGTAAAATATCTGAATGATTTCAGTATTGACCACCTGGTGATGTCCATGTGTAGAGTCATCTCTGGTGTTGTTGGAAGAGGGTGTTTACTATGTCCAGTGCATTCTCTTGGCAAAACTCTTTGCCCTGCTTCATTATGTATTCCAAGGCCAAATTTGCCTGTTACTCCAGTATCTCTTGACTTCCTACTTTTGCATTCCAGTCCCCTATGATGAAAAGGACATCTTTTTAGGGTGTTAGTCCTAGGTTTTGCATGTCTTCATAAAACTGTTCAACTTGCTCTTCAGCATTACTGCTTGGGCATAGACTTGGATTACTATGATATTGAATGGTTTGCCTTGGAAATGAACAGAGATCATCCTGTCGTTTTTGAGATTGCAAAAAAGAACTGCATTTCAGACTCTTTTTTTGACTATGAGGGCTACCCCATTTCTTCAAAGGGATTCTTGCCCACAATAGTAGATATAATGGTCAACTGAGTTAATTCGCCCATTCCAGTCCATTTTAATTCACTGATTCCTAAAATGTCCATTTTCATGCTTGCCATCTCCTGTTTGACCACTTCCAATTTACCTTGATTGATGGACCTAACATTCCAGGTTCCTGTGTGATATTGTTCTTTACAGCATCTTTACATGTCTCCTTAGGTAAGTTTATTCCTAGATATTCTATTCTTTTTGTTGCAATAGTAAGTAGGATTGATTCCTTAATTTCTCTGATTTTTCATCTTTAGTGTATAGGAATGCAAGTGATTTCTGTGTATTGACTTTGTATCCTGAAATGCTACTAAATTCACCGATTAGCTCTATAATTTTTTGATAGTATCTTTAGGGTTTTTTATGTACAGTATCTGTAAACAGTCATCTATTTGAATCTGTCATCTGCAAATAGAGTTTTACTTCTTTCTTTCCAATCTGGATTCCATTTATTCTTTTTCTTCTCTGATTGCCATAGTTAGGATTTCCAAAATTATGTTGAGTAATAATGGTGAGAGTGGGCACCCTTGTCTTGTTCCTGATTTCAGAAGAAATGCTTTCAGTTTTTCACTGTTTAGAATAAGGTTTGCTGTGTTTGTTGTATATGACCTTTATTATGTTAAGGTAGGTTCCTTCTGTACCCATTTTTTGAGGAGTTTTTAAAATCATAAATGGGGTTGAATTGTGTCAAAAGCTTTTTCTGCATCTATTGAGATTATCATATGGTTAGTTTTAAATTTGTTAACATGGTGTATCACATTGATTGATTTGCATATATGGAAGAATTATTGCATTCCTGGGACAAATCTGACTTGATCATGGTATGTGATCTTTTTAAAGAGAGACAGAAAAGTTTCTTGACACAAACCAAAATGAAAACACAACATATCAAAATGTATGTGTTGCAGAGTAAGAGGAAAACACACAGCAAAAGACACCTACATTAAGAAATAATTCAAATAAACCACCTAACTTTACACCTCAAAGAACTACAGAAAGAGGAATAAATTAAGTTCAAAGTTAGTTGAAGAAAGGAAAGAAAGATTAGAGGAGATAAAATGAAATAGAGACTAAAAAGATAAGAAACTAAAAACTGGATCTTCAAAAAGATAAACAAAATTAGACAAATCTTTGGCTAGACTAGCCAAGGAAAAAAGAAAGGACCCAAATCAAAAAAATTACAAATGAAAAAAGACATTACAACTGATTCAAAGATTTATAAAGACTCCATGGAGCTACTATGAACAACTATATGCTAACAAACTGGACAATCTAGAAGAAATGGAAAAATTCTTAGAAACATACAACCTATAAAGGCTGAATCAGAAAGACATAGAAAATCTGCAGACCAACTACAAGTGAGGAGACTGAATTAGTAATAAAAAATCTTCCAACAGAGAAAAGCCCAGAGCCAGATGGCTTCACTGGTGAATTTTACCAAACAGTTAAAGGAGAATTAATGCCAATCCTACTGATACTATTCTCAAAAATCAAAGCGGGAAAACTCCCAAATTTATTTTACATGGCCAGCATTATCTATTCTAAAAAAGACACTATAAGAAAAAAAAATATGTCAGTATTCCTGATGCAAAAATTCTCAATAAAATATCAGCATTCTAAATTCAATAGTACATTAAAAGGATCATTTACTATGATTAAGTGTGATTTATTCCACAGATGCAGAGATGTTCCAACATTTGCAAATAAATCAGTGTGATACACCTCATTAACAAAATGGATAAAAATCATATGATCATCTCAACAGATGATGAAAAAGAATCTGACAAAATATCTGTTCCTGATTTAAAAAAAATAACTCTTAACAAATTAGGTATAGAAACAACATATCTTAACATAACAAAGACCATAAATATGACAAGTCCACAGATAATATCATGATCAATGGTGAAAGGCTGAAAGTTTTTCCCATAAGATCAGGAACAAGACAAGGGTGTCCACTCTCAAAACTTCTATTCAATATAGTTCTGGAAGTCCTACCCAGAGCAATCAGAAGTAGAATAAAGAAAAAAAAAAAAAAAGTACCAGAAGTAGAAAAGAAGAAATAAAAATGTCAACATTTGCAGTTGACATATTACTTATTCAAAATCCTAAAGCCTCTACCAAAATAAAAGTTAGATTTAATTAACAAATTCAGTGAAGTTCCAGGATACAAAAGAAACAATATTGTTTCTATATGCTAACAATGAGTTATCTGAAAAAGAAATAAAATGATGCCACTTAAAAGCATCAAAAACAATGAAATACTTATGAATAAATTTAACCAAAGAAATGAAATATCTCTACACTGAAAACTACAAGATATAGATAAAAGAAAATGAAGGAGATACAAATTAAGGAAAAACTATCCTGTACTCATGGATTGAAGATTTAACATTATTTAAAGCTATCTATAGATTCAACAGTCTCTTATCAAGATTTCAATGGCACTTTTCACAGAATTGGAGAAAAACTAAACAGTACTAAAAATTATACAGAGCCACAAAAGACTCTGAAGAACCAAAGCAATCCTGAGAAAGAAGTACAAAGTAGGCAGCATCACATTTTCTGATTACAAGCTATGTAGCTATAGTTATCAAAACAGTATGGTAATGACATTAAAACCACACACCAATGGAACAGAATCAAGAGCCCAGAAATAAACCCATTCATATAGAGTCAAGCAATATTTCACAAGGGAGCCAAGAATAATCAATGGAGAAAAAAACAGTCTTTTTGACAGCAGGGCTGGGGAAATTGAATATTCACATGCAAAGAATGAAAGTAGATGCCTATCTTACACCACTCACAAAAATTAACTTGAAATCAATTAAAGACTTGACTCAAAGACTAGAAACCATAAAACTACTAGAAAATAACAGGCAGTAAGCTCCATGACATCAGTGTTTGCAATTTTTTTTGGATATGACACTTAAAGCACAAACAACAAGATAAAAAAATAAATGGGACTACATCAAAGTAAAAAGCTTCTGCACAGCAAAAGAAACCATTAACAAAATGAAAAGATAACCTATGTAATGGGAGAAAAATATTTGTAAACCATGTATCTGATAAGGGGTTAATATCTAAAATGTATAAAGAACTTGTAACTCAACAGCAAAAAAAAAAAAAAAAAAAAAAAAAAATTATAATGGGCAAAGAACCTGAATAGACATTTCTCCAATGAAGAGAGATATGAAAGGTCAACACATACATGAAAACCTATCTCCATCACTAACCATCAGGGAGGTACAAATCAAAGCCACAATGATACCACCTCATACCAGTTAGAATGTCTATCGTCAAAAAGACAAGATATAATAAGTGCTGACAAGGTTGTGGAGAAAAGGGAAACCCTGTGTACTATTGGTGAGATTACAGATTGGTACAGCCACTATGGAAAACAAATAGACGTTCCTCAAAAATTAAAAAATGGAACTACAACATGATCCAGCAATTCCACTTCTGGGAATATATCTGAAGAAAATAAAAACACTATGTCAAAGAGGTATCTGCACCTCCATGTTCAGAGCAGCATTCATTTACAATAGCCAAGACATGGAAACAACGTAAGTGTCCACTGAGGGATGAATGGATAAAGAAATTGTGATACATAAACATACACTGGAATGTTTTTCAGCTATTAAAAAGATGGAAATCCTGCCATTTGGAACAACACAGATGGATCTTAACAGCATTACATTAAGTGAAATAAGTCAGAGAAAGACAAATACTGTATGATCTCACTTATACATGAAATCTAAAAAAAAAAAAAAAAAAAACGCAAAGAAAAGAAACCCAAACTCATAGAAAGAGATCAGGTTTGTAGCTACCAAGGCAGAGAGTGAGGTCAGTGGGGAAATTGGAAGATGTGGTCAAAAGGTATAAACTTCCAGTTATGAGAAGTATTACAAAAGTAATAATGTACAACTTGATGACTATAGTTGACACCTGTTATATGGTATATATCAAAGTTGTTAAGAAAAGAAATCCTGAGTTCTCATCACAAGAGGAAAAAACCATGGTTTTTTTTTTTTATTTCTTTTTTTTGTATCTACATGAGATGATGGATGTTAACTAAACTCGTAATCATTTCACAACATATCTGTCAAATCATTATGCTGTACATCTCAAACTCATATAGTGCTGTATGTCAATTATATCTCAATGAAACTGGGAAAAAATGTTAAAATCCCCTCTATGAGCCATCATCTTAGGGCCCATGTTATTCTCCCTCATTTAGGCATTCACAGAGGCAAAGTAAAGAACTAAATTCCTGAGGAAGGACTGTGTCATGGCTGTGATTGGGTAGACCTGCTCTGGGTGACCCTAAGGCATCTGCTTCGTCTCTGCATCCTTGCCTTCCCAGATGGGAGTATCCTTTGCCTGATGATAGATTCCCTAGACTTCTGCAATATTAAGCACAACAGTTCAATCAAAAGAACTGGAGACTATCTAACAAGTCTAATTATTTCTTTACAACATAACTCCCAAAACACACTACAAATGCAGTAAAACATACAGAAAGTGAGCTCCATGGTATCTTTTATGTATACCTAAAACAATTTTAAAGCATGTCATGTAGCCAATCAATGAGACTGTGTTTGTTAACACTTGTTCTCCACCTATTGGGGTAACCGTGGGCACAATCCTTGGGCAGGCCTCACCTCTTGGACACAGACAACTCCATTTTCTCCAGCATCATCCCACATCTTTTAATTCTGAATTACCAATTCCCAAATTAAAAGGGAGGAATCAATTTTCCTTCACAGAAGAAATTATTTTATTCCACTTGAAAAAAGGACACAGTTCTTTGCCTGGCAAAAGTAATTTTCTCATGAGCCTGCATCCTGCCTTTTGAAATTAATGGTGACAAAATGTTAGAGAAACCTGTGGTCCTTGGGCACAGCACACAAACATTTGACTAGAAAGGCATTTATATGATCAAAACATTTCCTGTAGCAATGATTCACAAGTTCACTTTAAGACCAGTTTGACTTTGAAGAAAACATTTAGTTTTATGATTTAAATCTGCTAATTGAACCCAGGACAAAACAGTTTTTCACATGATTGATTGAGAGGAGAAATTGAAAACCCATCTCAAGTACTCATCCACCACATTCCCCTTTTCTTACATGAGCTCTTTTAAACTGATCTCTAGGCCAAAGGTGTCAAATGCCTTAAACTTGCCCAAAGCTCAGCGTTTGTTCATCATGTTTTTCTCCCTGGAGGCAGACCTTTCCAAGGCTCAGCCACCCTGGCCAATTTCCACTCCTCCATGGGACCAAGGCAGGCTCCTACCCTCACCCCAATCACCCTTGTCACAACAGCAAGGCCTCAGAGGCCAACCAGGCCCTCCACGAGCTTCCAAACTTAACGCCGCTGTTGCCATGTTAGAGAAGATGGGCAAACCTCAGGCATCTCTTTTTATGGTCTTCCACAGCAAGGGTCACCTCTAGGCTCTACAGTAAGTGTTCGGTATTTTAACATCATGAGCTACATTGTATTCACCCAAAGAAAGGTGACTGAGTCCTAATCCTGTTCTACGACTCTAGAAGTCCTAAGAACAGGATCAAGGAAGCAGAGCAAGTACATTCATTCTCCCTGCACCACTTTGCCAGGAGCATACAAGGGCCAGCAGATGCTGGGCTGGTGACTGCTCAGCCTTAGAAATGTCACGTGTTGGGACCTGGGTGATAAGGCACTCATCTTTCTCCCTATACCTACTCCACTCGATACAGATCAGAACGAGCTCCTTCCAAGGATGCTGACTTGGGGAATCCAGTTAGCAATCACTATGGAAAAGGTCCTCAGGTGAAACTGGGCCATGGCCTTCAAATGTTCCGGCCAGAAGTGCCGGCTATGCCATGAAGAGCTTAAAATGTGCCTCTGTGTCAGATTAAGGAGCTCTAAAATTATGAGGAACAGAACTGCTACTTACTCAATACTACAGCAGTTTAGATTTAGGGCTTTCAAAATTCTAGACATGACATAAAAAAGCTATCTGGGTGTAAATGTGAAGCAGGGCTTGTTACAACTCTAATGTATCACGCCCTGAAACAGGGTGGCATCTCATTATTGCATACCGTTTTTGCCGGGGAGATATACAAAACATCGTTTTTCAGAGCCAGTCATCCCTCCACAATAGGCAGGGGACAAAGCAACACACAGATAGACAAAGCTGACACCAGGGTCTCCCATACGCAGGTCCATCTGCCAAGGCATTCATCTCCCTCCAAGCATGTCCAACTTGAGGGCCTACAGTGCTATTGTGAAGACACACAAGTCCAGTCCACTAAATGCCTTCAAGGAGCAGCATTGCCATGTGCAAACGTCTCTCCTGTCGCTTTTCTCTGGATGTAAAAGAGGTTGAGAATGCTGATGTTTTGGCTCCCACAGGCTTTGATGAGTCCACTCCCCATGATGAATGTGACTGAGAACATGAGGGTGACTTCTGAAATCTGTCCATACGTCACAGGAAAAAAAAAAAAGCAGCATGCTAAGATACGGCCAACATCAGCAGAAGCCCAAGTGCTATAGCTGGCCTGGTTCCTTAGAAACAAGAGCTAGCTCCCCCCGTGGGTGGTCTGACTGAACTGGCTGTCTGAAGAGGGGATGGTTGGCATTGGAATTGCTAATCTGGGGGCTTGCCCTGGAACTGCATTCCCTGCCATGGAGCCATTAGGGATAGCAGTTGTATTCAAGATACTAGGGGTCTCACTAGTAGCTTGTATTTTAAAATAGACCAAATAAAACACTGGTAAAACAACTCCAATTAGAAGCATGATAAAAACAGCATTCCACCACTGAATTCCACAGTCTGCACCATTTGTTGGTATCTTCGGAGGAGCAGGAAGCAGTGGCTGACTGGACGTCTCTATGGAGTAACTTTCACTCAAAAAGATTTCTGATTGAACTGCATGTTCAATACTCTGATCAATGCCCTTAAAGAAATCCGTCAGTGAGCTAGGTGAGGCACTGGCATTGACAGCTGCTCTGTCTGGGTCTGGCTGCTCCTCGAAGGTCACTCTGGTCTCTGAGGATGAGTTCAGGAGGGGTCTAAGTTCTTTGTGGGTCTCTGTTAGGATGCCGTGGTTTTTCACTGGAATCTTAATAGATTTTAAAGCATATAGGTCTTGTTCTCTGATGAAGTTGTTGACTTTCTTGATATCTGCGACCTAGGGAAGCCATGGAGACAAACATCACAAAATACGTAAAGCTGTTTAAAACTAATATCCAAAAAGTGGCACTTAACCTTCCTGGGTGATGGTCCACACTCACATCACTTAAGAATCTGACGAACACTCGAAAACTGTAACTATACACAAAATTGAGTTCAGGCTGAATAACTGTTTTTTGGCTTTAACTCGGCCTTAATGTACAGCTTAGTCGTCAAATTTTTGTATAGACTTACAAACTGGAGCAACTCAAGATCAGTTTTGGAAAAGAATCTATTGTTTATTTGTTTAAAGTGTGCCTTCAATAAAAAGCCTTAAGGTGAAACACTTCATGGTAAAAGAGGTTGTAGCCCTTTCTGCATTTAACTTTTTAGGCAACAGTGCCCCTGTCTGGCTGATTTCTCTCCTGCATCAGAATTTAATTTAGTAGCCGCAGTAGATATCAGCATTCAGCAAACAGAAAGCCTTAGCCAGCTCTACCGACACTAGGACCTAGTTCATCTGTAACAACTTCTTAAAAGGTGTGCTCTCATGATTCTACTATGTTTTCCTTTCCAGATGTACTATATGGCCTATAAACTTATTTTTAAAATAAAAGCAATCTAGAGTTAATTCAGTTTGAGGCTTTCAGAACACTTTTTATAACTAGAAACATGCACAGAGTATGCATCAAGTTGGAAACTACAGACTGACACCTTCCATTTCAATATTGTGACTTGAGAAAGGAACATGACCTGAGTTTTAAAGACTCACAACAAAGTTTATGACAAAGTCATAACAAACTCCCCTCATACTCAAACTTTACGATTTAAAAAGTAGGGGGAAATGTTAAGTCAAAGACAAATCCTCCCTCAAGTGATTGTTTGAAAACTTACCAAAAGCATCAGAGATAGATTCTAAGGTTTTAACTCCTAAGTCCATTTAAACTAGAATGTAAATAGTCAACAGACTTCATTCAAATCAATCATCTTCATTAATTATTTAGCAATTGCTTTTTACCATTTAATTGTATTGCTGTATATCTTGTAACTTAAGATACTTGAGATATTTTTGTCTTTGATCCTAATAAGCTAACATCAAACTTATTTACTTCAAATAGGAAAACTGATCACTTATTAGATAAATTATAGAGTTCTTTTGGATTTGTTAAACATCAGCATTCCAAGAAGCCCACTGCGTCTACTCAAGTCTTTGTAGGAAAGGATTCAATTTTTAGCCCTTGCTCTATAAACCATTTAGTATGCCTACAGAAGCTGATTATTAGGATCAAATAAAAATCTCAGTACGATTTAGAGACCATTATGAGTCCCAGGGGGCTTTCCACATTGCTCAGTGGTAAAGAATCCGCCTGCCAATGCAGGAGATGCAGGTTTGATCCCTGGGTCAGGAGGATCCCTGGAGTAGAAAATGGCAACCCACTCTAGTATTCTTGCCTGGAGAATCCCATGGACAGGGGAGGCTACATGGCGACAGTCCATGGGGTCACAAAGAATTGGACATGACTTAGCAACTGAGCAGGCTTGCATGAGTCCCTGGAGACCAGTTTAATACCCTGGGAAACAACAGTCCCACACAACATGTTGAGTCATTTGATCCCTGTTAGATAAATGAGAGACCCTTCAAGGAAAAAAGGATTTTTTAAACAAGTAGCTTATATAGCCTTGGAGAGAGCCATAGAAAATAGTAGCACAGTGCTAGCAAAATGAAATAGTTAGAATCTAGGAGAAAATGCAACAATTCAATAAATACTCTCCTACTTACTTTGCCATTGTTAATCACTCTGAACGCTAAAAACATAATTAAAGAGAGAAACAGGGTTATATAGATACACAGCATACAAAGGATAGATCATGCAGTTCTGAAAGAAAGAAGGCAAAAATTTACCAAATAAGCTACAGTTAGCAAGAAAGGTTTAAAAACAGAAAAGTAGCACAAAAAAAAAAAAAAGCACACCAAAGAAATTTTGGATAAACTCTGCCTGGCATCTCTGGCCCCATTATGCATTAAATAAAATGTGCTCAAAAGAAAAAAAGGTTTCAGAATTTCAGTTTGGAAGGACAAGGAAGACCAGAAGTACTGTGCAGAGAGGGAACTGTCCCATCACCTGAAATTCCTAATTCCCTTTCTCTGTGATGAACAGGTCATTCCACTTGCCCTCCATCTCTAGCTAGATAGGAGTGTCCTTTACTCTAGAACAGGCTTCTCCCAACCAATTCTGGGGGTCAGGAAGAGGTATGAAGGGTCCCCACCCTTCAGTGAGTGCCTCTGTTCCTCTTAACACAGGGCCAAGCGGCAGGTGGCGCCTTCTCCTGTGGGGTTTCTTACTTTGCAGCCATACTGAAGAGCGAGCTTGTTGAGGCTGTCCCCCTGGGTCAGCTCCCGCTGCAGCAGCACCACATCCCCTGCTCCTGGCCGGTGAGGGTGGTGGGCACCCTTCTTCTGGCCCTCCTTGCCCCGGGGCCGCAGGGCCACTCGGTGGGATTCTTCCTCAGAGGAGTCCTCGGAGTCCTCAACACCATTCTCAAACATGTAAACGTGGCTGGTCCGAGTCCTACAGACCACAGCTGGGCTTTGGAAGGTCTTGGTTATCACCTCCTTCTGCCTCATTTCCTTAACTGAAAACCAAACCCCAAGGTTAATTCCACACAAGGCATATTCATTCCTCTGGGACTGCAATGAAGATAAATGTCTTCTTCTTGTTAGATATGACTTCTTTCCCTAAAATAAATACTCAACACATACTCATGACATGTGTTGAATATTTTGTGCACAAAAATATCAAAATGTATTTATGTTGGCTGAGATGAAGGGAGAGATAGGCAAATAAATAATTTTTTCCTAATTACATATTTTTGAGCAAAAAAACAAGAATCCCCTTTCTTCTCCCTTTATTCCTCATCCATTGCTATGTCTCCCCAGAACCCAGAGATGTACAGAAATAACTTCTGTTTTTGGTCCTGGAGTAATAAAGCACCAGCTGGGATCACTGACGAGAGGTAAGGATTGCTCTCAACTTCCTTCCTTGCACTAAGACTCTTAAACTCAGAACCTTTTACCAAAAAATTATTGCTCAATTCTTCAAGCATTCCAAAGTACTTTTACTTAAGGTCAAGACTAAGAACATTTGCTTAGAAGAATTATGAGACTAAATACTCTGATCTTGAAACGGCTTGCATTATGTAACAAGTGAGGCAAGTTAAGGGGAAGATTTCTGTCAAACTAAGGAATTCGTCCGGTTTCTCACAGCTCCCTTGGCCTTCAGAACCTTCCCAAGTCTGGTTTTTATTTTCACTTCCAGACAAGTGCAGAAGCCACAATTCAGCCTTTTCGCTCTCCAAGTGGCTCCAATGAACTTCCAAAATGAAATCTCAAAACCGGGAACGACAGCCTGAAACAATTGGCACTGGGTTTCTTGGGAGCCAGAAGAGGTACGGCCCCCTAGGAACAGCGGGGCCGCGGAGCGACCCCTCCCTGGCCCCAGCCCCCTCCCCGCACTCTGGAGCCCCCGCCGGCTCTCCGGATGTCCGAGGGTCACCCGCGGCGGCCGGGGCTCGAGCGGACCTTCCCGTCGGAGCTCAGCGCCTGCAAGAAGCCCCAGGGCCTCCATTTCCCTCGGAGCTCCTTCCGCGAAAGGACGGGGGACCCCCAAACAGGAGCTATCTAAGAAAAAGCCGGGAGCAGCCCATCCTCTGCTCAGACCGTCGGAGTCCCAACGTTCCACAGAGGCACGACCTCCGACCTCCACCCCAGAAACCTCCGGCCAGCCCTGGACAGTCTGGGTCGCGGCACCTCCAGCTGCAGGAGGGTGACCTCAGAGTCTCAGGAGTGGCGGCTGGCTACCCAGACTACAAGCGGGGCGATGTCACTGCCCCGAATTAGAACCGTCGCCCCCCTCCAGCAGGCCCGGTACCTCAGCATCCGGGATCCACCGAGACCCGCCGCCGCCGCGCCTGCCGATTGGCTGCGGAAATCAGCTGGTGTCTGGGGGCGGGAACGGCGAGGTAGCCAATGAAATCAGTGATGGGCGGCTCCGGCGGTGCGGAGAGGTCGGCACTGGACCTGCGAATCCCAGGGGCGGGGCCGAGGCCGGCGGCTGGGCGGGGCCCAGGTGAAGCCCCAGGACGGAATCTCGCCACACCCGCCTGACAGTGGGTGCCGCATTCCCTGGCCGGTCCTGTCTTCTGTCTCTCCCAGCTCTCCGCTGAGCCTCCGCGCTCTCACCCCCTGTCTGTCTGTGATATGTAACGACAGCTCGGGTACCTAGTAGAGGGTAGCTGAGGCCTCCGGCCAAGAAGAAGCCCCAGGGGATCTGCGTGGGAGGGTGAGGGGTCTCCGCAGCCTGGGCCTTCTGTGGTCTGAACACAGGAGTTTGCTCCGCCGCGCCCCGCCCAAAAGGATAAAAAAGAAAAGTCCACCGGTGTAACACAGCGAACTGCGCAAACAATGACCAAAGAAACATAATTTATCAAGTGTCACATGGTGGAGGGCTTTCTCCATGATACAGTGAATGTTGGCAATTTGATCTCTGGTTCTTCTGCCTTTTCTAAATCCAGCTTGAACATCTGGAAGTTCATGGTTCATGTACTGTTGAAGCCTGGCTTGGAGAATTTTGAGCATTACTTTGCTAGCATGTGAGATGAGTGCAATTGTGCAGTAGTTTGAACATTCTTTGTCATTGCCTTTCTTTGGGATTGGAACGAAAACTGACCTTTTCCAATCTTGTGGCCACTGCTGAGTTTTCCAAATTTGCTGACATATTGAATGCAGCATTTTAACAGCATCATCTTTTAGGATTTGAAATAGCTCATCTGGAATTCCATCACCTCCACCGACTTAGTTCATAGTTTATGCTTCCTAAGGGAGACTCGCCCAAAGGTGCACAGTAGGTTAGCAGTAACTTTGAGGCACTATGGAAAATGCACGGAGACCTACACCAGTTCTGCATTTACCAGCTGTGCAACCGTGATCTTTCTGTAAGCTTTTTGGGCCTTGGTCCCCTCTTTCCTGATAGCAGGGCTTCCCTGATAGCTCAGTTGGTAAAGAATTCGCCTGCAATGCATGAGACCCTTGTTTAATTCCTGGGTTGGGAAGATTCCCCTGGAGAAGAGGTAGGCTACCCACTCCAGTATTTTGACCTGGAGAATTCCATAGATTACACAGTCTATGGGGTCACAAAGAGTTGGGCACAACTGAGCTACTTTCACTTCACTTCCCCTCTTGTACTGTGTTGTTCCCTATGCCCAGGATGGCCATACATTCCTTCTGCCTGGAATAATTACAGGTTATGCCTGTTGTCTCCACTAGTTTTGTTTGTAGTGATACTTTCTAAGGCCCACTTGACTTCACATTCCAGGATGTCTGGCTCTAGGTGAGTGATCACACCATCGTGATTCTCTGGGTCGTGAAGATCTTTTTTTGTACAGTTTTTCTGTGTATTCTTGCCACCTCTTCTTAATATCTTCTGCTTCTGTTAGGTCCATACCATTTCTGTCCTTTATTGAGCCCATCTTTGCATGAAATGTTCCCTTGGTATCTCTGATTTTCTTGAAGAGATCTTTAGTGTTTCCCATTCTATTGTTTTCCTCTATTTCTTTGCATTGATCGCTGAAGAAGGCTTTCTGATCTCTTCTTGCTATTCTTTGGCACTCTGCATTCAGATGCTTAAATCTTTCCTTTTCTCCTTTGCTTTTTGCTTCTCTTCTTTTCACAGCTATTTGTAAGGCCTCCCCAGACAGCCATTTTGCTTTTTTGCATTTCTTTTCCATAGGGATGGTCTTGATCCCTGTCTCCTGTACCATGTCACGAACCTCATTCCATAGTTCATCAGGCACTCTATCAGATCTAGGCTCTTAAATCTATTTCTCACTTCCACTGTATAATCATAAGGGATTTGATTTAGGTCATACCTGAATGGTCTAACTCCAGTACTTTGGCCACCTCATGTGAAGAGTTGACTCATTGGAAAAGACTCTGATGCTGGGAGGGATTGGGGGCAGGAGGAGAAGGGGACAACAGAGGATGAAATGTCTGGATGGCGTCACTGACTCGATGGACGTGAGTCTGAGTGAACTCCGGGAGATGGTGATGGACAGGGAGGCCTTGCGTGCTGCGATTCATGGGGTCGCAAAGAGTCGGACACGACTAAGCGACTGAACTGAACTGAACTGATGCCTGTTTTCTCAACACAATTATCATTAACACCCCTTCCCTTCTCACAGTGTCTGGACACTCTGCCCCTGTGTCAGTTTTCAAGGCACATGCTCTCCACCTACCCCTGGCGGCCACTGCTAGTTCATCACAGAGGCTCAGACAACTGTTAGGCATCAGCATAGAACATCCAGGACAGCCAGGACCAATAGAGCGATACTGTCAGAGGAGGTGAAGTTGGCTTGCCATCCCTACTTTGTGGAATTGGGTGTTCTTGATCTGGTTTTTTAGGTTGTGGTTTCTCTAGTGGCACAAGAAAATCCATGGGTTGTTGTGGCTCAGTCTCCTATCCACAAACTGGAAAAATCAAAGCCTCTTGATTTCTTCCACATGTTGTAAAGTCATTTTTAGAAATGAAGCCCTTGGGAGAAACATGGCAATGAGTATTAAAGCTCACACCTACAAAGATGTTACCAACTTTAGGAATTCAGAGGAAAGTGGTAGAAAAAAGGCTTAAGAAATAGATTGCATTTGGTACAGCAAAAAAACATTATTAAAAAGTTAAAAGGCATGTGATGAATTGGTAAAAAAAATCTGTAGTCTTTGATATGTTAATATATTGAATATATAAAAGACATTCATATCTTAATAAGAAAATACAAACAGTCCATGAATAATGATGTAAACAATTTGTTAAAGAAATACGTATAGAAAAAGGGGGTGTCAACTTTACAGATAGTCAATCAGTGGAAACTCAAATAGCTGCAACACCCTGAAAAACTCAAACCTCAAAGGCTTCTGTGGTGTGTGGTTGCACAGGCAGGGATAGTGGACTCTCAGGCAGGCCCTGCTGGTAGGAATGTCCACTGGGACATTTGTGAAAGTGAAGGTGCTAGTTGCTCAGTTGTGTCTGACTCTTTGTGACCCATGGACTGTAGCCTGCCAGACTCCTCTGTCCATGGAATTCTCCAGGCAAGAATACTGGAGTGGATTGCCATTCCGTTCTCCAGCGGGTCTTCCTGACCCAGGGATGGAACATAAGACATTTGTAGCAATAGTTTTTAAGATGTTCATATTCCTTGATTCTGCCTCCTATAATATACCAAGGAAATAATTATGACCCATAAAAAGATTTGTTGTACTACTGTTCTTAGTGGTGAGAAATGGGAGGGGGACCCAAAAAAGTCCAATAGAAGAGGATTAGGTTGAATTCATTTAGCTCATTTATGAAATAGAATTAAGTATGTACAAGCATTTAAAATACTCTCATAGAATCATAGTTAAAGACATGGAAGGGTGGTTATAAATAAAAATCTCTATAAAACAAAGTAAGGGACAAATCCGCACAGCATCACCCTACATCCATCTGAGGCTGTAAAACAGAATGTTCCTGTAGTTCTTGTTTTTGTGCATTTGCATGTTTAAACTTGTCTCTGCTCCACACATTTGCTCCTGTAATGAGGAGGTGGTGGACCTGCCGAATAGTGGTTGAAGCCACAGGAGCTCAAGTCAATTGCCTAACTTTTAATCTAGACCCATCCTTTAGGATTTGTTGGAAAATTCTGTGACCTCCACAAGCCTCAGCTTTCTTATGTATACAATAAGATCTGAAAAAGAATATATGCATATACGTATGTGTGTATGTATATATATATATTTATATATAATGAAATCACTTTACGGTACCCCTCAAGCAAACACAACATTGTAAATCAATAATGTTCCAAAATAAAATAAAATAAATAGGATCTAAGACAGACGTTGCTGTTCTCCAGGTGCCTGGCATACAGTAAGCATTCCATAAATGTAGTTTTCATTGTTACCAAGGAGAAAACCATAAAGGCATAAAAGTAATTTTTCATTAAAAATGCATTCCCACTCTAACTTACATAGCTGGAGGTGGTTTGATCTGGGGACAGGTGTTTTAGGTGAGTTTAAGTCTATTTGTCAACAGCTTTATTTGTGTCAGATTTGATTGTCCCTGGGGGCCAGGGTGTGGGGCAAGTGAAAGTGAAAGTCACTCAGTTGTGTCTGACTCTTTGCGACCCTGTGGGCTGTGCCTGCTGGGCTCCTATGTCCATGGAATTCTCCAGGCAAGTCAACTGGAGTAGGTAGCCTTTCCTTGCTCCAGGGGATCTTCCCAACCTAGGGATCGAACCCAGGTCTCCCGCGTTGTAGGCGGATTCTTTACCGTCTGAGCCACCAGGGAGTATTAGGCTGCACACTGGAGCCTGATGAGCCAGGCAGGCTGTCGCGGGCAGTATCTTCGGGGTCAGTGATCTCAGACTCGGGAGTGCCTGTGAAGGCCACGCCTAGCCCCAGCTCTCAGATTACCACAGGCTGGCTTCTCCCTGGGGCTGCTCTGTCAGCTCCAACTTGGCAGGGAATTCACTCTCCAGTTTTAGTTTCCCAGAAGAGCAACTCCCACAAGACCTCAGTGTATACAGTAGGGTGTTTAAAATTTCATAGGCACATCTTAACACTTCTCAGGAGCAAAACTCCAGTACTCCTCCATCCTAACCATTTCCCAATCAGCCTGCTTTCTTTCTGCCAACCTTTAAACTCAGCTCAAACTCCCGTGGGTGTTCCTGGGAGTTATGCACAGGGTCAGAGGGCCTATTTAACACTTCCATGGTTCCCGTCTCCTCCCAGTCCCCTGGGATTGGATGGGAGACAGACCTCCTTTGTAATTTTTATATGACTTACATGGCAAAATCATACTATATTAGATACATTAAGGTAGAGAAAACATTAAAATCAACTTCACCTTTTAGCTATTTTTTTTTAATGTGACTACTAGAAAATTTAAAATGGTACCCAGTTCACCTTATATTCTTATTGGCCACTGCAGTGCCTGAAATCCAGTGTTTAGAGCCGTGCCTTTGTCTGCAGGCCACCATGTTCACTAAAGGACCCCAGTTAACATGCAGGTGTCCTGATCATCTGGGGCTTCCAGGTGGTTCAGCAGTAAAGAATCCACCTGCCAATGCAGGAGATATGGGTTTGATCCCTGGGTTGAGAAGATTCCCTGGAGGAGGAAATGGCAACCCACTCCAGTATACTTGCCTGGAGAATCCCATGGACAGAGGAGCCTGGTGGGTTACAGTCCATGGAGGTCACAAAGAGTCAGCCATGACTGAGCATATATGTACATCAGTCCTGACCATTTGAGTCAAGTCCAAGCTTGGTCAGAAAGTCAACAGTAGAGGAGGATTGAAGGAAGGCAGGGATCGTTCCCTTCCTCCCCAGGCACTCCAACCAGGACCCTTTAACCTGAAGTCCCATACAGGTGGTGGGCTGGGAGCAGCAAGGCTAGCTAGAAGGTAGGCAGTCTCACAGATGAAGACTCAGGGGAGCTGTGCCAGAGGAAGCTCCAGGAGGAAGGTGCACTCAGTGATATTTCAGACAGTAGAGGGAGAATGGGCCACCCAAAAGGAACAGGGGCCCAGGGCCTCCAAGACAGGTGAAGGAGGGCCCTGGACTCCTCAGCCCAGCATCCTGCCCAGAAGCGTCCTCATGGTGCCTGGTGGGACCACCAGGCTTTTCTGCCTGGAGGGACTTTTTGGCTGATGTTCTCTGTTACTGCAGGTCAGGGCACAAACCTGTGAAATTGCAGGCACCTTTTGTAATGCCACTCTGCTAGGACTCGTGGGCTACAAAAGCTTTGATTACATGCATGAGTGTGTCAGGCCCCTCAGCAGTACTCTTGTTGCCTCCAAACAGACTTCAAACTAATGCACCCTGTATGTACAAAGTAAGTGCTTAAAACCAGGTTGTAAACATCTTAACCCCAGAATTAGAAGCCGGGGGGCTCAGAAAACGTTTGTGTAACTGACTTGAATAGGTACTTGGCTAATGCTCCTGAACCCCATCGACTGCTGCATCTTGAACTATTTCATCATCATTTCCAGCCTCACATCCTTTTAGGAACAATGGGCCTCTGTATCATCAGGATTTAACCAAGAAGCGACTCAGAGTATTAATGCTGGAGGGACCTGCATGCAGGGATTGGGGTCATTGATGATGGATATACAAGCTGGGGACATTAGCCACCATGTTGCAGCCACCATCCCCCTCTCCTGGGGGCCATTGTGAAGAGGTGCTGTCGTGGGAGCCCAGGAAACCACAGGCGCTTACTCAGTGGGAGCCAGAACCTTGGAAGAGATGAAAGTGCTAGGGAGCTACCTTATGAGCA
This sequence comes from Bubalus bubalis, assembly GCF_019923935.1. Taxonomy (NCBI): domain Eukaryota; kingdom Metazoa; phylum Chordata; class Mammalia; order Artiodactyla; family Bovidae; genus Bubalus; species Bubalus bubalis. The sequence continues at coordinate 63,567,954 of NC_059176.1, forward strand.
GTGAGGGAGAGCTGAACAATATCCTCAAAATTTTAAAGAGAAATGGTTTTCAATCTAGAATGTTTAGACTCAGCAAAACCTATCAGTGAACTGAGAAGATGAAATAGAAGTATTTTTGAATATATAGGATCACTCAGAGTTAACCTCCCATATACCATTTCTTAAGATGCCACTGAATGATCTTTTACTCTAAAAACAAAGGAGTAAAAACAAGAAAGTGATGAAAAGGCATCCGCAAAACAGAGACTACATCACAGAAGGAAGGGCAGTGGTGAAGGTGTGTGTAAGGTGAGCGGGGAGGGTGTCACCCACTCTAGATCAAAGAAAGGCAGATAAATCTGAATGTATTGAAAGTGGGAGAGGGGATTAGATTATTGTTAAAAAAAATAGACAACTAAATATATGTTTGAAAAATTCAACAATTATGATTCAAAACAACCCACAGAAACTAGAGCAAGATGCAAAATTACAAGTGTTATATGGCATGACTCAGTTGTAAGGAGTGGGCTGATCCAACCCAGTCATAGCTCTGCCTGGCAGGTAGATGAGGAGGGTCTCTGTGGTAAGGTGGGGCACAGAGCCCCCCCTCTCCTCATTGCACAACCTCAACTGCCGTGTGTGGCACACAGAAGGAAGGTGACATGAAGAGACTCGGGGAGAAAACAGCCAAACACAAACCACAGGCAGGGGCCTGAAACAGACTCTTCACTTATGGCCCTCAGAAAGAACCAGCCCTGCTGACCTAAGAACTGTAGCCTCTAGAACTATGGGAAAATAAATTTCTGTTGTTTCAACCACCCAGTATGTGGTACTTTATTACAGCAGCCCTAGAAAACTGATGCACGATATGAGTACAAGTATTTCTCATCTTCTAAACTGGGAAGTTGCTGTAGACTGAACGATTGTGTTGCCCCCAGATTCATATGCAGAAACCTTAATCCCTGATATGACGGTATTCAGAGACGGGGCCTTTGGGAGGTGATTAGGCCGTGAAGTGAAGCTTTCATGAATGGAATTAGTGTCCTTAGAAGAAGAGACTGGAGAAAGAGGATCTCTCTCTAACATGTGAGGATAACAGCAAGAAGACATCTGCGTGCACACCAGGAACTGAACTTGGACTTCCCAGCCCCCAGGACTTCAGGGGACCTTGAGGGATCTGTTCCAGGACCCTCTCCATGGTTTGTTTTCTCCCTGCATCTCTTCACATCATCTTCCTTCTGTGTGCATCTGCCTTTGGGTCCAAATGTCAGTTGTTTAAACCTCCCAGCCTATGGTTTTTTGTTGCAGCAGTCTGAGCTAATATACCAGCCCAGGACCTGCCCCATGACGGTTGCCCATTGCATCATGGCAGCATGCCAGAGGTTACTAAGTACTTCAGCTCCCACCAGTGATGGGGTCTTCCTTGCTGGCCAGCAGGTGACCCAGCTCCAAAACTCCAGGAAAAGAGACTCACCAAAATCTTGAAGGAGTTGTTCCCAGAGGAAATGAACTTACCACGCAAATCCAGTGAGCCCAAGTGGCACAAGGAATGAATAGACAGTAGTGGATGCTATGGACCCCTGGTCAGGGTGGCTCACAGCGGAGTTTCACTTTGGGAATTGCTGAAGGTTAAGTCCCATCCTAGGGGAATCCAGGTGACTGGTTAGTATGGGGGTAAGACAGGCTGGGACCTGGGACCTGGGTCCTGGAACCCTCTGCTGTAGTGTTTGCACCAGGACAAACATCTCCTCAAGCAACAACAAAATAAAACTACTTGTTATTGCTGTTCAGTCATGTCTGACTCTTTGTGACCCCACAGACTGCAGCACCCCAAGCGTCTCTGTCCTTCACTGTCTTCTGGAGTTTTCTCAGACTAATGTCCATTGAGTCAGTGATGCCATCCAACCATCTCATTCTGTCATCCACTTCTCCTTTTGCCTTCAATCTCTCCCAGAATCAGGGTCTTTTCCAATGAGTCAGCTCTTCATATCAGGTGGCCAACATACTGGAGTTTCAGCTTCAACATCAGTCCTTCCAATGAATATTTCTTTAGGATTGACTGGTTTGATCTCCTTGCAGGCCAAGGGACTATCAAGTCTTCTTCAGCGCAATTTGAAAGCATCAATTCTTCAGCATTCAGCCTTCTTTATGATCCAACTCTTATATCCATACATGACTACTGCAAAAATCATAGCTTTGGCTATATGGACCTTTGTTGGCAAAGTGATGTCTCTGCTTTTTAATACATGGTCTAAGTTGGTCATAGCTTTCCTTCCAAGGAGCAAGTGTCTTAAATTCATGGCAGCAGTCATCATCCACAGTGATTTTGGAGTCCAAGAAAAGAAAATCTGTCATGGTTTGCATTTTCCCCCCTTGTATTTGCCATGAAATGATGGGGCTGGATGCCATGATCTTATTTTTTTGAATGTTGAGTTTTAAGCCAAGTTTTCCACTCTCCTCTTTCACCTTCATCAAGAGACTCTTTAGCTCCTCTTCACTTTCTGCCATTAGAGTGGTATCATCTGCATATCTGAGGTTGTCGATATTTTTCCTGACAATCTTGACTCTAGCTTGTGATTCATCCAGCCTAGCATTTTGCATGATGTACTCTGTATAGAAGTTAAACGAGCAGAGTGACAATGTACCACCTTGTTGTACTCCTTTCCCAATTCTGAACCAGTCAGTTGCTCCATATCCAGTTCTAACTGTTGCTTCTTGACTTGAATACAGGTTTCTCAGGAGACAGGCAAGGTGGTCTGGTATTCCCATCTCCTTCAGAATTTGCCACAGTTTGTTGTGATTCGCACAGTCAAAGGCTTTAGCATAATCAATGAAGCAGAAGTAGATGTTTTTCTGGAATTCCCTTGCTTTCTCCATGATCCAACAAATGTAAAGGACTTAAAATAACTATGTGCATGCACAATTGGGGCAAATTATGAACAAGATACAAAAATACCAAAAACACAGCTACCACTTTTGAAGAGCTGGGAGGAAAAGCAGGTACTGTGCATGCGCCTGGGTAGAGCACCACGAAGGGGACAGGCAGATTACCTAAGCCACCCCTCTGGTCCAACCTGTGGACCACCCCTACACTCACCCCAGGTAAAGAGCCTGCTTGCCCCGCTCAGTGAGCAAGCAAGGGAACATCTTGTTCTCACTCACTCCTGCTGCACATGAGTCCCAGTAAAGCTTTACTTGAATTTGTGGTCTGACCTCTTATCAATTCATTTTGATGAAGGAGGTCAAGAATCCTGGCCAGTAACAGAGGTACAAAGGCCTGTTTCCTGAGCTCAATTCTGGGCAGCACTAAAAAGCCTATCTAGTTCCAGCCCTTTGTGGTTTGTCAGTGGCTTCCCTCATGAGGTAGTTCCCAAGGGCATTTCCCAAACTCTCCTGTTCACTAGTCTCGGCAATGGAGTCTATTTCCCAGGGAATCAAACTGAGATAATGCTATTTGAGGTGTGAATGAACCATAATTCATCCAACCATCTCCCTGTCAATGGCATTCACTTTGTCTCCTATTTTCCCAATATACAGTTAAAATCTTGCAAATATAGCTCTATGTACATATGTATTCCTTTATTACTCTGAGTTAGATTGGCAGGAATGGGATTGCTGGATATATATATCGATTTAATTTTACTAGGTATTACCAGGATGCTTTGCAAATATGCCACAACCATTCACATTTCAGCAACAACCTTCAGAGAAACCCTTTCCCTGCATCTTTGCCGACAATACACAATAACACTTATTTTTTAAATCAATCTGATGGTTATAAAGTGAAATATTATTTCATATATATTTTTATAATTACTACATTTACGAATTACAAGTTTGAGCACTTTTATAAAAGCAAATATTTTAAAAAGCAATTTATTTGGCTGCATTGGGTCTCAGTTGCAGCACACGGGGTCCTTGCATCATGCAAGATCTTTCCATGCGGCACATGGACTCAGTAGTTGCAGTGTGTGGGCTTAGTTGCCTTGCGGCATGTGAGATCTTAGTTTCCTGCCCAGGGGTCAAACCTGTGTTCCCTGCATTGGAAGGCAGATTCTTAAGCACTGGACTACCAGGGAAGTCCCGTGCACATTTTAATGTTAGTCATTTAAATTTGTTCCTCTATAAATTGCTGTGTTGGTTGGGTTAGTTTCAGCTGCTTACAGCAGAAAACCTCCCCAAATAACAGAAGCTTAAACTGGATGGAAGCTTATGTGTCTCCTGTAAAAGGATTCTGGAAGTTGGAAGTACAGGGTTGGTATCATGGCTTTGCTAACTTTTCAGTATCTTCCAGGGCTCTGTTTTGCTCTCTCCACAATGGCTGTGGTCCTCAGCCCCTGTTCCAAAATAGCTGCTGATGCACCAAACATTCATATTCTCATTCTAAGCAGCAGGAAAGAGGCAGGCACAAAAAGGGACACATACCCTCTCTTTAAGGCGATTTCCTGGACATAACACACAATTCACCTGTTTGCATATATTGATTCAGAACTCAGTCCAGTGGCTACACCTTGTTGCAAGGAAGGTTGGGAAATTTAGTTTTTGAGTTACCACCTTGAATAAAATCAGAATTTCATTACTGAGAAAGATGGAGATTAAGGGAATGGTAATTGGAGTAAGCAACTAGAAGTGTCTGCTGTAATTGCCTTCTTTTTGCCAATATTTTTCCATTTGTCCTTTTGCCTTTTTTGCATGTCAATACTGTATTAGGTTGAACTATATGAAATTTGTTAATATTTTTCTGTTTTGACCAATGAAAACAGCAAGTTCATATGATTCACCTTAGTAGATATGAACCCTTTGCCTTTTTAGCATGGCAAAACTTTTTTTGCCACAGTTGATATTTGTATACCAGATGTTTGTGGTCCTTTTTGCCAATCAAAAGTTTTTAATTTCTGTATCATCAGATGTGACTTTGTTGTAGCTTCTGGGTTGCCTGTTTTGGCAGATAAATTTTCATGTAGATTTAATCTCTATTGAATCTAGTATTTTATTAATACTAAGATTAATCTCTATTAATCTTAGTATTTTCTTCTAAGATTTGCATTGTATTACTTTCTCTTTTACAGTTAAATCTTTCATTGTTCTGGAATTAATTTTTGTGTATGATGTAAAATAAGGTCCAATCTGATAGTCCTCATCTGGATGGCCAACTGTGCCAGAACCATTTATTAAGTAGCTCATCCTTTTCCTGCTGGGTTGAAATACCATCTTTGGTGAACATTAAAGGCATATGCACAATGCGATCTATTTGGAAATGTTTTCGGTAACATGAACTTTTAAACTTTATGACTTATTTGAAACAAATGAGCTTCCTGCCCGCCCTTTCTGCCTCTTCAAAGGTGGCTGGTGTGTGACTGGTGATGCTCTGGAGAAGGTCAAATACAAGGCAAGTGGCCAGCTTCTTAAGTCATCCACGTCTTTCTCTTTTCATAACCTGATTTAAATCCTTGGCCTGTGTCATAGATAGTTTTGCAACAGGCCAACATCAGTTTGTGTGATGAATGGCCCATTGATTCACATTCAAGTGAACCACACTCTAGCTTCCTTGCAATGCACCCCAGCAGCCACCCGGGGCTCCACTGTTAAAGGGTACATGGATTTTTTCAGTGTGTAGAGTGCTGCCTAAACTGCAGCAGTGGTCGTGAGCACCAGCTTCTTCCACCCTCAGCACAGCCACCTGAGACAGGCTCTGTTGCTATGATCTCCATTGTACAGATGAGGAAACTGAGACTTTAGATCACCCAGAGGCAGAACTGGATGTCTAACCACAGAGCCTGGGCAGTTAACGTCACACCTATTTTGCCTACTCACTGCAGACAGACAGACAGCAGGGACCCAGGCTCTGGTCTGAACTCAGGTCAGGCTGCTGTGTGGCAAAAGAAGGGCCAGAAGGGTTACATGGCGCTGAAAGAGACATTGACCTGGCTTCTTGCATCTGCTCTGTGGTGTGGAAGAGAAGTGGGAGAGGAAAAGAAATGGTGCCCATGGATACGCTTAGCTCAGGCCTGCATCATGTGTGGGAAGATGGCGGCCTGGATGTCCTGGGCTCCAGAGCATCAAACCACCCACTCTTGTTCCTCTGCTGAGAAGCCACTCTGCCACGTGCTCCCCAACGATGCTCTGTCCCATTGGGAGACACTTCTTAGGGGGCCCTCCCGATGTTGCACATCTGGTGAGCGGGGGCACCTATAGTCTTTGAGTCTGGACTATCTTTTCAGAGATGTTTATATAGTGAACAGTCTTGGAGGATGGACCTCGTGTTTTCCTCTATTGAGCAAGTGTAGATGTACTGTCCGGTACCACAGAGATGATTTCTCCCTCTGGGCAGGATTGCTTGAAGTCATTTTAAAAGAATGAGGATTGCTGAACTCAGGGTTCCTCAAAAGCGTTAGTCACTCAGTTGTGTACAACTCTTTGTGACCCCCATGGATGGTAGCCCTTCAGGCAAGAATACTGGAGTGGGTTGCCATTTCCTTCTCCAGGGGATCTTCCTGACCCAGGGATTGAACCTGGGTCTCCTGCATTGCAGGTAGATTCTTTACCATCTGAGCCACCACAGAAGCCCTCAGCTGTGATGTAAATCCACCAGATGCAAAGAAGCCAACTATACCCGCCTTGGCATCACCTCATGGAATTTGTGAGTACACTGGGTTGAATCATGTGCCTGCAAAAGACATATTCAAGTCCTAACCCCCAGTACCTGTGAATGTGACCTTATTTGGAAATAGGATCTTTGTCAGATCAGATCAGATCAGATCAGTCGCTCAGTTGTGTCCGACTCTTTGCGACCCCATGAATCGCAGCATGCCAGGCCTCCCTGTACATCACCAACTCCCGGAGTTCACTCAGACTCACGTCCATCGAGTCAGTGATGCCATCCAGCCATCTCATCCTCTGTCGTCCCCTGCTCCTCCTGCCCCCAATCCCTCCCAGCATCAGAGTCTTTTCCAATGAGTCAACTCTTCACACGAGGTGGCCAAAGTACTGGACTTTCAGCTTTAGCATCATTCCTTCCAAAGAAATCCCAAGGCTGATCTCCTTCAGAATGGACTGGTTGGATCTCCTTGCAGTCCAAGGGACTCTCAAGAGTCTTCTCCAACACCACAGTTCAAAAGCATCAATTCTTTGGTGCTCAGCCCTCTTCACAGTCCAACTCTCACATCCATACATGACCACAGGAAAAACCATAGCCTTGACTAGATGAACCTTTGTTGGCAAAGTAATGTCTCTGCTTTTGAATATGCTGTCTAGGTTGGTCATAACTTTCCTTCCAAGGAGTAAGCGTCTTTTAATTTCATGGCTGCAGTCACCATCTGTACTGATTTTGGAGCCCAGAAAAATAAAGTCTGACACTGTTTCCCCATCTATTTCCCATGAAGTGATGGGACCGGATGCCATGATCTTCATTTTCTGAATGTTGAACTTTAAGCCAACTTTTTCACTCTCCACTTTCACTTCCATCAAGAGGCTTTTTAGTTCCTCTTCACTTTCTGCCATGGTCTTTGTAGATGTGATCAATTTAAAATGGGGTCATACGGAATTAGGGTGGGCCCTAATTCCAATGACTGGTGTCCATATGAAGAGAGCCATGGAGGAGATGCAAAGGAAGAAAGCCAAGTGAAGACAGAGACAGAAATTGGTGTGACGCCACTCCAAGCCAAGGAGTAGCCAGTGAACTCCAGATGCTAGGATGCAGGCATGGAGCAGATTATTCCTCAGAGCCTCCAAGCAGGACTCAACCCTGCTGACCCCTTGATTTTGGACCTGTGGCTCCAGAACTATGAGAGAACTAATTTGTTGTTTTAAGCCACAAAGTTGGTGGTGATTTGTTGGGGCAGCCCTGGGAAACCAACACAGGAGAGCAAGAGGAATCGGTGCCGATAAGAAGTTTATGGTGCCACTGCACTGTGAGGAGCACAGCCCCTTTCCTCTGATCCAGGCTTGTGTCTTCGGGGAGCATCTATGTATTGTGGCAGTCTGCTTGTTAGCTTGCAAGTAGGGTGAAATCTCAGACTCTTCGTACATCTGGACAGTTTTTGTTAGGATGGGATGATGGAAGAGACAGAGCTCTCTGAAGACAGAGGACCAGGGCTTCTGAGGGCTGGGTGAGGGGACATGCAGAGGCTCCTTGGGGCCTGGTGAATGCTTTCCTCCAAATGGGTGAGGGATGAGGGAGTAAGGGCCCCCACTGTTCTACCTGTTGATGAATGTTTAGAGGCTGAGCAGTGAGGGGTAGGGGAGGAAGAAGCAGCTGGAATGGCGCTCTGCCTGTTGCTGACTCTCCTCTGGGAGTGAGGAGGATGGGAGGGGATCACAACACTGGAGCAGCTCCAGCCCCACGTCAGTGTGGTTATGACTGCTGAGTCAAGGAGTCTACAAAACTTAATAAGAGGGAACTTGCTATTCAGTGTTGAGCTTTGGGTGGACTCAATACAAGTTCCTTTAGCTGATCCTAGTCCAGTATTGGCCACTTGAACCTCAAAGTAAATGCAAAACCTTGTTAACTATACAGATTACTCTGTCCCTTTCTGCCCCCAACACCTCTCACTCTCTCCATTCTGACCTGAGCCACTTTAAGGAAAAAGCTGAGTATTCTGGGGAGCTTCACAGAAGAGAGAAACTCAAAGTTTTATGGCTGTATGGGATAAAGATGCTCAGGTCATCATACCTGATCTTGTGGGGGAAGGAGGTGCACATATTCCACTGATGGGATTTGGAGTCTTCCTCATTGTGGAAAATGGCTACCCTGGTGTGGCTCTGCCAACTGCCTTAAATTTAACTCATGCTGGAGGTGGCATCCCTTGCCAGACATCCCTAACCATGATTTGATGGATGTTCCTCTTCACCTTTGTCTCCTTTGTCTACATTAACAGTGAATGATGGCCCAGCTACTGCATTTCTGGGCAGTCATAGGTTAACTCAGCAGGCCTGGGTTGCCCAAACTCTGCACATTCCAAAGGTCTTCAGAATTGGCCCTTGACCAGCTCCTGGGGGTAACCTCTCAGCTCCTTGAATAACCTACCTAAAAAGAGTGTCTTTGATTACCAGGGACCTGGGGCTACACCTGACAGAGTTAGCAGTGTGATTTATGGTGGGGGCTTGGGCCGTGTTTTATCAGTTTGACCCCTGGCAGGTCGAGACATATTGAGTGCAGCACTTTCACAGCATCATCTTTCAGGATTTGAAATAGCTCAACTGGAATTCCATCACCTCCACTAGCTTTGTTCGTAGTTCTAAGGCCCACTTGACTTCACATTCCAGGATATCTGGCTCTAGGTGAGTGATCACACCATTGTGATTATCTTGGTCGTGAAGATCTTTTTTGTATAGTTATTCTGTGTATTCTTGCCACCTCTTCTTAATATCTTCTGCTTCTGTTAGGTCCATACCATTTCTGTCCTTTATTGAGCCCATCTTTGCATGAAATGTTCCCTTGGTATCTCTAATTTTCGTGGAGAGATCTCTAGTCTTTCATATTCTGTTGTTTTCCTCTATTTCTTTGCATTGATTGCTGAGGAAGAACTTTTAAAAATCTCTCCTTGCTATTCTTTGGAACTCTGCATTCAGATGCTTATATCTTTCTTTTTCTCCTTTGCTTTTCACTTCTCTTCTTTTCACAGCTATTTGTAAGGCCTCCCCAAACAGCCATTTTACTTTTTTGCATTTCTTTTCCATGGGGATGGTCTTGATCCCTGTCTCCTGTACAATGTCATGAACCTCAGTCCATAGTTCATCAGGCACTCTATCAGATCTAGGCCCTTAAATCTATTTCTCATTTCCACTGTATAATCATAAGGGATTTGATTTAGGTCATACCTGAATGGTCTAGTGGTTTTCCCTACTTGCTTCAATTTAAATCTGAATTTGGCAATAAGGAGTTCATGATCTGAGTCACAGTCAGCTCCCCGTCTTGTTTTTGCTGACTGTATAGAGCTTCTCCATCTTTGGCTGCAAAGAATATAATCAATCTGATTTTAGTGTTGATCATCTGTTGATGTCCATGTGTAGAGTCTTCTCTTGTGTTGTTGGAAGAAGGCGTTTGCTATGACCAGTGCATTCTCTTGGCAAACTCTATTAGCCTTTGCCCTGTTTCATTCTGTATTCCAAGGCCAAATTTTCCTGTTACCCCAGGTATCTCTTGACTTCCTACCTTTGCATTCCAGTCCCCTATAATGAAAAGGACATCTTTTTTGGGTGTCAGTTCTAAAAGATCTTGTAGGTCTTCATAGAACCATTCAACTTCAGCTTCTTCAGCATTACTGGTTGGGGCATAGGCTTGGATTACTGTGATACTGAATGATTTGCCTTGGAAACGAACAGAGATCATTCTGTCATTTTTGAGATTGCATCCAAGTACTGCATTTCAGACTCTTTTGTTGACCATTATGGCTACTCCATTTCTTCTAAGGGATTCCTGCCCACAGTAGCAGATATAATGGTCATCTGAGTTCAATTCACCCATTCCAGTCCATTTTAGTTCGCTGATTCCTAGAATGTCGACATTCACTCTTGCCATCTCCTGTTTGACCACTTCCAATTTGCCTTGATTCATGGACCTGACATTCCAGGTTCCTATGCAATATTGTTCTTTACAGCATAGGACCTTGCTTCTATCACCAGTCATATCCACAACTGGGTATTGTTTTTGCTTTGGCTCCATCCCTTCATTCTTTCTGGAGTTATTTCTCCACTGATCTCCAGTGGCATATTGGGCACCTACTGACCTGGGGAGTTCCTTTTTCAGTATCCTATCATTTTGCCTTTTCATAGTGTTCAAGGGGTTCTCAGGGCAAGAATATTGAAGTTGTTTGCCATTCCCTTCTCCAGTGGACCACATTCCGTCAGACCTCTCCACCATGACCTGTCTGTCTTGGGTGGCCCCATGGGCATGGCTTAGTTTCATTGAGTTAGACAAGGCTGTGGTCCTAGTGTGATTAGATTGACTAGTTTTCTGTGATTATGGTTTCAGTGTGTCTGCCCTCTGATACCCTCTCGCAATACCTACCGTCTTACTTGGGTTTCTCTTACCTTGGACGTGGGGTATCTCTTCACAGCTGCTCCAGCATAGTGCAGCCACTGCTTCTTACCTTGGACAACGGGTATCTCCTTATGGCCACCCCACCTGACCTTGTACATGGAGCAGCTCTGCTTGGCCCTCCTGCGCCCATGCAGCCACCGAATTCCAAGACCACCTCTGAAGTCTTGGGGTCAGATTTACTTTAGAACTCCAAAATTTTTATTTTAGACATGATTTTAGAAGCTTTTATTATATAAAACCCTGCTAGGATACAGAGGAGCATCTTGTTAACAAGCACATTTATATTTTTGCAGAAAATATGTGAATAGATCTACCAAGTGGGATTAAATGAGGGATATAAATATCCTCAGCTCAATGTAGTGAGGTCTTGTCCCCAATTTATTAAATTTTTTTTCATTTTTTGGAGACCTTTTTGGATTTTAAATTGTTATCACAGTCTGTATTATCACAGTCATTTTACAGATGAGCAAACAGATGCAGAGAGGTGAAATAACTCGCCCAGGGTCACAGAGCTAAGGCCCAAATCAAGATTCACTCAGCCCTCTGGCCCAGAGTACTAGGTTTGTTCGGATTTGTGACTTGCTGCCTTTGCAATGGCACAGTTGGTGACAGACCCATCTCTGGCCAGAAGACGTCCCCTGAGTCCCTCCCAGCTAAGAGTGAGCCCTCTGCCTTTATTGCATGTGGGGGTCAGGTTGCAGGGCTCTCATCTGGCTGGCTTCTGGGGGATCTCTGTCCTCCCAGGAAGAACCAGCCAGTCCCGAGGGCTCAGGGCTCAGCAACCTGTAATTCTGTGCTGTGGGAGCCCCAAGCAGCCTTAGGCAGCCCCCACCTTTTGAAACATGCTTCCCAGACTCTGGCTTCCTTTCCTGGATTACAGATGCATGATGTTCCCACCACCAAGCTTGGGTCATTTGCTTTGCTCAGAGGCCATGTATTATTTACTTATACCACTGCTTGGGCTTTTCAGAAACTTAAAATTCCCTCACCCTATAGGACTTTTGCTTTGTGGCCCTGCTGGGGACAGTGGCAGTGAAAAGGGTGAGTAGACCTTTAATCCATATGGGAGCACAACGCTGGCTCCAGCTCCCCCACCAAGAGTTCCTCCTCCTCTGGTCATGCCCTCTGCGGGATGGAAGAGTTTCCATCCTCCCCTGGGTGCGTGCAAGTGGTCCATGACTGCTCTCAATCAGACCATCCTCTGAGTTGTCTCCATTTATGATTATTTTTTTAAGATCTGGATGCCAGAATTGGCAAGATTATTGCTAAAGTACAACATGGCAACAACTGGGGCTGAGATTACATCTGATAGATAGAGTGCCTGATGAACTATGGACTGAGGTTCATGACACTGTACAGGAGACAGGGATCAAGACCATCCCCATGGAAAAGAAATGCAAAAAAGTAAAATGGCTGTTCGGGGAGGCCTTACAAATAGCTGTGAAAAGAAGAGAAGTGAAAAGCAAAGGAGAAAAAGAAAGATATAAGCATCTGAATGCAGAGTTCCAAAGAATAGCAAGGAGAGATAAGAAAGCCTTCCTCAGCACTCAATGCAAAGAAATAGAGGAAAACAACAGAATGGGAAAGACTAGAGATCTCTTCAAGAAAATCAGAGATACCAAAGGAACATTTCATGCAAAGATGGGCTCGATAAACGACAGAAATGGTATGGACCTAACAGAAGCAGAAGATATTAAGAAGAGGTGGCAAGAATACACAGAAGAACTGTACAAAAAAGATCTTCATGACAAAGATAATCACGATGGTGTGATCACTCACCTAGAGCCAGACATCCTAGAATGTGAAGTCAAGTGGGCCTTAGAAAGCATCACTATGAACAAAGCTAGTGGAGGTGATGGAATTCCAGTTGAGCTATTTCAAATCCTGAAAGATGATGCTGTGAAAGTGCTGCACTCAATATGCCAGCAAATTTGGAAAACTCAGCAGTGGCCACAGGACTGGAAAATGTCAGTTTTCATTCCAATCCCAATGAAATGCAATGCCAAAGAACGCTCAAACTACTGTACAATTGCACTCATCTCACATGCTAGTAAAGTAATGCTCAAAATTCTCCAAGCCACGATTCAGCAATATGTGAACCATGAACTTCCAGATGTTCAAGCTGGTTTTAGAAAAGGCAGAAGAACCAGAGATCAAATTGCCAACATCTGCTGGATCATCGAAAAGGCAAGAGAGTTCTATAAAAACATCTATTTCTGCTTTATTGACTATGCCAAAGCCTTTGACTGTGTGAATCACAATAAACTGTGGAAAATTCTGAAAGAGGTGGGAATACCAGACCACCTGACCTGCCTCTTGAGAAACCTGTATGCAGGTCAGGAAGCAACAGTTAGAACTGGATATGGAACAACAGACTGGTTCCAAATAGGAAAAGGAGTCCGTCAAGGCTGTATATTGTCACCCTGCTTATTTAACTTATATGCAGAGTACATCATGAGAAATGCTGGGCTGGAAGAAGCACAAGCTGGAATCAAGATTGCCGGGAGAAATATCAATAACCTCAGATATGCAGATGACACCACCCTTATGTCAGAAAGTGAAGAGGAACTAAAAAGCTTCTTGATGAAAGTAAAAGAGGAGAGTGAAAAGGTTGACTTAAAGCTCAACATTCAGAAAACTAAGATCATGGTATCTAGTTCCATCACTTCATGGGAAATAGATGGGGAAACTGTGGAAACAGTGTCAGACTTTACTTTTTTGGGCTCCAAAATCACAGCAGATGGTGATTGCAGCCATGAAATTGAAAGACGCTTACTCCTTGGAAGGAAAGTTATGACCAACCTAGGTAGCATATTGAAAAGCAGAGACATTACTTTGCCAACAAAGGTCCGTCTAGTCAAGGCTATGGTTTTTCCAGTCGTCATGTATGGATGTGAGAGTTGGACTGTGAAGAAAGCTGAGTGCCGAAGAATTGATGGTTTTGAACTGTGGTGTTGGAGAAGACTCCTGAGAGTCGCTTGGACTGCAAGGAGATCCAACCAGTGCATTCTAACAGAGATCAGTCCTGGGTGTTCTTTGGAAGGAATGATGCTAAAGCTGAAACTCCAGTACTTTGGCCACCTCATGCGAAGAGTTGATTCATTGGACAAGACTCTGATGCTGAGAGGGATTGGGGGCAGGAGGAGAAGGGGACAACAGAGGATGAGATGGCTGGATGGCATCACTGACTCGATGGACTTAAGTTTGAGTGATCTCTGGCAGTTGGTGATGGACAGGGAGGCCTGGCGTGCTGTGATTCATGGGGTCACAAGGAGTCGGACACGATTGAGCGACTGAACTGAACTGAGAATGTTTTTGACATCTTTCACCTTCCCCACCCACTCCTACTCCTGCCTACTACAATCTTGATGACATTGCTTTAGAAACCTAACCTGGTGGAGTCAAGTAGAAACTTATGGGCTTTCACGGAGGAGTGGGCAGGGGAGGGGGACTCCCAAGCGCCTGCAGTATCCCAGTTGGAAACAGTGTTTTCTACACTATTATGTCCCTGACCCACACCATCCTTTTGATCCAGGACTCATGTCCACATCTACACCTGAGATCTGTTTTAAAGAAACCATCCCTCCCCCATAGCATGTTGACAGTGCCCTTTGCTCTTTTATAGCTCATCTTTCGCCATTTTGTAAGATGCCAGTCCTGACCTTCATGGCCCAGTCAACTTCACAGCCCAGAAATGGACACATTTGCAACAGTTTGGAAAACAGTGCCCTTGACTGAGAGCCCTCTGAGGATGGGGCCCTCTGTGACTGGCCCCGGGTATGGCACACAGCAGCGCTCAGTGAATGTTTGCAGATGGTAGCAAACAAGGAGAGAGGCGGGGCGGGGCATGGCGGTGGAGGTGTCGGAGAGTCTGTGAGGTGTTATTGTAACGAGAATGATAAAACTTGGATGTCCCTTGTTGCCCAAGCTGTCAGAAAAGATTCAAGCAAAATCAAAAGCTTACCCTGGAGACTAACTTAACTCTCATAGTTTTTTGCTTTTTAATTTTATTTACCTATTTATCTATGTCAATTTTTTGAGTTGCTTCATGTTCTTTAAAAAAAAAAAAAAAAACCCTGGGTATTTATAAACAAATACACATATAACAATAAACAAGTGGATATGTTGCCAGTTTGGAAGCACATCCCTGGATTTCTACTTGGACCTATTTCTCAGTCTGGCAAAGGTCAGGTTCGCAGTCCTCCTGTGAGGATGCCTGAGGCCTCTCTGTGTGTGTTAGTCCCTCAGTCATGTCCAGCTCTTTGGGATCCCATAGACTGTAACCCACCAGGATCCTCTGTCCATGGAATTCTCCAGGCAAGACTACTGGAGTAGGTTGCCATTCCCTTATGCAGGAGATATTCCTGACCCAGGGATTGAATCCTGGTCTCCTTCATTGCAGGCAGATTCTTTACCATCTGAGCTACCAGAAAAGCCTGGTAAAGGTCAGGTTCCCATTACTTACGTTAGAAAAGGCAGGGTTAATCTCTATTAAATTAGAGTCCAAAGGTTCAACCTTCCACCTGGGCTGCTGCCCTGACAATAAAATGCAGAGAACTTCCTCCCAGCACTGAGGCAAGTAACTTCTGCTATTTGCAAACCCCTGAATTGCCCCAGGACCTTCTGGAGCTGATTCAGGAAGCTGTTCAATGAACCCTGAGGCTTGTCCTCGCCCCTGGCTTGAATGTTTTCCACACCCACTTCCGCAGATTAGCTCAGCTGTGGCAAACCCTCAAGGTTCAGAGCAGGCCAGTGTCACTGGCACAAGATGCCTGTATTTTAACGGTAACTAGCTGTGGACAAGATCCAAAGGGTGAAACGTTAGCATGTAGGGATGAGCAGCACAGCTTTGTTGTTCAGCTGCTCAGTCATGTCTGACTCTTTGTGACCCCATGGACTGTAGTATGCCAGGGATCCCTGTCCTTCACCATCTTTCGGAGCTTGTTCAAACTCATGTCCGTTGAGTCAGTGATGCCATCCAACCATCTCATCTTCTGTCGTCCCCTTCTCCTCTTGCTTCCAATCTTTCCCAGCATCAGGGTCTTTCCATTGAGTTGGCTCTTTGCATCAGGTTGTCAAAGTATTGGAGTTTCAGCTTCAGCATCAGTCCTTCCAATGAATATTCAGGACTGATTTCTTTTGGGATTGACAGGTTTGATCTCCTTGCAGTTCAAGTGACTCTCAAGAGTTTTCTCCAACACCACAGTTCAAAAGCATCAATTCTTTGGTTCTCAGCCTTCTTTATGGTCCAACTCTCACATCCATACACGACTACTGGAAAAACCATAGCTTTGACTAAATGGACTTTGTCAGCAAAGTAATGTCTCTGCTTTTTAATATGCTGTCTAGGTTGGTCATAGCTTTTCTTCCAAGGATCAAGCATCTTTTAATTTCATGGCTTCAGTGAGCACCCTGCAAATTAATCTATGGAGGTGGCTACCTTCTCAAGTGTATTTGAAAACTCATTTCTAAGTAAATGGAAATAAGAGTTTAGCTGTGTTAACAGAAATGTATGCATCTTATTATACCAAATGAGCCTAATCAGATGATGATATCTAATATTATGGCAAACTTCCATTTCTTGAGAGTTGCACTTGGGGGGCAGACACAGATTTTACTGGCTAGCCAGTAAAATCTCACTGGCTAGCCCAGGCCCCGGGTGTCCCCCTGACTTCCTTGTCCCTTGGCTTCCCTCAGGTAGGGCACTGACCTCATCTGTCCTGCCTGTGAGTCCTCCTCTGCCAGGCTCTCATTCTTGTTCCAGCCAGATCTTCTTATGTCCTTTTACATCTCCCCGTGGTTCTACCTGGATCACCCTTTTCCTTTAGTCTGCTGGAGTAGTTCTGATTTCCTTCTCAAGACTCAACTATGATGTTCTCTCAAAAGATCCCTGAACTCTCCAGAAAGAGCTCACACCCCTGCTCTGCCTCACAGGGGTGGGCCACAGGGAGGCGGCAGGACGAGGCTGTGACATAAACATGCCCACGGCTGCTGTCGCCTGGGGAGATTGTGGCTGTGTGGCCTCCAGGGACGATGACACAGCTCGGAGCAGTGGGCTGGACGGACCAGGACTCCAGGGGACACAGCTGCCCCATCTGCTGGCCCTGCGTGACCCTGTGCAGACATGGAGGAGGAAGCACAGCCCTCCACGGAGATGGCTGGACAGCCCAGGGCACTCAGATCATGCCCAGGGACGGTGGTCTCATAGTTGTGGGAGGAGGCCTGGCCTGGAAGAGCACGTCCTCACCTGTCCCTTCATGATTGGAGCTGATGTGGATGCAGGAACCCCACACCTCCTTCCAGTCAGGAGGAGGGTGGCCCCATTTCAGAGTCATTCTTGGAATTCTCAACACTCCTTTGGCATCTGCACAAAGCCCAGGTTAAAGATACTAGATGTCATGACTGACGGCACCTGGGCCAGGCTGCTAGCCCTTAGTTGGTGTTCCCATCCGGGAGTCTGTCCTGTGCCTCTGTGATGGCTACAGCCATCGCGCAGAGCATCTATATTCACACAAAGCACAATCCACAGTTTCCTTTCTACATTTCTAAGGCCCAGCCTGGTGCCTTGATGGCAAGCATAGCAAAGGTTTGTTGACTGACTGAGTGAATGAAGTTTCAAACCTTCCTGTTGCCTCAGGAAATTTCCACCAGGAAAAGCAACTTTAACACAGAACTGTTGGAGGATGGCCTTCTCTGTCTCTCTGGCCCCTAAGCCCTCCGTGGCTGAGGAAGTCTGTGTCTGCCTGGGATGTGGTAATGGACCGCCTGCTTGCAGCCATGCCTCATTGTGAAATTATGGAGACATTTTTACTTCCTGTAGGTTGCCTCCTGTGGCTCTCACCAGGTTATGGACTTGGATGGGCACGAGAGGAGCTGCTTAACAGCCCCTTGGGGGCTGTTAAAAGGAGAGTCTGGCCCCAGTAGCTCCTCAGCAGATATTATCCTGCTGTACATGGTTTTCCTGATGCAGGTCCTACTGCTGATGGGATAAGAGGCTTCCATCCCTCCCAAGGGTTACCTGTGACACTGAGTGGCATCTGTGACTCTATTGGAATGGCATCTTCTCGCTGGGAGAGGAGACTTTGTGGGGGGATTGGATGGCATGCTGTTTGTGAGGGAGTCAGGAACAGATGCTAAGGTCTGCAGATGCAGCAGGGCAGGAGGGGCAAGGGGGACCATGGTGACCCGAGCCAGGAGAAGGGGTGGTGTGTAAGGGAAGGAAGCAGGCTGAGGCGAGTGCAGCGCCTGGCCCTGTGGAGGAGGTCCCGTGAAGGGAGCGCAGCATGCGGACCACCCTCAGAGCACCTGGCAGGGCAGCAGGGGGTAGGCACCACCCCCTTGACCAGGTCACTGAGCCCTTACCTGTGCCAGGGGGTAGGGGTCCACTACATGAGTGCTTCACTCTGCAAGGGAGGCCAGCAGGATCCTCCCCAGTTTACAGATGAAGAAACTGAGGCTCGGCGGCTTATTCTAGCTCAGTCCATCCATAAATGTGTTTCAGCCCTACAAGCTGAGGTCCCAGAGAAAGAAAGGGCAGTGTCTTCTGTGACTTGTGGAAGACATGGAGATTGCCCCACAAAATGCTTTGTATACATCCTAATGTTTTTCCTTGACTGGGGATTTCCCAGAGAAAAGCCTTTTGATATGGATCTCTAGGTTTTAACACTTTCTCTAACTCTTGCTTGGGTCAGTGGTTGTGGAAAAGTGGTTTTCATGTCAAAAAACATATCAGTCTCAGATCCAGGTTCCCTTAGGGGAGGCGCTGTCCAGATATTTCCTTTGCTGTGAGGGGTTGAACTGTGTCCCCTAACAATGCATACATTGAAATCCTAATTCCCCTCAACCCTCAGAACGTGGCTGTACCTGGAGAAAGGATCACTGCAGATGTAACCAGTCAGGTCATACTAGAGTGGGGTGGCCCCAAATCCAAAATGACTGCTGTCCTGATGAAAAGGGGAAATCTGGACACAGAGACAGACATGGGCAGAGAAGACCGTGTGAACGTGAAGGCGGAGGCTTCTTCATGAGGCGGTGCCTGTGCAAGACAAGGGCTGTGGAAGGCTGTCGGCACACCACCGGCGGGCGGGGGTGCCTGGAACAGTCTCCCTCACCGCCTCAGAAAGAGTCAACCTGCCAACACCTTGGTCTCAAACTTCCAGCTGCCAGCACCGTGAGAGACTAGATCTTTCTTGTTGAAGCCACTCAGTCTGCGGTACCTGTTCCAGCAGCCCTAGGAAGTGAATAATGATCTTATCACACACTCCATGGGCCCAGCAGGCCCTCAGGCTCCCTGCATGGAGTTTCTCTGATGTGGACCCAGGAAACAACGTGTGGCTTCCTGGAGGTGCTGACAAGGCCTTCTGGGCTGCCATTGCCTCCTGTCTGCTACGGCTGACTTTCCCTCTTTGTCTTTTCCCAAAAAACAAACTTGGCCCTCTCCCAAGGCTTGTTAATCTCTGCGTTTAGAGAAGCTCAGCATATTATATAAATGCTCTCCTTGCTGTTGTAAGTATGGCTTCTTGAACCTCAGGGTCCTTGTGTCATGTTGATTATCCTGAGGAAGTTTCCAGGCCCTCCCTTTCCAAACAACTGTTCAGCAGCTTCAGTGTGCAGCAAGGCCCCCTTGGCACCCCCAACAGCTAGAGGGGCTGAGAGGTGCCCTCTTCCTTTCTAACAGAAGCACTTTCAGAGAACGTTGTACATTTCAGTTAGATGCTTTAAAAAATGTCCCTACTGCTGAGAGTCCTTCTGAATTAGCAACATGGAAACCACAAGATTCCCCAGCTGTCAGATCTAGAGGATCCATCCCATAGGCATTGCAAGAAATGACATGCACGAGGAGCTACTGGTTAGTGTCCCTCACCAGGGCTTGGTTTAACAAACTGCACACCCATGCAAAGTAGCTTAAGAAGTGAAGAAGCGTTTTAGGAGCAGGAGAGCAAAGATCACCCAATATATTGTTAAGTGAAGAAACAGGGTGCAGAATAGTGCATAGAATATGTTACAACTTGTATAGGGAAGACAGTGGGGGGGGGTCAAGTATGAATTTGTGTTTCCTTCTATTTGCATAAAGAAATAGTGAAAGGCCAAGTTGAAAATTAATGAAAGGCATTATGAAGATTAATTTTATGTGTCAACTTGGCTATGCGATGGTACCCGGGTGTGGTTTATTTGCTCAGTCATGTCCAACTCTTTTCAACCCTTTGGACTGTAGCTGCCAGACTCTCTGTCCTTGGGATTTTTCAGGCAAGAGTACTGAAGTGGGTTGTCATTTCCTTCTCCAGGGGATCTTCTTCACCCAGGGATCGAATCTGCTTCTCCTGTGTCTCCTGCTCTGCAGGCAGATTCTTTACTTGCTGAACCATCAGGGAAGCCTACCCATGGTACCTAGTTATTTAGTCAAACATTAGTTTGGAAGCTGCTGTGAAGGCATTTTTTAGATGAGATTAACATTTAAACCCACAGACTTTGAACAAAGCAGATTATACTTCTTAATGTGGGTATAAAGACTGAGGTCCCCTGTGGAAGACAGAATTCTGCTTCCAGACTGACTTTGGATTCAAGCTGTAACATCAGCTCTTTCCTAGAGTTGGCCTCTAGCCTACTGGTGTATCTCACACAATTTGGACTTGCCATTCCCTCACAATTGCATAAGTCAATTCCTAAAAATCTCTCTTCTCTCCACTCTCTTTATCTCCCTCACTTTTTAGTGTTTCTCTGTAGAACCCTGACCAATACAGGTATTGGGCATGTGGGCTCAGTCATGTCCAACTCTGTGACCCCATGGACTATGGCCTGCCAGTCTCCTCTGTCCATGGGATTTTCCAGGCAAGAATACTGGAGTGGGTTTCCATTTTCTACTCCAAATACAGGTGTTACCTATGTTAAACTACTGTGATCAGGGTAGAAATTAGGAGTGGGATCAAGAAGGCTAGGACTAGAGCAAGATTGCTCAATGTCCTTTTTATATAAAAATTTTTTTATATAAAAAATTCCTTTTTATATCATTTTTGAAGCATATGCATGTATTGCCTATTAAAATTCTAATAATGAAAGAACTTAACAGATGAATGGATAAAGCAGATGTGGTATATATAAATATTGTTGTTTAGCTGCTAAGTTGTGTCCAACTCTTTGCAACCACATGGTCTGTAGCAAACAAGGCTCCTCTGTTCTTGAGATTTCCCAGGCAAGAATATTGGAGCAGGTTGCATTTCCTTTTCTAAGGGATCTTCTTGACCCAGTGAATGAACCTTTGTCTCCTGCACTGAAAGCAGATTCTTTACTGCTGAGCCACCAGGGAAGCCTGTGGTGCCTATATGTATGTGGAATATTATTTGGCCATTAAAAAGAAGGAAATCTTGCTATTTGTGGCAATATGGATGGACTTTGAAGGCATTATGTTAAATGAAATAAGTCAGACAAAGATAAATACTATATGATCTCACATATATGTGGAATCTAAAACAGCAAAACTCATAGATAGAATAGATTGGTGGTTGCCAGAGGTGAGGGGTAAGTGGAATGAGTGAAGGTGGTCAAAAGATATCAACTTTCAGATATAAGAAAAATAAGTCCTAGGTATGTAGTGTACAAGATGTAATGTACAGTATCTATAGTTAACAATATGGTATTGTATATTTAAAAGTTGATAAGAGAGGAAATAAAAGCTTTCATCACAAGAAAATAATTTGTAGCTATTTGAGGTGATGGATGTTACTAGACTTATCATGAGATCATGTGACAATGTGTGCATATATCAATTGTTATGTTGTACACCTGAAACTAATACAATGTTAAATGCTAATTATATCTCAATTTTTTAAAAAAGGAAAAATATTCAAGAATGATAGGCTAAAAAAAAAAAAGAATGATAGGCACACAGCTTGTTGAGACAAAGTTGTTCTTAGAGTAAGTTGGGAGGCAGAGCAACTTTCCTTGTTGCATGGCAATCTGGGATTTTCTCTAGAGCACATGGTGACAAGAGGTCCGGGGCTTCCCAAGTGGCAATAGTGGTAAAGGAACCCACCTGCTAATGCAGGAGACCTAAGAGACGTGGGTTTGATCCCTGGGTCAGGAAGCTCCCCTGGAGGAAGGCATGGCAACCCACTCCAGTGTTCTTGCCTGGAGAATCCCATGGACAGAGGAGCCTGGTGGGGGGCAGTCCATCCAGTGTCACAGAGTCGGACACGACTGAAGTAACTTAGCACATCAAAAGAGGCTCCAAGCAGGCTAGGCTCAGTGAAAGATAAAGAATTCCGGGTATGTGGAGCATCACATAGACCCTTTCAGCTTCCATTTGGAGAAGGTCAAACATATCACCAAACACGTACCTGTCTTGAGTGTCTGCAGAGGTGTCAGTCAGTGCCCTTCTATTTAAAAATGTTCAAGAACTGGCCATGATTTTGCCTGGTATCATCACAATGCATCCTACCCTCAGACCCACCAGCATCTCCTGAGAACCTGCCCCTTGCTGGACACCTCATTAAGCCCAGGGACTCAACAGCATGAGAGACACCACTTATCCTCGTGGGGCTCACGGACTAAAGGAGAGGACAAGAGATAAGGTAAACATGATGGATGGTGAGCTGCTCTGGGAAGACGGAATACAGGCTCCTAGGAATAAGAAGAGGGTTTTTTACATAAGGGAGGAGAAGGATGGCTTACATGGGCAGAAGGCATGAGAAGATGAGGAGGAACTAGGCTGGTGATGATTCCAAGGAGGATGGACCCCCTTGCTGTAGGTTGAGGGATGCAGAGGAGGTGCAGACACCTGTCCCCTTTCTGCTCTCCGGGTGCCTGAGACATCAGGGTAATTGAGGACGGGGGAGAAACCAAGGCCTGGAGGAGAAGTGAGCTGTCCAAGTTTCCTTGGCTCCCACCCCTGCTGGATGTGGGCACCCTGCTGGGCGTGTGTGCATGCTAAGTTGCTTCAGTCATGTCTGACTCTCTGCAACCCCATGGACTGTAGCCCTCCAGGCTCCTCTGTCCATGAGATTCTTCAGGCAAGAATACAGGAGGGGGTTGCCATGCCCTCCTCCAGGGAATCTTCCCGACCCTGGGATCACAGCCATCTCCTGCAGCTCCTGCACTGCAGGTGGATTCTTTACTGCAGCAACCCTGGGCATCCTGCTATGATTACTACTAATTCAACAGAGGAGTGGTTCTCTGCCCATGTCCTTTCGCAGCTTCTGGAATTTTCCTGAAAGGCTAGAACTTGAGAGATTGAGTGCACACTTGGCTGCCTGTGGATTTTGGAGCCAGAACTGCACCGGGTCAAACCCTGGCTCGACACTTCTAGTTATATGCCCTTGAATCGGTCATGGAACTTCTCTGGGCCTCAGTTTCCCTACCTGAGCAGTGGAGGATTGTTAAGAGGATTAAGTATGAAATTGCAGTGTGTGATATGTTGTAGGTCTTCTCTGTGTGAGAGCCACTGTATGCTCTCTGTTCATGACATTTTCATAGAAAATAAAAAGAAACAAGAGACAGCATGTGTGAGGGGAGGGCACAGGAGAAGTTTTGTGGGTGAAATCTCGAGAGGAGATTTCAACTGTTTCTTTGGAGCCTCTGAAATGGGAGATTCCCTCCGAGGACAGTTCTGGAGCCAACATCTCCGGGATCCCCAGGGAGTTAGAAATGCAGACTCTCAAGGCCCCACCCTCAAGAACACTGACCCAGAATCTGCATCTTAACACCCAGGGTGGGTGTGCACCTTAACTCTAGCTGAGGAGCCCTGCTCTCCTACTGGAGCTTCTACCCAGGCACTTTGGCCTTGGTCAGACCAGCCCCTGTGCCGGCTCTGCACTGAGTCAGCACCCCCAGCACCTCTCTGGGTCACTCTCAGGAGTGCTTCACTTGGTGTTGCCTCAGGCATGCCCTAATTATCTGCCCTTTGCAGACCCCTCCCTCCCCAAGCAATGACTTGGAGAGCGGGGAGAGAAGAAGGGGCCTTGGCGGTGGGGACCATGTGAGCTTGAGGAGAACCCATTTCCTACTCCCCTGGGGACAAGGGACGGGCAGACATGTGTGCCCTGAATGGGTCCAGGGATAAGGAGACTTGGGCCCTCTTTGGTCTCAAGGGTTTTGGAGGGAGGTTCCCTAGAAGTCAAGCCCTCAAGGCTGAAAATGGGGGTGTGACATGTCTGGAAAGAAATAGGGACCTCACTCAGGCCAGGACTCTAAGCCCTCAGAGGGAGCAGAAGAGCTCCTCATGAAGGAACTTGGGCAGAAGAACAGAAGCCATGGGACCCCTGGAGTGGAGAGGAGTTTTAAATGGGAATTTGAGAGTAAAGACGTAACAAACTGACAGGACTGAGTCGTAATCCTTAAAATGAGTGACTAAAGGAGGCTGAAGAGTTATAGCTCCCCAACAACATCTTAAGGAACTGCTACCCAGTGGGGAAAAGGGGGCTCTGCAGCTGGTGGCTGATGCTGGAGGAAATAGACTGTTTCATGGATAAACTAAGCCTCAACTGCATGGCCTTGTTGACCCGTGTTGAGCATGAAATGGTGGATGAGGACTGAGGGTCCTGCAACTGGATCAGTAAGTAGATCTGACCTTCAGAACAGTGTCCCTTCCTCTGGGCCCTTCCCACCCACTATTCCTCCTGCTCAACTCTTCACCTGTCCACAGAGCCCTTTCTTTCAGCCTGAATAAAGGCTTTATCTTCCTGCCACTACCATTCCCTAGGACCACATGTATTCATCAGGAATTTTCAGAGAAACAGGACACAAACACACACACTCACACACACACACACAGACATACACACACATTATAAGGAATTGGCTTACACAGTTATAGAGGTTGACATCCCCAAATCAGGAGTTAGCAAAAGGAGACCCAGGAGAGTTGATGGTTTGGCTCCAGTTCTAAGGCCAGTAGGCCTGAGACCAGGAAGAGCCAATGTTTTAGATTAAAAGCTCCAATATCCCAGTTTGAAGGCAGTAGGTAGGCAGGAGGAATTCCCTCTTACTCAGGGGAATATCAGCTTTTTTGTTCTATTGACACCCTCAATAGTTAGATGAGGCCCACCTGCCTTGGGGAGGGCAATCTGCTTTACTCAGTCTATCGATTTAAAAGTTAATCTGATCCAAAAATCCTAAAGCACATATTTAGAAAAGTGTTGACCAAATGTTTGAGTACCCTGTGGCCCAGTCAAATTGACACAAAAAATTAACCATCACATCCTCCAAACAACTAAGCAAAAACTGAAACTATTCCCTAATCATGGCTTCCTGCTGGCCATTTTCCCTTTCTTCTCCTGGTTCTCATCAAACTTCTAGAAAGGTTGTTTCCCTTGCTCATCCATTTCCTCAACACCCCCCAACTCCCACCCTGGGCTCCTCAGTCTTCTGCCTGTGGCCTTGTCCTTGAGAGAGTGACTCATGGTTCATTGCCAAATGCAGTGGGCATAGGCAATCTCATCTTATTTAACCACATAACTTGTCCAAATCAAACCCCTCTTCTTCTTTTCCCTTCACACGACTAATGGCACCACCACAAGCCCCATTACTCAGAAAATCCAGTCATTACCACCCTGTCCAACTTCCCCTCCCCAGGGTCAATGGTGTATCAACTCTGCCAACTGGGCCTCTAAATCCCCATCATACCCATTCCTTCTCACCAACACTGCAAGATGTCCTATACTACTTCTTATTTTCTTTCTCACCTGCCTCCCATACCTTTCTACACATCCAACGAAATGGTCTTCCTAAATATAATTCATTTGTACTCCCAATCCCCCACCATTGGTTCTGCACTGTCTACTGGACAAAATCCAGATTTTTCCTTGGCACAGACTACAAAGCTCTTACAGATCCACTTTTCCATCTCCATTTTCCCACTTTCTTTCTACTAAACTCTGGAAACTATCACACAGAATTTCCCACCATTCTATGAAAGTGTCATGCCCTTCCATATATCTGCATACCCTCTTAGCTCATGGCATTCCCTCATCCTGGATTGCCCTTTTAACTTTTGTCTGCCTCGATGTCTGCCTATAAACAATAAATATTGGAGCAGAAAAAAAGAGAGAAAATAGAAGAATGATAGAGAAAATGATGAAATAAAAAGTTGGTTCTTTGAAATGATTAAAAAATGACCAAACAGCTAGGCTGACCACGAGAGAAAAAGAGATGATTCAAATGACTAAAATCAGGAATTACATAGGTGATTTGACTACCAACCTTCAAAAATAAAAGGATTAGAAGCGAATAACACAAACAATTATATGTTAACAAATTACATTAGCTAGATGAAATGAATAAATTTCTAAAAAGACATGAACTTCTGAGAAGAAGAAATAGAAAACTGAAAAGACCTGTAACAAGTGAAGCTTCCAAAATAACAACAAAAATCCAAGGCAAGGTGGCTTCACTGGTGAGTGAGTTCTATCATATGTTTAAAGAATATATAATGCAAATCTTTTATAGACTCTACCAGAAAATAGAGAATGGAGCCCTTCTCAAGTCATTCTATGAGGTCAATTCAGTTCAGTCACTCAGTTGTGTCTGACTCTTTTTGACCCCATGGACTGGTAGCACGCCAGGCCTCCCTGTCCATCACCATCTCCTGGAGTTTACTCAAACTCATGTCCATTGAATCAGTGATGCCGTCCAACCATCTCATCCTCTGTCATACCCTTCTCCTCCTGCCTTCAATCTTTCCCAGCATCAGGGTCTTTTCAAATGAGTCAGTTCTTCGCATCAGGTGGCCAAAGTATTGAAGCTTCAGCATCAGTTCTTTCAATGAATATTCAGGATTGATTTCCTTTAGGATGGACTAGTTGGATCTCCTTGCAGTTCAAGGGACTCTCAAGAGTCTTCTCCAAAACCACAGTTCAAAAGCATCAATTCTTCAGTGCTCAGCTTTCTTTATAGTCCAATTCTCACATCCATACATGACTACTGGAAAAACCATAGCCTTGACTAGACAGACCTTTGTTGGCAAAGTAATGTCTCTGCTTTTTAATATGCTGTCTAGGTTGGTCATAACTTTACTTCCAAGGAGCAAGTGTCTTTTAATTTCTGGCTGCAGTCACCATGTGCAGTGATTTTGGAGCCCAAAAAAGTAAAGTCTGTCACTGTTTCCCCATCTATTTGCCATGAAGTGATGGGACCAAATGCCATGATCTTTGTTTTCTGACTGTTGAGTTTTTAGCCAATTTTTTCACTCTCCGCTTTCACTTTCATCAAGAGGCTCTTTAGTTCTTCTTCACTTTCTGCCATAAAGGTGGTGTCATCTGCATATCTGAGGTTATTGATATTTCTCCCGGCAATCTTGATTCCAGCTTGTGCTTCATCCCAGTTCTGCGTTTCTTATGATGTACTCTTCATATAAGTTAAATAAGCAGAGTGACAATATACAGCCTTGATGTACTCCTTTTCCTGTTTGGAACCAGTCTGCTGTTGCATGTCCAGTTCTAACTGTTGTTTCTTGACATGCATACAGATTTCTCAAGGGGCAGCTCAGGTAGTCAGGTATTCCCATCTCCAAGAATTTTCCAGAGTTTGTTGTGGTCCACACAGTCAGAAGCTTTGGCGTAGTCAATAAAGCAGAAGTAGATGTTTTTCTGAAACTCTCTTGCTTTTTTGATGATCCAATGGATGTCGGCAATTTGATCTCTGATTCCTCTTGAACATCCTCTTGAACATCTGGAAGTTCATAGTTCATGGTTCACGTACTGTTGAAGCCTGGCTTGGAGAATTTTGCTAGTGTGTGAGATGAGTGCAGTCGTGCAGTACTTTGAGCATTCTTTGGCACTGCCTTTCTTTGGGGATTGGAATGAGATTAGTATTACTCTGATACCAAAACCAGATAAAGACTTCACAAGAAAATGACAAACCAGTGACACTTGTGATTGATGTAAAATTCCTCAACAAAATATCAGGAAACTGAATCTAAAAGCTTATGAAAAGGATTATAAACCATAATACAGTTGGATTTGTCTGAAGAATCAACATATAAAAAGTTGATTCAACATATGAAAATCAATGTAATGCACAATATTAAGAAAGGAGAAAACTAACATGATTATTTCAATAGACACAGAAAAAACATTTGATAAAATTCAACACTTTTTAATGAGAAACACTTTCAACAAACAATGAATAGATGGGAACTTCCTCAACGTGATAAAATGGCATCTGTGGGAACCCTATATCTAACACCACATTTATTAATGAAAGACTGAAAGCTTATCATTTAAAATCAGGGACTGGACAAGAATATCTGCTCCTGCCACTTCTATTCAACATTGTTGTGGCGGTTCTATCTAGGACAACTAGGCAGGAAAGTGAAATAAAATGCATTTAGATTAGAATTAAAGAAATAAACAATCTCTATTTACAGATGACATGATTTTGTGTATAGGACCCACCCCCTTCAATCCATGAATAAACTAAGGAGTGAATGAAGAACTAAGGAATGAATTAAGCAAGGTTACACAATACAAGGCCAATATATAAAACTCAGTTGTATTTCTATGTGGTTGCAATGAGCATTCAAAAAGTGATATTAAAAAACAATTACATTTATAATATATTTGAAAGAATAAAATACTTAGGAAGAAATTTAACAAAAGAAGTGCAAGACTTGTACACAAAAAACACAGAACTAAAAAGGACCTAGATAGATGGAAAGTATCTCATGTTCATACATTTAACAACATAATACTTTTAAGGTGGCAAGTCTCTCCAAATTGACTTATGGATTTAATGCAATCTCTGTCAAAATTTCAATTGTCTTTTTTATTATAAGTATAGACAAGCTAATTTTATAATTCGTACAGAAATTCATGAGACCATAATAGCCAAAATAATATTGAAAATCAAGGAAGAGATCGGTAGACTTACAATTTCATTTTCAAAATTTACTACAAACTTACTGTATAAATCAAAATTGGCCTAAGAATACACATATCAATCAATGGAATAGAACTGATAGTCTAGGAAATTCTTCACATTACAGGTCAATTGATTTTTGATAAGGGTGTCAAGGCTATTCAACAGACAAAATAATAGCCTTTTCCACAAATGGGACAGGGGATATCCACATTTAAAAAAAATCATTTGCATCTCTACTGCACACCATACACAAAAATTATCTAACAATGAACCAAAAATTTAATTTAAGAGCTAAAACTATAAAATTATTAGAACACAACATAGGTAGAAGATTTGTGACTTTGGATTAGGCAAAGTTTTCTTAGATATAATACTAAAAGCACAAGCAATCAAAGTAAAAATAAATTGGATTTCATAAAAACTAAAAACACTGTACAACTAGCTTAAAAATGGACAAAGGGTTTGAATAGACATTCCTCCAAAGACAACATAGAAATTGCCAATAAGCACATAAAAAGAGGCTCAACATCATTAATCATTAGGACATGTAAGTCAAAACCACAATAACATCACTTCACACTCATTGGGATAGCTATAAAAAAAGTGTCGACAAGTATGTGGAGAAACTGGAATTTTTATACATTGCTGCTGGAAAAGTAAAATGGTGTGGCAGTTGCATGAGAGTTTGGCAGTTCCTACACACAGATGTCCTTTATCAGGTTGAGAGAGTTCCTTTGTCTCCCTATATTATTAAGTGTTTTCATCATGAAAGGGCATTGTAAAGTGTTTATTTTAAATTCATTGAGATGATCATATGTTTTTCCTTTTATTCTATTAATATTTAATTCCATGAATTCTATCAATATCTAATAACATTCTATTGGTACGTGGTATGTTAAAAAATGACACCTCAAAGATGTCCAAGTCCTAGTTTCTAGGCCTGTGAATATGTTATTTTATGTGATAAACAGGAATTTGCAAATGTGATTCAGTTAAGGATTTTGTGATGGGGTATTTTCCTAGATTATCTGGGTGAAATTAATGTAATCTCAGAGGTCCTTATGAAAGCAGGGTAGGAGGATCAGGGACTTACCTGGTAGTTCAGCTGGTAAAGAATCCACCTGCAATGCAGAAGACACTGGTTTGACTCCTCGATTGGAAACATCCCCTGGAGGAGGGCATGGCAACCCACTCCAGTATTCTTGCCTGGAGAATCCCCATAAACAGAGGAGCCGGGCAGGCCACAGTCCATAGGATTGCAAAGAGTCAGACACGACTGAGCAACTAAGCACAGCACAGCACAGGAGGATCAGAGTCAGAGAAGGTGTTGTGATGGTGAACAGAGGGAGGGAGAGAGATTTGAAGATCCTTATCGATTTGTGTTGTTTTTAAGCTAGTAAGTTTGTGGTAATTTGTTATAGCAGCAATAGGAACTGATACAGTTAACACTAATTGTTGTTTGTTGAACCAAGCTTGCATTCCTGGGATAAATCTCACTTGCTCATGGTGTGCCATTTTTTAATATACTGCTGGAATGTGCTAGTATTTTGCTGAGGACTTTTGTGTATATATTCACAGGGAATATTGATCTATAGTTTTTCTTCACTTGTCTTCATATGGTTTAAGGTCAAGGTAATATGTCTGGCTTCATAGAATGAATTAAGAAAAATTTCCTTTTCTATTATTTTGGAAAAGTGTATGAAAGATAGGTATTAATTTTTCTTAAACATCTGGTAGGAGTCATCAGTGAAGGTCCTGGACTTTTCTTTGTTGAAAGTTTTTTGATTATTGGCTCAATCTCTTGTGGATCTATTTAGATTGTCTACTTTGTCTTGAATTAGTGTTAGTAGTTTGTGTCTTTCCAAAATTTTGTCCATTTCACCTATATTATCTAATTTTTGGTATTCAATTATTCATAATATTCACTTCTAATCCTTTATATTTCTATAAGGTAGGTAATAAAGCCACTTCTTTTCTTGTTTTAGTTATTTGAGTCTACTGTTTGTCTGTTTTCTGGTCATTCTAGCTAAAAATTGTTAAATTTGTAAATCTTTTTAAAGAATACTGTTCATGGTGTTCTCAAGGCAAGAATACTGAAGTGGTTTGCCATTCCTTTCTCCAGTGGACCACATTCCGTCAGACCTCTCCACCATGACCCATCCGTCTTGGGTGACCCACAGGGCATGGCTTAGTTTCATTGAGTTAGACAAGGCTGTGGTCCAGGTGGTCAGA
The DNA here is from genome assembly GCF_019923935.1 of Bubalus bubalis. Classification (NCBI taxonomy): domain Eukaryota; kingdom Metazoa; phylum Chordata; class Mammalia; order Artiodactyla; family Bovidae; genus Bubalus; species Bubalus bubalis. Next base: position 63,599,056 of record NC_059176.1, read on the forward strand.
TTGGCTAGTTTTCTGTGATTATGGTTTCAGTGTGTCTGCCCTCTGATACCCTCTCGCAACACCTACTGTCTTACTTGGGTTTCTCTTACCTTGGACATAGGGTATCTCTTCACGGCTGCTCCAGCAAAGCACAGCTGCTGCTCCTTACCTTGGACGAGGGGTATCTCCTCACAGCCACCCCTCTTGACCTTGAACGTGGAGTAGCTCCTCTCAGCGCTCCTTGTTCATGGGGTTGCTCCTCTCGGCCGCTGCCTCTGACCTCAGGAGTGGGGTAGCTCGTCTGGGCCGCCGCCCGAGCTCAGAGGTGGGGTTGCTCCTATCAGCCGCCACCCCTGACCTCGGGCATAGAGTAGCTGCTCTCGGCTGCGTTTCTGCCAGGTCCGTCGCAGCTGCCGCGTTTTTGCGGAGTCCGTCGCACTGAAAGATGAACGCCTCAGGTCGGTAGGTGCCCAAAATGCTACTGGAGATCAGTTTAGTTCAGTTCAGTGGCTCAGTCGTGTCCGACTCTTTGCGACCCCATGAAGCGCAGTACGCCAGGCCTCCCTGTCCACCACCAACTCCCGGAATCTACCCAAACCCATGTCCATCGAGTCAGTGATGCCATCCAGCCATCTCATCCTCTGTCGTCCCCTTCTCCCCCTGCCCCCAATGCCTCCCAGCAACAGAGTCTTTTTCAATGAGTCAACTCTTCACACGAGGTGGCCAAAGTACTGGAGTTTCAGCTTCAGCATCAGTCCTTCCAATGAACTCCCAGGACTGATCTTTAAGATGGACTGGTTGGATCGCCTTGCAGTCCAAGGGACTCTCAAGAGTCTTCTCCAACACCACAGTTCAAAACCATCAATTCTTCAGCGCTCAGCTTTCTTCACAGTCCAACTCTCACATCCATACATGACCACTGGAAAAACCATAGCCTTGACTAGATGGACCTTTGTTGGCAAAGTAATGTCTCTGCTTCTAAGTATGCTATCTAGGTTGATCATAACTTTCCTTCCAAGGAGTAAGCGTCTTTTAATCTCATGGCTGAAATCACCATCTGCAGTGATTTTGGAGTCCCCAAAATAAAGTCTGACACTGTTTCCACAGTTTCCCCATCTATTTTCCATGAGGTGATGGGACCAGATGCCATGATCTTAGTTTTCTGAATGTTGAGCTTTAAGCCAACTAAGGATCAGTGGAGAAATAACTCCAGAAAGAATGAAGGGATGGAACCAAGCAAAACAACACCCAGTTGTGGATGCGACTGGTGATAGAAGCAAAGTTTGATGCTGTAAAGAGCAATACTGCATAGGAACCTGGAATGTTAGGTCCATGAATCAAGGCAAATTGGAAGTGGTCAAACAGGAGATGGCAAGAGTGAATGTCGACATTCTAGGAATCAGCGAACTAAAATGGACTGGAATGGGTGAATTTAACTCAGATGACTATTATATCTGCTACTGTGGGCAGGAATCCCTTAGAAGAAATGGAGTAGCCATCATGGTCAACAAAAGAGTCCAAAATGCAGTACTTGGATGCAATCTCAAAAATGACAGAATGATCTCTGTTCATTTCCAAGGCAAACCACTCAATATCACAGTAATCCAATTACTTGGATTACATGCCCCAACCAGTAATGCTGAAGAAGCTGAAGTTGAATGGTTCTATGAAAACCTAGAAGACCTTTTAGAACTAATGCCCAAACAAGATGTCCTTTTCATTATAAGGGACTGGAATGCAAAAGTAGGTAGTCAGGAAACACCTGGAATAACAGGCAAATTTGGCCTTGGAGTACAGAATGAAGCAGGGCAAAGACTAATAGAATTTTGCCAAGAGAATGCACCGGTCATAGCAAATGCCCTCTTCCAACAACACAAGAGAAGACTCTACACATGGACATCAACAGATGGTCAACACCGAAATCAGATTGATTATATTCTTTGCAGCCAAAGATGGAGAAGCTCTATACAGTCACCAAAACAAGACTGGGAGCTGACTGTGGCTCAGATCATGAACTCCTTATTGCCAAATTTAGACTTAAATTGAAGCAAGTAGGGAAAACCACTAGAGCATTCAAGTATGACCTAAATCAAATCCCTTATGATTATACAGTGGAAGTGAGAAATAGATTTAAGGGACTAGATCTCATAGATAGAGTGCCTGATGAACTATGGATGGAGGTTTGTGACCTTGTACAGGAGACAGGGATTAAGATCATCCCCATGGAAAAGAAATGCAAAAAAAGTAAAATGGCTGTCTGAGGAGGCCTTACAAATAGCTGTGAAAAGAGAAGCGAAAAGCAAAGGAGAAAAGGAAAGATATCCCCATCTGAATGCAGAGTTCCAAAGAATAGCAAGGAGAGATTAAAAAAAAAGCCTTCCTCAGTGATCAATGCAAAGAAATAGAGGAAAACAACAGAATGGGAAAGACTAGAGATCTCTTCAAGAAAATCAGAGATACCAAGGGAACTTTTCATGCAAGGATGGGCTCGATAAGGGACAAAAATGGTATGGACTTAACAGAAGCAGAAGATATTAAGGAGAGGTGGCAAGAATACACAGAAGAACTGTACAAAAAAGAGTTTCATGACCCAGACAATCACAATGGTATGATCACTCACCTAGAGCCAGACATCCTGGAATGTGAAATCAAGTGGGACTTAGAAAGCATTGCTATGAAAAATGCTAGTGGAGGTGATGGAATTCCAGTTGAGCTATTTCAAATCCTGAAAGATGATGCTGTGAAAGTGCTGCACTCAATATGCCAGGAAATTTGCAAAAATTTGCAAAAATCAGCAGTGGCCACAGGACTGGAAAAAGTCAGTTTTCATTCTGATCTCACAGAATTGCAATGCCAAAAATTGCTCGAGCTACCACACAATTTCACTCATCTCACACACTAGTAAAGTAATGCTCAAAATTCTCCAAGCCAGGCTTTAGCAATACGTGAACCGTGAACTTCCAGATGTTCAAGCTGGTTTTAGAAAAGGCAGAGGAACCAGAGATCAAATTGCCAACATCCGCTGGATCATGGAAAAAGCAAGAGAGTTCCAGAAAAAACATCTATTTCTGCTTTATTGACTATGCCAAAGCCTTTGACTGTGTGGATCACAACAAACTGTGGAAAATTCTTAGAGAGATTTGAATACCAGACCATCTGACCTGTCTCTTGAGAAACCTGTATGCAGGTCCGGAAGCAACAGTTAGAACTGGACATGGAAGAACAGACTGGTTCCAAATAGGAAAAGGAGTACATCAAAGCTGTATATAGTCACTCTGCTTATTTAATTTCTATGCAGAGTACATCATGAGAAACACTGGGCTGGAAGAAGCACAAGCTGGAATCAAGATTGCTGGGAGAAATATCAATAACCTCAGATATGCAGATGACACCACTCTTATGGCAGAAAGTGAAGAGGAACTAAAAATCCTCTTGATGAAAGTGAAGGAGGAGAGTGAAAAAGTTGGCTTAATGCTCAACTTTCAGAAAACGAAGATCATGGCATCTGGTCCCATCACTTCATGGGAAATAGATGGGGAAACAGGGGAAACGGTGTCAGACTTTATTTTTTTGGGCTCCAAAATCACTACAGATGGTGACTGCAGCCATGAAATTAAAAGACACTTACTCCTTGGAAGGAAATTTATGACCAACCTAGATAGCATATTGAAAAGCAGAGACATTACTTTGCCAACAAAGGTCTGTCTAGTCAAGGCTATGGTTTTTCCAGTGGTCATGTCGAATGTGAGAGTTGGACTATAAAGAAAGCTGAGCGCTGAAGAATTGATGTTTTTGAACTGTGGTGTTGGAGAAGACTCTTGAGAGTCCCTTGGACTGCAAGGAGATCCAACCAGTCCATTCTGAAGCAGATCAGTCCTGGGTGTTTTTTGGAAGGATTGATGTTGAAGCTGAAACTCCAATACTTTGGCCACCTCATGCAAAGAGTTGACTCATTGGAAAAGACCCTAATGCTAGGAAGGATTGGGGGCAGGGGGAGAAGGGGACAACAGAGGATGAGATGGCTGGATGGCATCACTGACTCGATGGACATGTGTTTGGGTAGATTCTTGGAGTTGGTGATGGACAGGGAGGCCTGGCGTGCTGCGATTCATGGGGTCGCAAAGAGTTGGACACGACTGAGTGACTGATCTGAACTGAAACTTCTAAAGAATTTTTAAATACATTTGTTTGGTCTTGCTTTTCTGTTTTTTGCTTTGTTTATTTTCACTTTCATTTTATATTACCTTACATATGATTGCTTTCAGTTCAGTTTGGTCTTCCATTCTAGTTTTGTTGTTTTTTGGCCATATTGCATGACTTGTGAGATGTGGGATCTTATTTCCCTCATTAGGGATTGAACCCTCGGCAGTTAGAGCTTGGAGTTCTCACAATTGGTCTAACAGGGAATTACCTCCTTTCTAGTTTCTTAATGTTGGAGAATATGGTATTGATTTGAGATCTTTCTTCTTTTTTGACATAGACATTTGTAGCTATGAATTGCTCTCTGGGCACTACTTTAACTGCATCTCATAAGTTTTGGAATGTTGAGTTTTCATTTTCATTCATCTCAAAGTATGCTCCAATTTCCATTGTGATTTCTTCTTAACTCATTGGTTATATAGGAGTGTATTTAATTTTTACATATTTGTTGATTCTCTAAATTTCTGTTACTGATCTTTAATTTCATTTCACTATGGTAGGAAAAGATGCTTCTTATGATTTAAATATTTATAAAATTTAGTTAGACTTTTTTATTGGCCTATATATGGTCTTTCCAATGTATACAAGTGTTCCATACATTGTTGTTCAGTCACTCAGTCCTGTCTGAATTTTTGTGACCCCATGGATTGCAGCATGCCAGGCTTCCCTGTCCCTCACCATCTCCTGGAGTTTACTCAAACTCATGTCCATTGAATCGATGATACCATCCAACCATCTTATCCTCTGTCATCCCCTTCTCCTCTTGCCTTTAATCTTTCCCAGCATCAGGGTCTTTTCAAATGAGTCAGCTCTTCGCATCAGGTGCCCAAAGTAGTGGAGCTTCAGCCTCAGCATCAATCCTTCCAATAAATATTCAGGGTTGATTTCCTTTAGGATTTATTGATTTGATCTCCTTGCTGTCCAAAGGACTCTCAAGGGTCTTCTCCAGAACCACAGTTCAAAAGCATCAGTTCTTCCGTATGTACTTGAGGACAATGTGTAACTGAATTGGATGGAATATTCTATAGAATTTGTTAGATATAGTTTGTTTATAGTGTTGTTCAACTCTTCTATTTCCTTATTGGTTTTATATCTAATTGGTCTATCCATTATTGGAAATGGAGCATTTAAATTTCCAATTAATATTGTTGAATTTTCTAGTTTTACCTTATATTCTGCCAGTTCTGCTTCATGTATGTTGGGACTCTTGTTAGGTATGGATATAATTGTTAAATATTGAACTGCCCCTTTTATCATTATAAAATTTATTCTCTGAGTCTAAGAACAATTTTTCTTTTAAAATCAATTTTCTCTGGTATTAGTATAGCCACTCCAGCTTTCTTATGGTTAATTTTTCATGGTATATCTTTTACTACTCTTTTGCTTTCAATCTATTTGTGTCTTTGACTCTAAATTTCTTGCAAGACTGATATCTGAGGTTATTGATATCTGAGCCTTAGATATGCAGATGACACCACCCTTACGGCAGAAAGTGAAGAACTAAAGAGCCTTGATAAAAGTGAAAGAGGAGAGTGAAAAAGTTGGCTTAAAACTCAACATTCAGAGAACCAAGATCATGGCATCTGGTCCCATTACTTCCTGGCAAATAAATGGGGAAACCGTGACAGACTTTATTTTTTTGGGCTCCAAAATCACTGCAGATGGTGACTGCAGCCATGACATTAAAAGATGCTTCCTCCTTGGAAGGAAAGTTATGACCAAACTAGACAGCATGTTAAAAAGCAGAGACATTACTTTGCAAACAAAGGTCCGTCTGGTCAAGGCTATGGTTTTTCCAGTGCTCACGTATGGATGTGAGAGTTGGACTATAAAGAAAGCTGAGTGCCAAAGAATTGATGCTTTTGAACTGTGGTGTTGGAGAAGACTCTTGAGAGTCCCTTGGACTGCAAGGAGATCCAACCAGTCCATCCTAAAGGAAATCAGTCCTGAATATTCATTGGAAGGACTGATGTTGCAGCTGAAGCTCCAATACTTTGGCCACCAGATGCAAAGAGCTGACTCATTTGAAAAGACCCTGATGCTGGGAAAGATTGTAGGTGGGAGGAGAAGGGGATGACAGAGGATGAGCTGGTTGGATGGCATCACCAACTCAATGGACATGAGTTTGAGTAAACTCCGGGAGTTGGTGATGGACAGGGAGGCCTGGCATGCTGCAGTCCATGGGGTCACAAAGAGTTGGACACGACTGAGTGACTGAACTGAAGACTGACATCCTATAAATTCAGGATGTAGTTGGGTCATCTTTTTTCTTTTAATTCATTCTGAAAATCTTTGCCTTTTAATTGAAGAGTTTAATCCATTTATATTTGATGTAATTACTGATAGGGTAGGATTTATATCTTCTGTTTTGCTATTTGTTTCCTATATGTTTTATGTCTTATTATTCTTTTATTCCTCCATTACTGCCTTTTGTGTTAAAAAGATATTGTCTTCTAGGAGTTTTATGGTGTCATGTCTCATGTTTAAGTCCTTAATTCATTTTAAGTTTATTTTTATGTTTGGTGAGATCATATGCAAAACATTCTCTGACATAAATCAATACCAATGTTAACTTAGGTCAATCTCCCAAGGCAATAGAAATAAAACCAAAAGCAAACAAATGGGACCTAATTAAACTTACAAGCTTTGGCACAGCAAAAGAAACCATAAACAAAATAAAAGATAACTTACAGAATGGGAGCAAATATTTGCAGTGTGACTGAAAGGGATTAATTTCCAAAATACACAGATACTTCATACAGCTCAAGAACAGTAAAAAAAACAAACTCAATTGAAAAGTGAGCAGATGCCCTAAATAGACATTTCTTCAAAGAAGAAATACAAATGGCTAATAAACACATGAAAAGATGCTCAACATCCCTAATTATTTCTTGTTCAGTCACTCAGTCATGTCTAACTCTTTGTGACCCCATGGACTGCAGCACGCCAGGCTTCCCTGTCCTTCACCAACTCCTGGAGCTTGCTCAAACTCATGTCCATTGTGTCGGTGATGCCATCCAACCATCTCATCCACTGTTGCCCTCTTCTCCTTCTGCCTTCAATCTTTCCCAGCATCAGGGTGTTTTCGAATGAGTTGGCTCTTTCCATCAGGTGACCAAAGTATTGGAGCTTCAGCTTCAGCATCAGTCCTTCCAATGAATATTCAGGGTTGATTTTCTTTAAAATTGACTGGTTTGATCTCCTTGCAGTCCAAGGGACTCTCAAGAGTCTTCTCCAGCACCACATCAAATCTTTGGCACTCTGCCTTCTTTATGGTCCGGCTCTGACAACCAAATGTGACTACTGGAAAGAGCACAGCCTTGACTATACAGACCTTTGTCCTCAAAAGAATGTCTCTGCTTTTTAATACACTGTCTAGATTTGTCATAGCTTTCCTGCCAAGAAGCAATCGTCTTCTAATTTCATGGCTGCAGTCACCATCCACAGTGATATTGGAGACCAAGAGGATATCTGTCACTGCTTCTACCTTTTCCCCTTCTATTTGGCATGAAGTGATGGGAGCAGATGCCATGATTTTAGTTTTTTTAATATTTAGTTTTAAGCCAGCTCTTTCAGTCTCCTCTTTTACCCTCAAGAGGGTCTTTAGTTCCTCTTCCCTTTCTGCCATTAGAGTGATATCATTCGCATATCTGAGGTTGCTAGTATCTGTCCCAGCAATCTTGATGACAGCTTGTAACACAGCCAGCCCAGTATTTTGCATGATATGCTTTGCATATAAGTTAAATAAACAGAATAACAATAAACAGCCTTGTCAAACTCCTTTCTCAATCCTTGACCAATCAGTTGTTCCATACAGGATTCCAACTGTTGCTTCTTGATCAGCATACAGGTTTCTCAGGAGACAGGTAAGATGGTCTACTATTCTCATCTCTTTAAGAGTTTTCCACAGCATAGTCAATGAAACACAGGTAGATGTTTTTCTGGAATTCCTTTGCTTTCTCTATGGTCCATCGAATGTTGGCAATTTGATCTCTGGTTCCTCTGCCTTTTTTAAACTTAGCTTGGACAGCTGGAAGTTCTCAATTCATGTAATACTGAAGCCTAGCATGCAGGATTCGGAGCATAACCTTACTAGCATGGGAGATGACTGCAATTGTCCCGTGGCCTGAACATTCTTTAGTACTGCCCTTCCTGGAAATTGGGAAGTGTATTGACATTTTCTAGTCCTGGGGCTACTGCTGGGTTTTCCAAATTTGCTGACATATTGAGTGTAGCACTTTGATAACATCATCTTCTAAGATTTTAAATAGTTCTTCTGGAATTCCATTGCATCCACTAGCTTTGCTGACAGCTGTGGTTCCTAAGGACCACTTGACCTTGACTTCACCCTCCAGAATGTCTGGATCTGGGTGGGTGACCACGACCACACCATCGAGCTTATCTGGGTCATTAAGATCTTTTTTGTACAGTTCTTCTGTGTATTCTTATTCTTTTCATCTCTTCTTGGTCTCTTCTGCTTCTATTATATCTTTATCATTTCTGTCCTTTATTATGTCTATCTTTGGATGAAATGTTCCTTTACTATTTCCAATTTTGTTAGAGATCTCTAGTCTTTCCCCTTCTGTTGTTTTCCTCTATTTGTTTGCATTGTTCATTGAAGAAGGCCTTCTTCTCTCTCCCTGCTAGTCTCTGGAACTCTGTGTTTAGTTGGGTGTACATTTCCCTTTCTCCCTTGCTTTTCACTTCTCTTCTTTCTTTGGCTATTTGTAAAGCCTCCTCAACCATTTTGCCTTCTTGATTTTTTCTTTGGAATGGTTTTGTTCACTGTCTCCTGTACAGTATTACAGACCTCTGTCCATAGTTCTTCAAGCACTCTGTTTACTAGATCTAATCCACTGAATCTATTCATCACCTCCACTGTATATTCATAGGGGATTTGATTAAGTCATACCTGGCTGGCCTAGTGGTTTTCCATGCTTTCTTTAGTTTAAGCCTGAATTTTGCTATGAGAAGCTGATGATCTGAGCCCCAGTCAGCTCCAGGTCTTGTTTTTGCAGACTGTATACAGCTTCTTCATCTTCAGCTACAAATAATGTAATAAATCTGATTTCGGTATTGACCACCTGGTGATGTCTATGTGTAAAGTCGTCTTTTGTGTTGTTAAAAAAGGGTGTTTGCTATGACCAGTGCATTCTCTTGGCAGAATTCTGTTAGCTATCACCCTGCTTCATTTTGTACTCGAAGGCCAAGCTTGCCAGTTACTCCAGGTATCTCTTGACTTCCTACTTTTACATTCCAATCCCCTATCATAAACAGGACATCTATTTTGGTGTTAGTTCTAGGAAGTCTTCTAGGTCTTCACAGAACTGATCAACTTCAGCTTCATTGGCATTGGTGGTTGGGGCATAGGCTTGAATTTCTGTGATGTTGAATGATTTGCCTTGAAAATGAGCTGAGATTATTCTATTGCTTTTGAGTTTATACCCAACTATTGTATTTCAGACTCTTTTGTTGATTATGAGGGCTACTCCATTTCTTCTACGGGATTCTTGCCCATTATATAAAAAGGCAAAAAGATATGACACTGAAAGATGAGTCCCCAGGTTGGAGGGTGTCCAATATGCTACTGGGGAAGAGTGGAGGAGATAACTACTAATAACTCCAGAAAGAATGAAGTGGCTGGGCCAAAGTGGAAATGGTGCTCAGTTGTGGATGTGTCTGATGATGAAAGTAAAATCCTATGCTGTAAATAACAGTATTCTTTACAGTTCCAGTATAGGAACCTGGAATGTTAGGTCCATGAATCAAGGTAAATTGGACGTGGTCAAACAGGATGGCAAGTGTAAACTTTGACATCTTAGGAATCAGTGAACTAAAATGGATGGGAATGGGTGAATTTAATTCAGAATTACCATATGATTCAGCAATCCCACTCCTGAGCATATATCCAGAAAAAACTAGTCCAGAAAGATACATGCACACCTCTGTTCATAGCAGCACTATTTACAATAGCCAAGACATAGAAACAAACTAAATTGTCCATTGACAGATGAATGGATAAGGAAGATGTGCTACAGACATGCAATAGAATACTGCTCAGCTATAAAAACAGATGACAAAATAATGCCATTTGTAGAAACATAGATGCAACTGGAGATTATCATGCTAAGTGAAATAAGCCAGAAAGAAAGGAAAATACCATATGATATGACTTATATGTGGAATTTAAAATATGACACAAATGAACCTATCTGTGAAATGGAAACAGACTTAGAGAATAGAGACCAGACTGTTGGTTGCCAAGGGTGAGGGCACTGGGGGAAGGATGAGCTGGAGGTTGCATTTAGCAGATGTAAGCTATTATATAGGGAATGGAAAAACAACAGGATCAGGAGTACAAAGAACTATATTCTGTATCTAAACCAAATGAAATAGATGGGGAAACAGTGGAAACAGTGTCAGACTTTATTTTTTTGGGCTCCAAAATCACTGCAGATGGTGATTGCAGCCATGAAATGAAAAGACGCTTACTCCTTGGAAGGAAAGTTATGACCAACCTAGATAGCATATTGAAAAACAGAGACATTACTTTGCCAACAAAGGTCCGTGTAGTCAAGGCTATGGTTTTTCCAGTGGTCATGTATGGATGCAAGAGTTGGACTGTGAAGAAAGCTGAGCGCCGAAGAATTAATGCTTTTGAACTGTGGTGTTGGAGAAAAGTCTTGAGAGTCCCTTGGACTGCAAGGAGATCCAACCAGTCCATCCTAAAGGAGATCAGTCCTGGGTGTTCTTTGGAAGGAATGATGCTAAAGCTGAAACTCCAGTACTTTGGCCACCTCATGTGAAGAGTTGACTCATTGGAAAAGACTCTGATGCTGGGAGGGATTGGGGGCAGGAGGAAAAGGGGATGACAGAGGATGAGATGGCTGAATGGCATCACCGACTTGATGGACATGAGTTTGAGTGAACTCTGGGAGATGGTGATGGACAGGGAGGCCTGGCATGCTGCGATTCATGGGGTCGCAAAGAGTTGGACACGACTGAACGACTGAATTGAACTTAACTGAACTGAAACCAAATTAAAAGATTATATATAAAAAGTGAAAGTGAAAGTCACTCAGTCGTTTCTGACTATGTAGCCCACCAGGCTCCTCCGTCCATGGAATTCTCCAGGCAAGGATACTGGAGTGGGTTGCCATGCCCTCCTCCAGAGGATCTTCCTGACCCAGGGACTGAACCCAGGTCTTAACATCTCCTGCATTGTTACATAGGTTCTTTACCACTAGCACCAAAGTTAACTATGAAAGAAAGTGAAAGTGAAAGTCGCTCAGTCGTGTCCGACTCTTTGCGACCTCATGGACTGTATAGTCCATGGAATTCTCCAGGCCAGAACACTGGAGTGGGTAGCCTTTCCCTTCTCCAGGAGATCTCCCCAACCCAGGGATTGAACCCAGGTCTCTCACATTGCAGCCGGATTCTTTACCAGCTGAGCCACAAGGGAAGCCCAGTTAACTAAGGGAAGTAAAATTAACTATACTTCAGTAAAAATGTTTTATACTTGGTCAAAAAAATAGGATTGTCCAGTGTACCATTTTAAGTCCCCCCAGCCTTTATATATATATATATATATATATATATATATATATATATATATATATAGTTTGAGTTTATTTTCTTAGTGGTTACCCTGGGAGTTACCATTAACATCATAATTTATAACAACTTTGTTTGGAATTGTTCAGTCACTACGTTGTGTCTGACTCTTTGAGATCCCATCAGTTGCAGCATGCCAGGTGTCTTTGTCCTTCTCTGTCTCCTAGAATTTGCTCAAACTCATGTCCATTGCATCAGTGATGGTATCTAACTATCTCATCCAATGCCACCCACTCCTCCTCTTGCCCTCAGTCTTTCGCAGCATCAGGGTCTTTTCCAATGAGTCGACTCTTCACATCAGGTGGCCAAAATATTGGAGCTTCAGCTTCAGCATCAGTCCTTTCAATGAATATTCAGGACTGATTTCTTTTAGGATGGTCTGGTTGGATCTCCTTGCTGTCCAAGGGACTCTCAGGGGTCTTCTCCAGCACCATGGTTTGAAAGAGTTGATTCTTCCACACTCTGCCTTCTTTATGGTTCAACTCTCATATCTATACATAACTACTGGAAAAAACCATAGCTTTGACCTTTGTCAGCAAAGTGATGTCTCTGCTTTTTAATATGCTGTCTAGCTTTGTCATAGATTTTCTGCCAAGGAGCAAGTGTCTTAATTTCATGGCTGCAGTCACCATCCACAGTGATTTTGGAGCCCAAGAAAATAAAGTCTGTCACTGTTTCCATTATTTTCCAATCTATTTGCCATAAAATTCTTGGACCAGATGCCATGATCTTAGTTTATTGAATGTTGAGTTTCAAACCAGCTTTTTCACTCTCCTCTTTTACACTCATCAAGAGGCTCTTTCAGTCAGTCAGTCAGTTCACTCAGTCGTGTCTGACTCTTTGTGACCCCATGGACTGCAGCATGCCAGGCTTCCCTGTCCATTACCAACTCCCAGAATATCAAACTCTTGTCCATCGAGTAGGTGATGCTATCCAACCATGCCATCATCCTCTGTTGTCTCCTTCTCCTCCCACCTTCAATCTTTCCTAGCATCAGGGTCTTTTCAAATGAGTCAATTCTTTGCATTAGGTGGCCAAAGTATTGGAGTTTCCACTTCAGCATCAGTCCTTCCAATGAATATTCAGAGTTGATTTCCTTTAAGATTGATAGGTTTGATCTCCTTTTAGTCCAAGGGACTCTCAAGAGTCTTCTTCAACACCACAGTTCAAAAGCATCATTTCTTCAGGGCTCAGCTTTCTTTATGATCCAACTCTCACATCCATACATGACTACTGGAAAAAACACAGCTTTGACTAGATGGACCTTTGTTGGCAAAGCAATGTCTCTGCTTTTTAGCAGAGGCTCATTAGTTCTTCCTTGATTTCTGCCATTAGGTGGTATATCTGAGGTTGTTAATATTTCTCCCAGCAATCTTGAGTCCAACTTCTGTTCATCTAGCCTGGCATTTTGCATGATGTACTCTGCATGTAAGTTAAATAAGCAGGGGTAACAATATACAGCCTTGATGTATTCCTTTCCTGATTTTGAACCAGTTTCATATCCGGTTCTGTTACTTCTTGTCTTGCAAAAGGTTTCTCAGGAGAAAGGTGGTCTGGTATTCCCATCTCTTTAAGAATTTTCCACAGTGCATTGTGATCCACACAGTCACAGGCTTTAGCGTAGTCAATGAAGCAGATGTTTTTCTTGAATTCCCTTTTTCTGTGATTCAGTGAATGTTGGCAATTTGATCTTTGGTTCCTCTGCATTTTCTAAATCCAGCTTGTACATGTTCTCAGTTCACATATTGTTGAGCATAGCCTTACTAGCATGGGAAATGAATGCAATAGTCCGATAGTTTGAACATTTTTTGTCCCTGCCCTTCTTTTGGGACTAGAATGAAAATTGACCTTTTCCAGTTCTGTGGCCACTGCTGAGTTTTCCAAATCTGTTGGAATATTGAGTGCAGTGCTTTAACTGCATCATATTTTAGGATTTGAAATAGTTCAGCTGGAATCCCATCAACTCCACTAGCTTTGTTGGTAGTGATGCTTCCTAAGGCCCACTTGACTTCATACTCCAAGATGTCTGGCTCTAGGTGAGCAACTGCACCATCATGGTCATCTGAGTCATTAAGATCTTTTTTGTATAGTTCTTCTGTGTACTCTTGCCACCTCTTCTTAATCTCTTCTATGTCTGTTAGGTCCTTATTCTTTCTGTCCTCATTGTGCCCATCTTTGCATGAAATGTTTCCTTGGTGTCTTGAATTTTCTTGAAGAGATCTCTAGTCTTTCCCATCCTATTATATCCTCTATTTCGTTCCATCATTCACTTAAGAAGGCTTTCTTATCTTTTCTTGCGTTTCTCTGGAACTCTGCATTGAGATGGATATTTCTTTCCCTTTGTCTTTTGCCTTTTGCTTCTCATCTTTTCTCAGTAAGGCCTCCTCAGACAACCACTTTGCCTTCTTGCATTTCTGTTATTCTAGTTTGGAATAATACCAATTTAATTTTAAAGTATACAAAAACTTTGCTCCTGCATAGCTCATTCCACTCTTCCTTTCTTTATGCTCTAATTGTCACAAATTACACCTCTATACATTATGCACCTATCAACACAGACTTAAAATTATTGTTTTATGCAATTGCCTTTTAAATTATATAGGAGAAGAAAGTTACAAACAAAAACAATCAAATTATATTGCAAGACAACAATATAAGACTAAGACAAGTCAGTGTAGGCTACTGTAACAAAATGACATAGATTGGGTGGCTTAAATAACATTTATTTCTCACAGTTCTTCAGGTTGGGAAGTTCATGTCAGGGTGCTGGGTTGGTTGAGTTTTGGTGGGGACCCTCTTTCTGGCTTGCAGATGGGCACTTTCTAGCTGTATCCTCAACAGGGTGAAGCGATCTCCTGTCTCTTCTTTTTTGTTCAGTTCAGTTCAGTTGCTCAGTCATGTCCGACTCTCTGTGACCCAATGAATTGCAGCACACCAGGCCTCCCTGTCCATCACCAACTCCCGGAGTTCACTCAAACTCACATCCATCAAGTCGGTGATGACATTCAGCCGTCGCATCCTCTGTTGTCCCCTTCTCCTCCTGCCCCCAATCCCTCCCAGCATCAGAGTCTTTTCCAATGAGTCAATGCTTCACATGAGGTGGCCGAAGGACTGGAGTTTCAGCTTTAGCATCATTCCTTCCAAAGAACACCCAGGACTGATCTCCTTTAGAATGGACTGGTTGGTTCTCCTTGAAGTCCAAGGGACTCGCAAGAGTCTTCTCCAACACCACAGTTCAAAAGCATCAATTCTTGGGCACTCAGCTTTCTTCACAGTCCAACTCTCACATGCATACATGACCACAGGAAAAACCATCGCCTTGACTAGACAGACCTTTGTTGGCAAAGTAATGTCTCTGCTTTTCAATATGCTGTCTAGGTTGGTTATAACTTTCCTTCCAAGGAGTAAGTGTCTTTTAATTTCATGGCTGCAGTCACCATCTACAGTGATTTTGGAGCCCCCAAAAATAAAGTCTGACACTGTTTCCACTGTTTCCCCATCTATTTCCCATTAAGTGATGGGAGGGCATTAATCCTATCACAAAGGCCTCACGCTCATGCCGTAAACTAAAGCTAATAACCTCCAAAATCCCCATCTCCAATTATGATTCCTCCCCACTGGGGATTAGGGCTTTACATATGAATGCTGGGTGGATTGTTGTTGTTTTTTTGTCACTAAGTTGTGTCTGACTCTTTACAACCCTATGGACTATAGCCTGCCAGGCTCCTCTGTCTATGGGATTTCCCAGGTGAGAATACTGGAGTGGGTTGCCATTTCCTTATCCAGGGAATCTTCCTGACCCAGGGCTTGAACCCGTAATCTCCAGCATTGTAGGTAAATTCTTTACCACTGAACCAAGCAAACGAATTTCCATTTCATAGCAACTGCCTTTTATATTTACCTATGTAATCACTGCAGATGGTGATTGCAGCCATGAAATTAAAAGACGCTTACTCCTTGAAAGGAAAGTTATGACCAACCTAGATAGCATATTGAAACACAGAGACATTACTTTCTCAACAAAGGTCTATCTAGTCAAGGCTATGTTTTTTCCATTGGTCATGTATGGATGTGAGAGTTGGATTATAAAGAAAGCTGAGCTCCGAAGAATTGATTCTTCTTAATTGTGGTGTTGGAGAAGACTCTTGAGAGTCCCTTGGACTGCAAGGAGATCCAACCAGTCCATCCTAAAGGAGATCAGTCCTGGGTGTTCATTGGAAGGACTGATGTTGAAGCTGAAACTCCAATACTTTGGCCACCTGATGCAAAGATCTGGCTTATTTGAAAAGACCCTAATGCTGGGAAAGATTGAGGGAAGGAGGAGAAGGGGACGACAGAGGATGAGATGGTTGGATGGCATCACCGACTCAATGGACATGGGTTTGGGTGGACTCCAGGAGTTGGTGATAGACAGGGAGGCCTGGCGTGCTGCGGTTCATGGGGTCGCAGAGTTGAACATAACTGAGCGACTAAACTGAACTCATGTAGTTACCTTTACCAGTGCTCTTACTTCTTCATGTGGATTTCCATTTCTTTGCCATGTGCCTCTTTTGCTTTCTTGTTCATTTCTCTTCACTAATTCATCTTCTTTATCCACAACTTCAGGCAACGTCTTTTTCATCCTGTGGGCCTCTAAGTGCTTTACTTCCTATCTGTGCAACCACTGACCTCTGCTGCCTTCCAAGGCTGCCTTCTGTCCCTGCCCTCATCCCAGGTGCAATGTGTAGACATCTATTTCCCAAGCTGTAGGAACATAACCCACTTGAGGGAAAACTGACTTACAAATACAATATTTACCATGTTGTCTCTAGAAGGCTGTACTATGCCAGCCAATTTCACATAGTTCCGTTCAGTTCAGTTCAGTCACTTAGTCGTGTCCGACTCTTTGCGACCCCATGAATCACAGCACGCCAGGCCTCCCTGTCCATCACCAACTCCTGGAGTTCACCCAGACTCATGTCCATTGAGTCAGTGATGCCATCCAGCCATCTCATCCTCTGTTGTCCCCTTCTCCTTCTGCCCCCAATCCCTCCCAGCATCAGAGTCTTTTCCAATGAGTCAACTCTTCGCATGAGGTGGCCAAAGTACTGGAGTTTCAGCTTTAGCATCATTCCCTCCAAAGAAATCCCAGGGCTGATCTCCTTCAGAATGGACTGGTTGGATCTCCTTGCAGTCCAAGGGACTCTCAAGAGTCTTCTTCAACACCACAGTTCAAAAGCATCAATTCTTTGGTGCTCAGCCTTCTTCACAGTCCAACTCTCACATCCATACATGACCACTGGAAAAATCATAGCCTTGACTAGATGGATCTTTATTGGCAAAGTAATGTCTCTGCTTTTGAATATGCTATCTAGGTTGGTCATAACTTTTCTTCGAAAGAGTAAGCAGCTTTTAATCTCATGGCTGCAGTCACCATCTGCAGTGATTTTGGAGCCCAAAAAAATAAAGTCTGACACTGTTTGCACTGTTTCCCCATCTATTTCCCATGAAGTGATGGGACCAGATGCCATGATCTTTGTTTTCTGAATGTTGAGCTGTAAGCCAACTTTTTCACTCTCCACTTTCACTTCCATCAAGAGGCTTTTTAGTTCCTCTTCACTTTCTGCCATAAAGGTGGTGTCGTCTGCACATCTGAGGTTATTGATATTTCTCCCGGCAATCTTGATTCCAGCTTGTGTTTCTTCCAGTCCAGCGTTTCTCATGATGTACTCTGTATAGAAGTTAAATAAGCAGGGTGACAATATACAGCCTTGACATACTCCTTTTCCTAACCATTAAATAAAGCATTTATTAGACTCCAGCATGGATGTTGTAAAGCACAGGGTAGGCTTAGTAATGGGTTTCTGGTAGGAGCAGACCACCAGAGCTGGCCATTAGCACCACATTATTCAGGGCCATTGTTAAAGAACTAATCATTTGTGAGTTCGAGTTTGAGCCATGCATAACTTATTCATGGCATGGTGTCACCATTAATCGTGTTCCAGAGTGCTGAGAAAAGACTAAAATGAGCTAAAAGTCGAAGGTTTAAGGTTTCTTGAAACAAAGCTCATTTAATAATATTCATGAGTGGATGACGTATTGTGGTAACCAGTCCTTGGTATTAGTCCAATTCCTTCGGTGATCCCAGGGGCTAGATAGCTGCCCAGATGCTGAGTTTTCTGGAAAATAGTGATTAGTATTCAGCATGAGTCTGGGGAGAAACCATACACAGCACATCTTGTATTTTCAAAGCTCTAAATGGAGACTAAATGAGAAAGAGAGGTTTAAGATTTCCACATAAAATCCAAAAGTTGTATTAGGCTGGAGAGAAGGGCCAGATTTTCTTGCAGTTTGGGACTTAATTCCTCAGAGCCCAAAAGGACCGGAAACTTTGGATTGGCAAAACACGAAGCAAGCTTGGAGTTGCATACTGCTCAGGCACTTTTTAATGCTACTTGTCCAGCTACTATTATTATCTTGAACAATAATGCTGGCTACCATTTATTTGGATCTACTGTGTACCAGACTCTGTCTTAGGCTTTTGACCTTACTGTACCAGGCTTTTGTAGACATCAACATATATAGTTTAATTTCAGAGCAATCTTTCATAGTAGGTTGTGTTCATTTCAGTTCAGTCGCTCAGTCATGTCTGACTCTTTGTGACCCCACGGACTGCATTAAGTTGTATTATCCTCATTTTAAGATGAGAAGACCATGCACCTCACGTATCTGTGGTATTGAGCACACAAAAATTCCATATATATGGAATTTAGAAAGATGGTAACAATAACCCAGTGTACGAGACAGCAAAAGAGACACTGATGTATAGATCAGTCTTATGGACTCTGTGGGAGAGGGAGAGGGTGGGGAGATTTGGGAGAATGGCATTGAAATATGTATAGTATCATGTATGAAACGAGTGGCCAGTCCAGGTTCGATGCACGATACTGGATGCTTGGGGGTGGTGCACTGGGACGACCCAGAGGGAGGGTATGGGGAGGGAGGAGGAAGGAGGGTTCAGGATGGGGAGCACGGGTATACCTGTGGCGGATTCATTTCGATGTTTGGCAAAACTAATACAATATTGTAAAGTTTAAAAATAAAATAAAATTAAAAAAAAATTCCATGGGTGGAATGATCATGAAGCATCTTATTGCTGCCTCTTCTTGTTCCTTTAAATCCACTCTGTGAGGCTGATTCTTCTCCTGACCCTGGATGAAAATTTTGGCCCATAAATTTTCTGATCTCTTCTAGGTAATAAAATCAGTTCTCCAGTCACTTTCTTAAGTCAATTTAAGGTGTGAAATATAGTCTCAATTCAGTAATAAAAATATCTAGTTCCACTTAATAATCCAAACTCTGAACTTATTTAAAGTTGAAATGACTCCTTCTCCTGTGGCTTGGGCTGCAAACCTGCTTGGGTCCATGATAAAGCTCTCTGAGCTTTCCCCACCTGGGCCTTATTCTACTTCTGTGGGAATGGGGAGGATGGATAGGAAAGGGAAGCAGAAAAGTTCCCACTGATGCAGCTATGGGGTTGAAGCATCCTTTGAGCCTTGACCTTTCTCCTAGAGCACATTCACAGGTTGTTTGGAGATACGCATACACTCATCACTCCATCATCTGCTGGGATCTTTCACCTACATCCTGCTGTATGGGAGACCTACCTTTTTCCCTTGTGGTTCACATTTGTTCTTCAGTTCCTGGGATGTTGACAGGTCACAGTTGTTGTGGTCCCCTCAAACCACACAGTCTTCTCGAACAGAACCCAGGGCCCCTACCCTGGCCCTGTTTCATATAAAGCCCACACATTCTGACACACTCTGGAAATTCAGGCTGATCCTACTGCAGTTACCTCTCATTTGCTCTTTCATCAAAACAGCTAGGCAGGCTGCTGGAACTGAATTGTGTTCCCCTGCCCCATTCATCGGAGAAGGCGATGGCACCCCATTCCAGTACTCTTGCCTGGAGAATCCCATGGATGGAGGAGCCTGGTGGGCTGCAGTCCATGGGGTCGCGAAGAGTCAGATACGGCTGAGCAAATTCCCTTTCACTTTTCACTTTCATGCATTGGAGAAGGAAATGGCAACCCACTCCAGTGTTCTTGCCTGGAGAATCCCAGGGACGGGGGAGCCTGGTGGGCTGCCGTCTATGGGGTCACACAGAGTCGGACATGACTGAGGCGACTTGGCAGCAGCAGCAGCCGCATTCATATGTTGAAGTCCTAAGCCCCAGTATGACTGTTTTCGGAGATGGGGCCTACAAGGAGGTAATTAAGGATACTAGTAAAGTAATGCTCAAAATTCTCCAAGCCAGGCTGCAACAGTACCTGAACCATGAAATTCCAGATGTTCAAGCAGGTTTTAGAAAAGGCAGAGGAACCAGAGATCAAACTGTCAACATCTGTTGGATTTTGAAAAAGCAAGAGAGTTCCAGAAAAACATCTATTTCTGCTTTATTGACTATGCCAAAGCCTTTGACTATGTGGATCACCACAAACTGTGGATAATTCTGAAAGAGATGGGAATACCAGATCACCTAACCTGCCTCTTGAGAAATCTGTATACAGGTCAGGAAGCAACAGTTAGAACTGGACATGGAACAACAGACTGGTTCCAAATAGGAAAAGGAGTACGTCAAGGCTGTATATTGTCACCCTACTTATTTAACTTATATGCAGAGCACATCATGAGAAACACTGGGCTAGATGAAGCACAAGCTGGAATCAAGATTGCCAAGAGAAATATCAATAACCTCAGATATGCAGATGACACCACCCTTATGGCAGAAAGTAAAGAAGAACTAAAGAGTCTCTTAATGAAAGTGAAAGAAGAGAGTGAAAAAGGTGGCTTAAAGCTCAACATTCAGAAAACAAAGATCATGGCATCTGGTCCCATCACTTTATGGCAGATAGATGGGAAAACAGTGGAAATAGTGGCAGATTTTATTTTTGGGGGCTCCAAAATCACAGCAGATAGCGACTGCAGCCATGAAATTAAGACACTTCCTCCTTGGAAGGAAAGTTACGACCAACCTAGACATCATATTAAAAAGAAGAGATGTTACTTTGCCAGCAAAGGTCCATCTAGTCAAGGCTTTTGTTTTTCCAGTAGTCATGTATGGATATGAGAGTTCGACTATAAATAAAGCTGAGCACAGAAGAATTGATGCTTTTGAACTGTGGTGTTGGAGAAGACTCTTGAGAGTCTCTTGGACTGCAAGGAGATCCAACCAGTCCATCCTAAAGGAGATCAGTCCTGAATATTCATTGGAAGGACTGTTGTTGAAGCTGAAACTCCAATACTTTGGCCACCTGATGCAAAGAACTGGCTCACTGGAAAAGACCCTGAAGCTGGGAAAGATTGAAGGCAGTGGGAGAAGGGGACGGCAGAAGATGAGATGGTTGGATGGCATCACTGACTCAATGGACATGAGTTTGAGTAAACTCTAGGAGTTGGTGATGGACAGGGAGGCCTGGTGTGCTGCAGTCCATTGGGTGCAAAGAGTCAGACACGACTGAGCAACTAAACTGAACTGAAGGAGGTCTTAAGGTGGGGCCCTGATCTAATAGGATTAGTGTCATTATAAGATAAGAGACAGAGCACTTATTAACAGCCTTCCTCCCACCATCTCTCCCTTTCCCTCTCCTTTCCTTCTTTCTTTGTCTCACACCATACCCACAACCCTCTCCAAAGAAATCCTTCAGTTGTTAGTGCTTTCAGACACAAGTGGGTTAGTGGTTTAAGAGACATGTTTTGACTCTTGGTTTGACAGTTTTGGCCAGGCATTTGATCTTTCTAGCGACACAAATTCCCACCGTAATGCTGTATTATAAATAGCCATAAAAAGCTAGACCCGTGTCTTGAATCCAATCTCTTTAAGATGTGATCTCTCCACAATGATATTGCACTGATTCCTGAAATGGCAAGATTCCAGACCGCAAGCTCATGAGGCAGGACTGCGCCTGTCACATTCCCTTCTGACTCCTGACGCACCTGGCACAGAGCCTACACTACTGTGCAGGTGACGTCAGCTAGCACGGTGCCTGGCACACAACAAGTACTCAATGAAGATTTGTTAAACTTGTTGAATGAATCTCGGCAGCCAGCTCGCCAGGACCAGAATGAGGGACTGGGGCTCACATAAAGATGCCAGAGCCTTCTGGAGGGTCCAGGGAGGTGTTTGTGAAGGGGACCTTCATGGGACACAGCTGGGTAGAGTTACCACCTGCGCATTTACCGCAAGGCTGGACGGCCCTGGAGCCACCTGGGTCCAGCTCACCCCTCTCCCTGCTTTTTTCCAGGCATGCATGAGCCATCTCTTCTAGGAGAAAATCTCAGAGGACAGAAGCACACTGCTGTGAGCAGGCTGGAGTTGGCTGCCTGGAGGAGCGGGTCTCTGTCCCGGGGCCTAGACGTCAAGGCCTCAGCCATGGTTTGTAGATCAGCCTTGGCCGTTGGCCGAGGCAGAGGGAGAAAAACCAAGAGAAGCATAGTTAGGAGAGGGGCCGGAGGTCTTTGCTGCTTTCACTTTCACCCCTAGTGTGTGGTGTGACCTTGGCAAAAATCTGTACTCTCTAAACAAGCCGGGGAGTGGGAATCTGCTAGCTAATGCTTTGCATATGTATGTTGCAAGGAATAATGAGACAGGCTCCATGAACCGTATTTTGTCCTTGAGGGACAAACAGTTCAAACTATTTATTTTAGGAGAATGGCTTAACCAACTCCTCTTGCTCAGCCCAGAAACACCCCCGGCAATCCTGGCATGGGCTCTCAGAAGCAATGAAGCCTAATTAGGTGTCCTTTCCTGCCTGGAAACTAGCTGCCTGGAAACTGCCTGGAAACAGGCAGCTCCATGCAGATGGCAAATGCTGTTGATCAGGCATTCAGGGTCCCCTGTGTCTGACCACAACCACCTCTTGTCCTCATTCACTTATTGAGAAGTCTTTACGAGCCATTAATCTTCATCAGGCTCAGTGGGCTTGGGATGCAGGACTAGAAACATACTGGTCTTTGCATCGCTCTGTTCAACTCCCGTTGTTCAACAACACTACAGCCTGAGTTCCAGCAACTTTTCACCCATCTCTGTTCCCCTGCACAGCCTGTCCCTCCTGCCCAGAATGCCCTTTCCTCTCCTCTGCCTGCCAAATCCTTACTTTCCTTCAGTGTCCTCTCTGTGAGGTTTCTCACATATTCCATAAAGCAGAGTGAATCACTCTCTGTTCTTGTTTTGTGAGAGCCAACAATAAGAGTACCTCCCTGGCTGGGGCATTCCTGCTGTGAAGGTGACTGCATTCCCTGTCTGTACAGTGACGTCCATCTGCAGAGTGATGGATACCCCTCACTCTCATTACTCTTCATTTGGGTAATGAAGAATAAAGAGAGTAATATCTTTTCATTACTCAAAGCTGATAGGACTTCATTTCGAGGTTCTTTCACCCCAAAAGCTGTCTCCAGACCTAGATTCTGCAGCCAGATTTCCTATAGGCCTCTGGGGGGTGGTTTTGAATTCTGATAAGGTAACATGCATTGTGGCTTATAGGACCCTACAGGTCCAGGGTAGGAGACAGGAGGTCCAAAGGGCCAGGAAACGAGATAGAGTAAATAGTTTGGTGTTTGATTTCCTAGTGTTTTTCTAAGGACAGCCACCAAGAGTCAGGTGCATTTTTCACCCTGGGAGGAAGTGTAGGCCACGGGTCAGCTGAGGGCAGGCTGGCTGAGCGCAGGAGATGGCCACTGACCACTTGCTTGGACACAAGCCTTTGACCTTTCTGCTTCCCTTCCGTGGCACACAGGCCCCAGAGTGTCCACCTGTGGGTGCTGTCTGCATCCTCCTAAGAGTCAGAACCACTTTCCTCTTCTCACATGTTGTAAAATACAATGCCCTCCTAGAATACATGAAGTACAGCAAGACTGACTGACCAGGAGATGACTGCAAATGACAAGAGTGTTTGTGACTCACAGTTCCCAGGAGAGGGGAGCAGGCCATGCCACTCAGGGCCACACAGGAAGCCCTGGGGCCCGTCAGGAGTCAGAAAGTGTAGTGGGCAGATATGGGGAAAGGTTTTTTCTTTTTTTGGCAAAAGCCTTTACTGAGGTTTCTATAGGAAGAAACAGGCGAGGCAGGGTAAACTGCCTTAGGATTGCCTGGTTAAAATGATTTCAACTGCGGAGGGGTCTAAGGGCTGTGATGTGCTTAGTCGCTCAGTCATGTCCAACTCTCTGCAACCTCATGGACTGTAGCCCACCAGGCTCCTCTGTCCATGGGGATTCTCCAGGCAAGAGTACTGGAGTGGGTTGCCATGCCCTCCTCCAGGGGATCTTCCCAACCTGGGGATTGAATCCAGATTTCCTGCATTTCAGGCAGATCTGAGCCACCAGGGAAGCCTAAGGGCTGTCCCTCGTTATTCCCACCTGACCCTGGGGTGCTCTGGCAGGTGGAGTGGCCCAGAGTGTGAGAGCCTGATGGAGGTGGTGGCCGGGGATGTGGGCTGTGGACTGGTTGGTTTTCATGTGAGGAACACGATGTCAGACTAGTCTAGGAATTGGCTAGCCTTGGGAGGGGCATTCCCTTCAGGGTCAGCTGTCAAACCCCAGATGTCAAAGCACCAGAAAACAGAAAAGACACGGATGATACACGTCTCAACCTGAAGCACACGGCTCACTGGCCTTTGTGGGTATGCACCCCAGCACTGGTGGCCTGGACATCCTTCACAGACAGGCACAGCCCTCATGTCACTCCCCAGCTGCACCTTGAGTGGGGGGCCTGGGACCACACCCCAACAATGCCCAGCACCTGCTAGGCTGTGGGCCTTGAGAGACTCTAGGAGACAGAAGGGGGAGGTCATGGGGCGCTGAGGGCCATGAGGAGGAGCTGTTGGGAGGAGGATCCAGGGCAGGGGTGTGTGTGGATGGAGGGACAGGAGGGAGTGGGTGGCGTTCAAAGGCACAGGTGAGAAGTGGTGCCCCTGCCTGGAATTACTGTGCCACATGGAAGAAACCAACTCAGGTGAAGGTGAGAGTAGATAACATGAGATTCTTAGGAGCCAGCGTAATTCAAAGAATTGTACCTGGAGTTACCTAGAAGATTGTGATGTGGCGTTGCTGGGCCCCACCCCACAGCCAGGGGCTGGGCCGAAGAGTTGTCCAGACACGCCAGAAGAAAAGGAAATAGAGCAGGATCTGCGAGAGAACAAATTTCGTTAGTTTCGTTAACTATCTTTAACCCTGTCGCATCTGTGGACTTAAATATTCACAAGCTAAAAGTTGAGAGCCATGTCTGATTTGGTGGGAGTTTTTAGGACTTCAGGCCTGGGAGACAGTATCTCAGGTAACCCTGAGAGAACTGCTTCTAGGAGGAGAGGGAGGATTCAGGTTATTCAGAGGTTTTGCAACAAAGGGCAGGTAGTCTGAACATCAAAAGATTATTGTTCATTAAAGAAAACCAGATATCCCAAATTAAGGAATTTAGCACTATTTTATGAATGGGAAGATGCAAGAGTCTGGGCTCACTGAAATCATTCCTTTGATATGCACCTCAGCTGTCGGGGCCAGTACACTCTTTTCATATCTTGAATTTACTTTCCTCGGGGCTCACCTTTCGGAGTGGCTGCAATCTGATGGCCGCTAGATGGCAGGTATTCTTCCCTTTCTGAGTTCCCTCAGGGCTCACAAGCTCACCACCCATGGTGGCTGCAATTGCTGGTGACTACGACATCCTTGGGAGAAGGCAGTGGCACCCCACTCCAGTTCTCTTGCCTGGAAAATCCCATGGACGGAGGAGCCTGGTGGGCTGCAGTCCATGGGGTTGCTAAGAGTCAGACATGACTGAGCGACTTCACTTTCACTTTTCACTTTCATGCATTGGAGAAGGAAAGGGCAACCCACTCCAGTGTTCTTGCCTGGAGAATCCCAGGGACGGGGGAGCCTGGTGAGCTGCCGTCTATGGGGTCACACAGAGTCGGACATGACTGAAATGACTTAGCAGTAGCATGACATCCTTGTTAACTGATAAGGCAGGAAGTATTCCATTTTTCACATCTCAAAGAACTACAGGAAGTGGCCTCCAGTGGAGTGTGCAAGGACAACGTGTTATTGGGGCAGAAAACTGTGATCTATAGAGCCAACGTTAGACTGGTGACCCTCATACTCCAGGCTCAGACACACTTCCCACTGTGTCATTGAGAACAGGCAGAGGAAAGGGGCACCATTGCTGACCCAGGGGCCCAGATAGCCCGAGTGTTTTAGCCAGTGGCAGTGACCAGAGACCCGCCTGGCAGAGATGGGCCCAGTGCCTTCCTGAACACTGAGCTCAGTGCCACGGTGACAGACACTGGCAGTCCATCCCTGGAAGGACTGACCTCTCATGCAGTCTCTCCTCTGCCAGTGGGCTCTTGTCCACCCAATGTTCTGCTGGGCCTGAGGCTGAGCCTGGGGAGGTCCAGGTCCTGCCTACGATAGCTCTCGGCCTCACAGGGAGACAAGTGACTGCTGGATCAAATGCTGGGATCTGAGTCAGAGTGGCCAACGCACGTCAAAGGGCGCAGGGAGAGGCAGTTTAGGTTGAGGGTACAGCTGTGGAAGGCTAGAGATTTGAGAGTGCTTAGAGAAGGGCTAGCAAATATTTTCTACAGAGGCGCATGTTATGCATTTTAGATTTTGCAGACTGTACAGTCCTCCTCCTGGGCTCTGTCTTTGCTGTGCACAAGCAATTGCAGGAGACAGACTAAGAGGTATACGTGGCTTATTCCAAGTAAACTTTCATTATAATGACAGCCAGTGGGAAGGGACTGGCTGGTGAGCCATAGTTGGGCTTCCCTAGTGGCTCAGACAGTAAAGAATCTGCTTACAAAGTGGGAGACCTGGGTTCAATCCCTGTGTCGGGAAGATCCCCTGGAGGAGGAAATGGCAACCCACTTCAGTATTCTTGCCTGGAGAATTCCATGGACAGAGGAGCCTGGCGGGCTACAGTCCATGGGGTCACTTTTACTTTAGGAGCCCTGGTAGCTCAGATGGTAAAGAAAGTGCCTGCACGCTGACTCCTGACTTGGAGAGTTGGGGGCTCACAAGCAGGCCTGGGCGGTGTGCAAGAGAGGGACAGAGGGGCCGGTGAGCCAGGGATGCCTTTGAGCAGGGAAGCAGTAAAGGGAGGCCTTACTAGATTACAGTCTTCCAAAGGTCGCTTTAGCATTGGTGTGGCGACCAGTGGCTGCTGCAATGGGCCTGAAGCAGAACAGTGACCCTGAGGGTGGCGAAGAGGGGCAGACAGAAGAGCGTTAAGACAGAAAGTGACAGTCTTGGGCTGATTCTCAGGTTTCTGGCTTTTGTATGAATGGATGGGGCCACAAACATGGAGATGGAGCCTGTCAATTACGGGAGACTCTGTAGAAGGACAGTGCTGGCTTCCCACTGTGTGTCCCAGGGGACCCCATCAGGGGCCTGAATAGCAGTGAAGTCACCGTGGCTGCTCTCAGCCCTTCGGAGAGAGGGCTCCATTCCCTCGGGGCATCTGCTGTCAGGGGACATTTGTTCCTCTTCTCTTTGGTTACTTTTAAGATTTCCTCTTTATTCTTTTGTTTTTTTAAACTATCTTTAAAAAAATTATTTATTTGTAATAGAATAATTGCTTTACAATATTGTGTTGGTTTCTGCCAAACATCAACATGAATCAGCCGTAGGTATACATAGGTCCCCTCCCTCTTGAACCTCCTTCCCACCTCTGACCCCTCTCTCCCCCCAGGCTGTCATAGAGCCCCAATTTGAATTCCTTGAGTCATACAGGAAATTCACACTGGCTATGTATTTGACATATGGTAGTGTATATGTTTCCATGCTACTCTCTCCATTCATCATACCCTCTCCTTCCGCCCTGTCCCATATCCATAACTGTTCTCTATGTCTTCATTTCCATTGCTGTCCTGCAAATAGCTTCATCAGTAACATCTTTCTAGATTCCATATATGTGTGTTAGTATACAATATTTGCTTTTCTCTTTCTGACTTACTTCACTCTGTATAATAGGATCTAGGTTGATCCACCTCATTAGCACTGACTTAAATGCATTCCTTTTCATGACTAATATTCCATTGTATATATGTACCACAGCTTCTTTATCCATTCATGTGTTGATGGACATCTAGGTTGCTGCCATGTCCTTGTTGCTGTTCAGTCAGTCGCTCAGTCGTGTCTGACTCTTTGTGACACCATGGACTGCAGCCAGTCGGCTTCCCTGTCCATCATCAACTCCCAGAGCTTGCTCAAACTCACGTCCATTGAGTTGGTGATGCCATCCAACTATCTCATCCTCTGCCATCCCCTTCTCCTCCTTCCTTCAACCTTTCCCAGCATCAGATTCTTTTCAAATGAGTTGGCTCTTCACATGAGGTGGCCAAAGAATTGAAGCCTCAGTCTCAGCATCAGTCCATGTCCTAGCTATTGTGAATAGTGCTGCAATGAACGTTGGGGTACATGTGTCTTTTTCAGTTATGGTTTTCTCAGGGTATATGCCCAGTAATGGGATTGTTGGGTCATATGGTGGTTTTATTCCTAGGTTTTTAAGGAATCTCCATACTGTCTTCCATAGTGGCTGTATCAGTTTACATTCCCACCAACAGTGCAAGAGGGTTCCCTTTCCTCCACACCCTCTCCAGCACTTATTGGTTGTAGATTTTTTTTTTTTAATAATGGCCATTCTGACTGGTGTGAGGTGATGTCTCATTGTAGTTTAGATTTACATTTCTCTAACAATGAGCAATGTTGAACATCTTTTCATGTGTTTATTACCTATCTGTATGTGTCTTCTTTGGAACAATGTCTGTCTAGGTCTTTTCCCCTTTTTTGATTGGGTTGTTTGTTTTTCTGTTATTGAGTTGCATGAGCTACTTGTATATTTTGGAAATTAATCATTTTTCAGTTGTTTCATTTGCTATTATTTTCTCCCATTCTGAGTGCTGTCTTTTCACCTTGTTTATAGTTTCCTTTGCTGTAAAAAAGCCTTTAAGTTAAATCAGGTCCCACTTGCTTATTTTTATTTCCATTATTCTAGGAGGTATGTCATAGAGGATCTTGCTGTCATTTATGTCATAGAGTGTTTTGCCTTTGTTTTCCTCTCAGAGTTTTATGGTTTCTGGTCTTACATTAAGTCTTTAATCCATTTTGAGTTTATCTTTGTCTATGGTTTTAGGAAGTGTTCTAATTTCACTCTTTTTTGTGTAGCTGTCCAGTTTTCCCAGCACCACTTATTGAAGAGACTACCTTTTCCCTG
This sequence comes from Bubalus bubalis, assembly GCF_019923935.1. Lineage (NCBI taxonomy): Eukaryota > Metazoa > Chordata > Mammalia > Artiodactyla > Bovidae > Bubalus > Bubalus bubalis. The sequence continues at coordinate 63,628,090 of NC_059176.1, forward strand.
TTGTATATTCTTGCCTAAGGTGTCCATAGGTATGTGGGTTTATCTCTGGGCTTTCTATCTTGTTTCCATTGGTCTATATTTCTGTTTTTGTGCCAGTACCATACTGTCTTGATGACTTTAGCTTTGTAGTATAGTCTGAAGTCAGGAAGGTTGATTCCTTCAGCTTCATTCTTCTTTCTCAAGACTGCGTTGGCTATTTGGAGTCTTCTTTGTTTCCATACGCATTGTGAAATTTTTTGTTCTAGTTTTGTGGAGAATGCCATTGGTAATTTGATATGGGTTTCATTGAATCTGTAGATTACATGTGGTAGTATAGTCACTTTCACAATATTGGTTCCTCCAACCCAGGAACATCTTTCTGAAAGATTTCCTCTTCATTCTTGATTTTTGCAGTTTCACTGTGATTGTGAGGTATGGATTTCTTTCTACTGTTCACTATTCGTGATGCCTTTTGATACGAGGACTCATGTCTTTCTACAATGCTTGGACCTTCTAAGTTGTTATCTCTTCCAATATGGTTCCTCTGCTATTTCTTTGTTCTTGACTCTGGAGCCCCTGTTAGACAAAAAATGGACACCTTTCAAGGTATATTGCTCTTTCTTAACTTTCAAAAATTTCATTTAAAAATTCCTTTGCTTCTCTATACTACCTCTGGGCTAAAATTCTTCAATCCTACCTTCCACTAATGAATCCTCTGTTTGATTCCTTTATCTCCAGAGTTTATCCAGTGTTTTGAATTTTCCATTTTCATTTTTGACTTTGCTTGTCAGTTCTGAGTTTTCTTGTTGTTTTTTTCTTTTCTATTTGATTTTGCCACATGACTTACCGTTTCTTTAAAATGTATGTTACTCTTTGATTTACCTGTTTGAAAATCCCAAAATAGCTGTGTAAAGGTCCAGCTTATATCTTCAACTGGCTGTGTGCAGACAGATATCCACCCATCACAGCCAAGGAGCTTGGTCTGCAAAGATAAAACCACCGAGGACTGTTCAATGTGGTCTGACCCCTCAACACACTGGGAAAGCCCAGATGATGTCATCATGAAGTGGCTTTTGTGATGTCAGAAGCACAGAATGCACTTGAGGGTATTTATGAGGGAGGCACACCAGTTTTGAGAACTTGGCTTTGCTGAGTTAGACCCAACTGAAAGATAGCGGATCTGATTTCCTCTTGGGCCAAAGTTTGTTTATCCTGAATTCAGAGCCAATGGCCCTATTACCTTTGAACCGACTTAAATATTTTTCCACATTTGGGCAGAGCCACTGTTTGCCAAAAGAAGGTACAACTTCATATTGCTGTGATTCTCTGAGGACAGGGGACTGTACATCATTCATCTCTCCCTTCACCCTGCCTGGACTGCACTGCTCAATAAAAATTTAGTGGCTTATGTTGTAAAATGATGGTTTAACATTTGAATCATGATATACATTTTATATATCAGCACTTATATACATTCAGATGGGTGTTGTGGCCTTTGGAGCCTCTGTCCTGACTGAGCAGCATGGATGCAGCGATGCTGCTGATTGAATCGCTCTCAGGCCAGTGTAAAGGCCACAGTAGACTGCCTCCAGTTACGCTGTGGTCACACTTCACATGCATGCATTATACGTGTGTGTTTTTCCACTAGGTATATATAGAATAAAAACAGAATATATCATAATGTGCATGGATATATTACATGCTTATTTTATAAAAAAGCAATACTGGCAAAACACATTAACACATCAAATTAACCCTGTTGCAACACTTACAACAGGCTCTCTTCCATTTACTGTTGTTGTTGAGTCACCCAGTCATGTCTGACCCTTTGTGATCTCGTGGACTGCAGCACGCCAGGCCTCCCTGTCCCTCACCATCTCCCGAAGTTTGCTCAAGTTAATGTGCATTGCATTGGTGATGCCATCCAGCCATCTCATCCTCTGATGCCCTCTTCTCCTTCTGCCCTCAATCTTTTCCAGCATTAGGGACTTTCCCAATGAGTTGGGTGTTTGCATCAGGTGACCAAAATACTGGAGCTTCAGCTTCAGTCTTCCCAATGAGTTTTCAGGGTTGATTTCCATTAAGAATGATTCCATCTCCTTGCTGCCCAGGGGATTTTCAGGAGTCTTCTCCAGCACCACAGTTTGAAGGCATCAATTCTTTGGTGTTCTGCCTTCTTTATAGTTCAGCTCTCACAATGATATGTGACCACTGGGAAGACCATAGCTTTGACTATACGGACCTTTGTCAGCAGAGTAATGTCTCTGCTCTTCAACACACTGTCTAGGTTTGTCATTGCTTTCCAGGCAAGAAGCAAACATTTTCTGATTTCCTGGCTGCAGTCACCATCCACAGTGCTTTTAGAGCCCAAAAAGAGAAAATCTGTAACTACTTCTACATTTTCCCCTTCTATTTGCATGAAGTAATGGGGCCAGATGGCATGATCTTAGTTTTTTATAAATATTTAGTCTTAAGCTGGCTCTTTCGCTCTCCTCCTTCACCCTTATTAAGAGACCCTTTAGTTCCTCTTTGCTTTCTGCCATTATAGCAGTATCATCTGCCTATCTGAGGTTGTTTGTTTCTCCCACCTATCTTGATTCCAGTTTGTAACTCATCCAGCCTGCCATTTCTAATGATGTGCTCAGTTCAGTTCAGTCCCTCAGTTGTGTCCAACTCTTTATGACTCCATGGACTGCAGCATGCCAGGCTTCCCTGTCTATGACCAACTCCCAGAACTTGCTCAAACTCATGTCCATTGAGTCAGTGATGCCATCTAACCATCTCATCCTCTGTCATCCCCTTCTCCTCCTGCCTTCAATCTTTCCCAGCATCAGGGTCTTTTCCAATGAGTCAGCTCTTCACATCAGGTGGCCAAAGTATTGGAGCTTCAGCTTCAGCATCAGTCCTTCCAGTGAATATTCAGGACTGCTTTCCTTTAGGATGGACTGGTTGGATCTCCTTGCAGTCCAAGGGACTCTCAAGAGTCTTCTCCAACACCACAGTTCAGAAGCATCAATTCTTCAGTGCTCAGCTTTCTTTATGGTCCGACTTTCACATCCATACATGACTCCTGGAAAAACCATAGCTTTGACTAGACAGACCTTTGTCGGCAAAGTAATGTCTCTGCTTTTTAATATGTGTGCTCAGCATATAGGTTAAACAAACAGGGTGACAACAGACAGCCCGGTTGTACTCCTTTCTCAATCTTGAACAAATCAGTTGTTCCATACAGAGTTCCCTTTACTGTATCCCAGTTTAATAAAATGGCATTTGGCTTCCAGTGAGGTTTCCAAATCTTTCAGTATTTGATAGATCAACAATTATAATCATATGTTGACTTTGCAATATATTCTTTTAATGATGTGTTAATACATAGCAATCTTTGGACAGAACTTCCAGAAATGCTGTTTTATAACTATCAACTGACGCCTTAAATCTAACCTCCGTGGTGAGAAAACCAATAGCTGGAGATATATCATTAGCCAAAGGATTGCTGAAGGTGTGATTGGCACATATAGAGTTAAGCTAGAAATGAGACCCCAGAGACCTCTAAAACTTCTAAAGAGCAGTTAGTTTGCAAGGATCCTGGATAAGTGGTTTGAGAGTGAAATTTTAAAGGGTACTTGGTCATCTAAGGGCTCTGTGAAAATTCAGTCCCTAGAGAAGTTTATCATTCCTTGGGCCCTTGGTGGAAGTTCTTACAGGGACACAGAGTCAGAAGTAGAAAGTCATTTGAAATTGGAAAGAGTGGGGGAAAATTCAGGCAGTGGAAAGAGAAGGAAAAGAAAAGGAGAGATGGATATAGGGAGGATAAATGAATAAATGCCAGCCCAAGAAGGAGACAGAAAGTGAGGTAACAAGGTGGAAAGCGTGAATAAGAGAGAGAGGGAAGGAGAAACAGATCATGGAAGAAACAGGAAGGAGCCTGCTGGAAGCTGGAGGGACGCTCCCGTTTCCCCCGAGCCTCACACTTAACCCGACTGCCATGTCTGCGCATGCGCTCTGTGTACTGGGCTGCAGGACTGGGCAGGGCCCCAGGCAGCCCTGCCAGTATGCTGGGCCTTCTCATTGCTCCATCAGAAAGGGGTTTTTCCTTGGCTCGCCTGGGCTCTATCTGCCAAGGAACCCTTTGATTCACTGGGTCATTTACATTTTTCTTAGCGTGGTATGGGTTCCTTAAACCTGAGTATCTAGTCTTTTCCAAGGGAAACCTCAGTGTTCTAAGAAATTCCAGGAGGAAACTTTCTAATCTCTTGGTCATTTTTGAATGTTATACCCTGTAATGCTGAAGCTGCTCGGGATCTGAAAGCGGTTATTTTTGAGAAGGCTTCAGAGCCAAGGGAACGCCAGTGCCATAGTGCATGGGGAGGGGGTTGGGGGGCATGTGATAAGAGTGGTCCTGCTCACAGAGCCCCTCAGGGAGCACTCCTGTCGCACAAGAACCCGGCCAGGTACGGGGATTGTCCTGGCTGAGTCCGGGAACCTTGTTGTGTTAAAGTTTTATTCCAGAAACACCAGATGGTGGCACCACAACGAGCTTCACAAAATCCTCAGCAAACCAGGGACTTTCTCTTCCTCCTGAGTCCGTCACTCTCCTCTTTGAAAGATGAAAATGAAAGAAAACAGCTTCCAGATCACCATGGAAACCACCTGAAAACACCTGTCTCTGTTGGCAAGGGATGGTTGACAAGGGGGAGAGTTTGAAAAACAGCCAACATCTTGTTCTCATGACTTACAGCTAGTTGTCCAAATATTTGTATCATTTAAGCCACATGCAAAAGACTCATTGAATTCAGAGTGCACTTTTCTTGTCCAGTATAAACATCTTCTGGTACAGTCCTGAACGGATCTGAAAAGAAACAAGTTATAACCAACAGAGAATAAGCATGCTTACTCGGGGCATGCCTGTGCTGGGAACCAGGGGTCCAGCCATACACAAGAGGACCTGTTCTCTGGCCTGATGAAATTCACTTTCTAGATGGGAAAACACGCACGACGTAAGTTTAAAAGTTTACAAAATAGTGATAGGTTAGGACAAGTATCGAGGAGGGAAGGAAGACGGCTGTTGGGCCGAGGAGCCCACCTGAGATAGAGTGCCGGGAGCAGCTGTCTGCTGAATGATATTTCAGCTGCGACACAAAGGGTGACAATGACCAGCCTTGGGAATATCTGGGGGCAGGCGGGGACATTGCAAAGCGAGGGAAAGACACCTGCAGAGGCCCAGGCGTGGTGACGAGGGCAGAGGAGCCTGACAAGGGGTCTGTGGGCTGGTGTGTGTGTGTGTGGGTGTGGACATAGGTGGGAGAGGACGACAGCAGGGGCCCCGATCACACTGGGCTTGAAATGCGAAAATTCCAGGGCCGAGTAGCTAGTGAAGGGTTTTCAGTGGGGAAGGCCAGGACTTATGTTTCTGAAGTCTTACTCTGACTGGGGTGTGAGAATGTACTGGAGTCAGGTGGGAGGGAGGTCGTCAGGAAGCTTTGGTGGGGTCCCGGGGCGAGGTCTGTGACATGCACAGTGGTGGCAGCGAGACAGGAGGCAGCAGACAGATCAGAGACTTCACCTGGAGGCAGAACAAATGGTGTTTGTGGTTGTGTTAACTGGGGATGGATGACCCTGAGGTACTGATGGGCAGTGTCTGACACCGAGATGGGGAAGCCTCCAGAGTAAGAAGACCACGTGAGAGGAAGGAGACTGCAGCGTCCAGGTCTGAGGCCTGCAGTGGGTGCTGCGGTGTGCCATGGACGCCCCTCACGGACTGCTTACCCCCAGCTTCCGGCAGCGTCGGCAGACTCACAGCTGAGCCCATCCCGGCCCTCACCCTTAACGTAGGGGAACTGACTTTTGTGCAGTAACACTATTTTTATCTTTCTTGATTTTCACAATAAAAAATTAAAATGAAAAAAACAAAACAAAACAAAACAAAGGCCTTACTTCAGCTGTGGAGGACCGTCAACTTCAAGGCTCCTCGTGGGACCAGCTGAGCCTCTGTTATGATCACAGTAGAGTTCCTCATCTCCCTGTGCCCAGCCCAGCTTCTCTCAGTCCATCATGTGCCCAGGGGCACCTGCCATGAATATTCTGCCCACACATCTCCACACATCTCAGTTCCCAAGAACCCAAACTAAGACAGTTCCAGGAACCAGAAATCCCAGGAATTTAAAATCCTATGGGATTTTAGAGCTTCATCACCTGCCAGCTATAAGGACACCAGGCCCTTGGCATCTGAGAAGGGTCACGATTAAAACATTGACTGGCGGTGCAACATCTTGGTCATCTGAGAAAAACAGAAATAGAAATTGTAAAGCAAAGAAATTCAATGACTGTTGCTGAGCATAATGGATGCGCTGGAGAAAGACAACAAAGATGCTGAGAATGATTAATCGTTAATTTACCTGCTGCACACGGGATCCAAGTTGACATTGCTGCTGGGGCCCAGAATCTTCTCCTGCTTCCCCTTTTAGAGTGAGGGGGGGATGGGGTTCATGCAATAAATGGAGTCCTGGTTTGAGTTTGGTTCACAGTGGGCCCAGTGGGCCCTTGAGGTCACCCAGTGATCATTTCCTGTCCCTGAATCTACACGTGGAAAGAATGAAACCTGGTCCTTGGCCTGTGGGAGAGAGAACTGTTATGGGAGGACAGGTTATACTGTGAAACTGCCTCCCTCTCCCCAGGCAAGACAGGAAGTCAACGACAATATTGTGACCTGGTGAGACAGGAATATTTTAGTGAAACACTTAAAGACCTCGTCATATCCCCCTGTAAGTCAGTCTGGGGTTGGGTCCTGTCACATGACAATGAACTACCACAGTCGAAACCAAGAACGAGCCCCTAACTCACCGCTGTACAGATTAACAAGGTTCAGACACAAGACATACGGCTGTTGAGCTGGGGAGCGCATTCTTTTCCATCCTTTTAGAAAGGAGACCCAGTTCATGTTCATGTGTGAGACACCAGTACCCACTTATGCCCAGTCGCTCCCGGGGCTATGTTAACTCTCCCACACTCTGATACAGCATAGCCCCGAAAGGCCTGGACTGTACACACCTTCCACAGAATCCACACGGACCCACTGTGCCCATGACATTCAGTTAATCAGACCAGGTAAAGAAGAAGAGGCCTTAGTACAGCATCTGCCCTCTAGAGAGTATGAGATAAGCCCCAGGGAGAATCAAGCAGATATCAGTGAAGTTTTCAGGAGTCCAGTGGTCTGGGGCATGTCAGGACATCCTCTCCAAGGAAAAGGGCACTTGACGGAACCTTGCTTCCCTTTCCATTCAGAGTGGATTACAATAAGCAGAGAGCCTCTTTGGGGCTGGAGGCAGCCCAGGGAGAATCATTCCCCAGCAGCAGGGCTGAGCGTAATGGGACTGGCCACATGAGCGAGGCTGGACTTCAGAGCTGAGGTGGACAGTGACTGCCACGTTCTTCCCCTTCCCGTCCGTTTTAAATAGGGAGTATCTAGAGTGGTGCTCCCAGACCATCCCACCATTTTCTCTTGGGTGTTGAAAGCTGGGTGGAGATAATCTCTGTTTTGAGTTCACTGCTCTTACAGTTGAGAGAGAAACTGCTTCAGAAGCTGTACCTGAGGATCCACTGTGGGTCTGCACCTGCATTTAACTTGGATGAGGTGATCCTGGACTGGGAGCCTGAACATGATGCTGAAATAATATGAGGCTTTGGGGGTAGGGTGGCAGAGGGGTGAATGCATTTTGCATAAGGAGGGGTGTGTGTGTGTGACTCTTCCCTCAAATGGCCACAACAATCTTTCCCATCTGATGCACTCATCCAGAACCTTTCCATTCTCTGAGCAAGAGGTGGACCCTTTGGCCCTCCCCTTGAAGTTAGTGGGCCTTTGTGAGGATGGTGGAAGTGAGGCTGTGTAACTTTTGAGTTGTCACATAAGGGGACATAGTCCTCATGAGCGTCCCCATTGCTCAGGATGTTTGCCACTGAGACTCTGCCATCATACTTCAGGGTGGCTAAGCAGCCCCTTGGCAAGGCCGCTTATAGGTGTTCTGGTCAGCAGTCCTAGCTGAAGCTCTTAAGGCTGGCATCAGCTGCCAAATTTGCAAGTGCCTGAGCCTTCTGGTAGTCCCAGGCTCTACTTGTCCTCGGAGCCACCCCACACGATGTCACATGGAGCAGAGGTGAGCCGTCGCACTGAATCTCTGGACTGGAACCCCTCTGAGGGGCCATCCCAGCCCTGGGGCTTCCCGTGGAATTGCCTGTACATGGGCAGAGAGCACGCATGAATATGGAGGCTGAGAGAGAGACCAGGAAGGAAGAGGCTAATTTGGGAGACACCAGAATGTCAGTGGTTGTAAAAGCCTTGAGTGGGTGACATGACCCAGGGAGAAAGGAGAGAGAGAGAAGGGGGTGTAGGACTGAGCTCTGGAGCACCCTGTCATCTAGAGAACTGCCGGAGGAAGGGGAGCTAGGGAATGGAGGAGGGGAAGTCAGGAGAGGGGGACATCCCAAAGGAGAGCGTTGCTGAAGATGTCTGCATGTCATGCCCAGAAGGTCACTGGGGACCTGTCAAGAACAGCTTCTGTGCAGGGGGCAAAAGCCAGGGGAGAGGTCTGGAGAATGAATCAAAGTCTGGAGGTAGAGAGGGAGTGCAGAGAGGCAGTGGGAGCTCAGTTGCAGGTGTGAGGGTTGGCCTTCTGTGAGGACTAGGTCAGCTGTCAGAGGAGGAGGCTTCAGATGCAGGCAGATTTGTGTCTAGAAGCAGAAACATAAGGGCTTTTCCAAAAGTCTTTGCAGATGGCGAGCACCACTGGAAAGGGTTTCAGTGCCAAGCCTTCTAGCCTGTGTCCAGAGGGCAATCAGTAGACCCACAAGGGAAGTCCTGAGCTTTCCTTCTCAGAGTTCCTGTGGCTCTCTCTTGTTCTCTCTTGTCCAGGACTCCAAGCTTGTCTGAGGGGCTGGGGGCACCAGAGCAGGTCTTTGGTCCATTTGTGTTCTCAGGGGCTCCAGGAAGTGCTTGATTCCTAGTAGAAGCTCACCCAACACTTGCTGATTACTTGCTTGTCATTTCATTCTAACATACTGGAATCTAAGCAGCTTATAAAGAAATTATATAGCATCAGAACTGTTAGAAGTTAACCCACCAGAGATAGGAACTCTCAGGGCAAGGAGAGGGTTCTAACCGGTCCTGGAGGCAGGTGGCTGATGGTTCGTGGGAATTAATACAAGCTACAGGTTTCTTGCGGAGAAGGCAATGGCACCCCACTCCAGTACTCTTGCTTGGAAAATCCCATGGATGGAGGAGCCTGGTAGGCTGCAATCCATGGGGTTGCTAAGAGTCAGACACGACTGAGCGACTTCACTTTCACTTTTCACTTTCATGCATTGGAGAAGGAAATGGCAGCCCACTCCAGTGTTCTTGCCTGGAGAATCCCAGGGATGGGGGAACCTGGTGGGTTGCCGTCTATGGGGTCGCACAGAGTCGGACACGACTGAAGTGACTTGGTGACGGGGGAACTATGGGGAGTTAGCTACTGGTTAAACAAATGGTCTTTATTTTGTGAAACTTCTGGGTGTTGCTCCAACATTAAAAAGAGGCGTTCTGTCTAATGAAGCTCTGGGGGAGCTCTTTCCCCTTGATGCCAGGAGGAGCCAGTTCCCCCAGGGGCAGGTGCCTTGACAGCCCTGCTCTGCATCAGGCCCAGCGGGGCTCCAGAGGTCCCTGCTGTGATGGCGTGGTGCCCGTGCTGAGCCCGCAGCCCAGGGGGTCAGAAGGGCCAGGTCTGCCTCACACCTGCAGGAGGAGAACTGTCAGCAGGATTAGGAGGCGGGCTAAGGGTTGGAGAAGGCAATGGCACCCCACTCCAGTACTCTTGCCTGGAAAATCCCATGGACGGAGGAGCCTGGTGGGCTGCAGTCCATGGGGTCTCGAGGAGTCGGACATGACTGAGTGATGTCACTTTCACTTTTCACTTTCCTGCATTGGAGAAGGAAATGGCAACCCACTCCAGTGTTCTTGCCTGGAGAATCCCAGGGACGGCGGAGCCTGGTGGGCTGCCGTCTATGGGGTCGCACTGAGTCGGACACGACTGAAGCGACTTAGCAGCAGCAGCAGCAAGGGTTGAAAGGGCAAGGTTGTGGGGAGCAGGCACGCATTCTGGTGTGACGGGGCCCCATGCAGAGGGGTCACTGCACCCCCATGGAGCCTGGGCGAATCCTCCAGCGAGGTGGCTGCTCTGTGTCAGACTCTCAGACTCACGGTACAGCTGTCAGACCTTTGTGTCTCCACCCAGGGTTCTGGAGGCGCACAGGGGAGGCCCAGGACTGAATGGTTTGCTAGCGCTCCCTCCGGGAGACGCAGCCACCCGCCAGAACTGCCTTTACCAGCGACCTCTGACAGTGTCCACAGCTGTGGCCGGCAGGTTGCGGTTCCTTGCAGCCAATCCCAGGCAAGCAGGGTGACCACTGCAGAAGGGAAGGACACAGCCTCCATCCGCCAGCCCTCGAGGACTGGTTTTTGTCTTTTACTTCACAGACAGCTTAACATTGTTATGGAAGAACATTTTATTAAACATATTCAACTCACTTCCAATGAAATGATTAATTTTTCATTTACAGTGGTGTCCAATGTTTGTCTTCTGCTCTTTTTTTTTCCTTTCAAACCAGCACCAAAAAGTAAAACAAAAATACCATGGGTACAGTACGTAAGTTAACTAATGGAAAATATATACATTTGACTCTGAAATGAAGAAAGAGAACAAAGCAATGATATTATTGCCATTGAGGATCTTTCCCTGTGTTCTGATAATATCAAGCCATGGTCAACCGAGAGGGTTTCATTTGCACCAATGAAATAGCACCATAAGATTGTGAGAGTCTGTAGTTAGTGACACATTTGTGCAACCAAAAAGGTACAGTACTTGAGTGACAGTACAGGGTATTGTTAATAAAGAAACATCGCTGTTGCAACGACAGGGTTTCATTGTCTTCTGTACAAAGTGGAGCAGGAATGCCGTGACGGCTTCACCGAGATCAACCATTGTTTGTGCCGTGAACAGAAGGTGGGCTGGTGAATTTCAGAGCGACAGTGCCAGCAAGAGCTGCAAGAGCTCAGAAAAACCCGAACTTCGGGGAACCAAAGGGATGTTTAATGATAACTGAATTGATCACTTGCATTCTGAGGGTGTGGGGCCCTTGCCAGGGGCGTCCAGTTGATACAGCCAGGGTGGCCAGTGGGGAGACTGAGAAGCACCAGGAAAAGGGCTCACCTCTGGGCCATGCACAGGCCTGCCCGGCTCGGGTGGGCCCGTGGTTCCCATACAGACAGCATGCAAGGCTGCCCTGACTTCTTGGCTGGCTGCCCTGATTCCGCTCCTCAGCCCCGGAGGCTGAGAGCTTTCCGTCCATCCACGGTAAAGCACAGCCCATCTGGGGCTGGGGGAAAACTAAGCCCTAGCTCCCCAAGGCTTTGAGGGCCTTGGGGGAGTCTGCTGACGGCCAAGCCGGAGCAGGGAGGACAGCGTTCTGCACAGGCCCTGGGCAGCCGCAGGAGCTCACCCTGCAGGTGGGCTGCCCAGCCTGGCACCCTCCGGGGTCTTGCCACAGAGCACCTAAGGAGCTTTCTCAACACTTCTCACAGATTCAAGTGGAACTGAACAGATGCCCGGCCATCCGACCACTTCTCTGCCTCTGGGGTAGTAACAATCAGAAAGCAAAACAAGCCCGCAGGGCAGGCTGGACAGGGCAGAGTGTCTCTTTCTGATTTAAGCTGACTCCAAAGTTGTGACGTCAAAAACAAACACAGATACATAAACACAGCACCAATAAATCAAGAAGCACTTGGAGATGATCCCATGGAGATTAGCCTAAGTAAGATCCCCTCTGAAATAAGGGAGGAGAGAGCGGGTTTTTCATGATAAAGTCCTTGAAGAGAAGTACCCATCAAACACCCACCGAGCTGGCCAGCAGACCAGACCTCCCAGTATGTCAGGTCCCCTTCCCCCAGCTCCCCGGCGGGCAGGGTCCTACCTACCATCTTTGTGCTTTCACACACTCCTGCGTTCAGAGAGGGCCCAACTATGTTTTGAGGGGTAAGGTGACTGTAGGAGGCAAACGCCTTCTTCAGGCTTTTCTGTCATCCTTGCCCCACTAAAGTGGGTCAGTAACGACAGCATGACAGTGACGAACACTGCACGGTCTGGACCACAGGGGACCGGGATGAGCACACAGCCATCCTGGGCAGGGGGCACTCCTCCGCCAGGCTGAGTGGTCCTGGAGGAAACCCGCTCCGTGTCAGGGTGAAGCACCAGGTCTGAGCCTGAGTCAGCGCTTCCAGGAAGGACCAGCTTCAGAGAGATGGCCAGGGTCAGCGCAAAGCCATCTCTAACGGGTGCAAAGCTTCGTGAAGTACTGGCTAGAGCAGAGGTCCCAGGGAGCAAAGAGGGAGCGCCCCACCCTCACAAAGCTGCGCTGAGCTCACCTCTATGCAGGCAGCAAGCCCAAGGCTAGACCAGCACGTGCCTCCGCACACAGCACCTTGAGGAGCGGCTCGGTCTCCCTGTGTGGGGGACTGCAGAGATCTGAAAACTAGCTGCGTCCTCTAACCCAGACACTACTGGAACATTCTCCCCCATGTGGCTGCTGTGCAGAGCTACGTAGCCCTGGCATCCTTGGTGGTTCACACACACTCAGCCTCCCAGGGACAAGACCTCCGAGGAGAGACCCAGGACCTAGAGAGCACGTTCCCTGACCGGGCGCAGCGTCACGTGGCGTCCTGGTGGAGTCCGGGGAGCTCCGGCAGCGCCCCCTCTCCGGAGAAGCCTCCTCCCATCCAGAGCATCACTGGCTTTGAGAATAAAGCCTGTTTTTAAAGGAAAGCATCTCATTTTTTTGGATATCCTCCCCCCGCCCCCCCTCCACCCCCACCCCACGGTACATCGAGCACTGGGAATTCAAACGTCAGAGGAAAAGTCAAGACAGGGGCGCCCGTGACGTCTCTCTTGACGACCGTCTGTCAGAGGTGTTCCCTTTGAGGTACGTGGAACTTAGAAATTACAATTATTTTGTGACTCATGCCTATTTTTTTCCTTATCGTAGAAAGCCATCCAGTGGCTGTTAACAATATATTAAGTATAAAAGCACTAAGCAAACGTCAAGTCCACTCTCAAGTTCTATGCAGTCGGATTCTCGGGACAGCCTCCTGGGTGAGCCACGGTGTGCCTCGGTGGGTCCCGGCTGCCCAGGACTGGTGGGCTCTCAGGTGGTGGGCTTTCATCTAGCCATGCAGTCAGGACTCAGACCTCGCGTCGGAGCATCGCGGGACCACCGGGCTGCCTGTCAGGAGCTCGGCGGCGGGGGCGGCTGGCGCATCTTGTTCGCATAGAAGTCCCTGCACGTCTGGCAGCAGCGCTGGTACCACCGCATGTCCTGGCAGAGGTTCTTCTCTCGGATGACCCTGCAGTACACTGTCCATTGGTCCCGTGTGCATTTGTAGGTCAGGGCAGCTAAGGGGGCGGTGGAGAGAGAAAGACCAGGGGTTAGGGGTGCCTGCGGATGACACTCTCAGGCCGCCCTCCCCCACGTGGATGCTGGAACCCTGCACAGACTGGGGGGAACACGCCCCTTCCAGGGCTGTAGCTTTAACAAGGGACACTCTGGGTCCAACCTGACCATTTCGGGGTTTGGTGCGAGGGCACTGCCACCCCTGCTTCTGAGCTAAATGGCATCCACAGTCGTTTTATGGGAGAGGATGCAATCTGTTGGCATTTATAAAACAGAAGGGCACAGGGAGTGGACATCCAAGGGCCCACAAAAGCACACGGTCACAGCACAAGCAAGTGGCCTGAATCTCCCTGCTCTCGGTCATGCAGAGAGACACTCCTGCCTGATCGAGGATACCAAGGAGGGCTGTGCATGCCAAAGCCTGGCAAACACCTCGGCAAGCTTGAAGACCACCCCCAGTGAAGCTTGTTTGGAAACCCCTTAACGTTGGTGGCACCCCAGCATTAGGGAAAGGGGCTCTGGGTGGGAAACTGTTCCTGAAGGATTTCTATTCAGAAAAGCAGAAACTTTTTCAGTGAAATCATCAGATCAGCACTAGACATTCTTCTTTTTGGGCCACCACTGGCTGGGGACGTGGCCAGGTAAAGGGCTGGGTTTGGAGCACTCCAGGCCAAACTGCTCACACCAAAGCTCCCTGCCAAATTGAAGGCTCCAATCTGACAACACCTCTGCTTTCTTCTGGAGCATCAGCTTCAGGAGCATTCCATGTATGTATCACCCAGATTTCATAAATGACAGATCCTTCATTTCCTGAGTAAGTACCTCCCTTTGCCTTCTTCATGCAGAGAATCCCAAAACATTTGAGGAGCATTCTCTCATGTTGCCCTTTGTTGGGAGAGGGGCTTAAGGGTTTGAGGCATCTTTTTCATGACAAGGAATGAAATTCCATCTCTGAAACCTCAGATCCTCTCCAGAACTGACACATGTTGGCCTCTCCAGAGCTCAAATAAAGCCCATGGAGCACACTTTCTGGCTTACAGAATTCCCACCACCAGTGGGGACTCGCTGGCCAGGGGGTGCAACAGCCCCAGGAGCGGGGGCTCAGCAGAAGCACTCACCGAGGCGAGGGGAGGTGATGGTGTTCACGTTGATCTTGTCATTGCAGACTTCCTGGTGGCACTGTTTGTAGGCGGCTGGCTTGGAGAGGGCGGGGCACTCGTTGCCATGGCGCCCGGTGACCTTGTGCATGCACTGCACCACCCGGGACTGCAGGCCCTTCCCACAGGTCGACGAGCACTGCCGGAGACAGGGAGAGCTGGGCTGGGGACAGCCGAGCCAGGAGCTGAGCTCGGGCTGAGGGGCTTTGACGATGCCACTCCTGGGCCTGGCCCCTGCATGTCATTCCTAAGTGCTTGAAATAATTGCTGTACAAGAGGGCTTGGCTGCATACCAGTAGCCTGATGGAAGACTGTTTCAAGATGTTACAGACTGCATGTCTGGGTCCCCTCCACCTCCAAATATTTACATGTTGAAGCCCTAATGCCCTTGTGTGTGTTAGTTGCTCCGTTGTGTCCGATTCTTTGTGACCCCATGGACTGTAGCCCACCAGGCTCCTCCATCCATGGGATTCTCCAGGCAAGAAAACTGGAGTGGGTTGTCATTTCCTTCTCTAGGGGATCTTCCCAACCCAGGGACTGAACCCAGGTCTCCCCATTGCAGGCAGATTCTTTACTGTGTGGGCGGCCCAGGAAGCCCTAACCCTTAGTGGGATGGTATTTGAAAGTAGGTCCTTTGTGAGGTAACCGGGTTTAAATGAGGTCATGAGGGTGGGGCCCCCATGATAAGATTAGTGTCCTTATAAGAAGAGAGAGAGAGATCAGGGTTCTTTCCTTCCACCGAGTGAGGACACATGAGAAGGCGCCTGTTTGCAAGCCAGGAAGTGGCCTCTCACTAAGAGCCAAATATGCTAAGCACCTTGACCTCGGACTCAGCCTCCAGGACTATGAGAAATAAATGTCTTGTTATGCAAGTCACCCAGACTGCGGTATTTCATTACAGCAGCCTGAGCTGACTAAGACACATTGCTGAAATATTAATTTATGCTCATTGCACTTCACCTCCCACCGTCTCACTCCTGTTCCAGAGAACCAGCTGGGCTTTAAAATTCTCCAGATAGTGAGCAGGGTGGTGTGCTGGCACCCAGGAAGGGACTGAAACTGAGGACCGCAGGGATGTCCCTGGCACTTTGTGCCACACAAGGCTCCCAGGCATTTGCCCAGCCCTGGATGTAGGGAGGAACCCAATAACCATGGGGTTGAGTTTCCACAAGGCTGGAAGGGTGGGGCTCAGAATTAAGTAGAGATACAGGAAATGAAGATGTGCAACCTTTCTTGCATGATGGACTCATGGACTAATACAGGGGCTAACAGTTTCAATTTAGACACTCAATCCCTAGTTCTTGGCATTTCCAGCATTTGCAGATGGCTAAAATCAAACCAGTGGAGTTTGGCAGACCATCCCGCCCTCCCATAGAGAGGCCTTATAAGACTGTGTGTCCTGTCTCCTGCCCTTCCTCTGGTTCCCCCTTGTGCCCCTTAAAGTGTTTTACAGGGAACCTGCCGGGTATCCAGCATCAGGATTCCCTCCCCCAATCCTGCTTGCCAGCTCCTTGCCCTCACTTGCTTTCCTGGGAGCCCCTAGAACCGTCTCTCCATTAAGCTGTTCAGCTCCCGGCCAGAGAGCCTGGTCCACACACACTCTCTCTTCATCTGGGCTCCACTGACATGCACACAACCTGTGGCTTAAGGGCTCTGAGGGCTTTATTCAGCTTTACTCTGCAGAACCTGAATAAGCAAAGACCACAGGTGCAGCAGCCCAGCCGGGGTGGGCACGGGCACCCAGCGGTGAGAGGGGAGCAAGGCCTCTCTGAATGCCACGCGTAGTGAGGATGCCAGGTGCCACCTGCATCATGTGTCTCCCCATTTCTCCCCTTGGTCGCCCCTGGCCTGTGCTGGAGGAAGCGCCTTCTCCAGGGCCTGGGAGGAGCCCTCCTGCACAGGCTCGGTGCGGAGTCCTTCATCCGTGAGAAGCGGCCATCGTCTGTGCTCCCAAAGGGGCTTTTGCGCCCCAGGTGAATTCTTCTGCTTTCTAGTCTAACAAGCAAGATCACAATTTTCTTTTTTCACTTTAGAAAGATGAAAGGCTCAGAGGGCACAGTGCTCTGATGGGGCACAGTCTTTCCAAACCATAACCGACATAGGAAAACCACAGTGCCTCCTTCCCCCCCCTCCTCCGCTGAGGGTCCTGGCACGTTCAAACCAGAATGGGCTCTCCCTGAGAGGCAAGGCTGTGCGCCTTGCTCCATGTCCATCTTCTTGGTAAGGCCATTTGAGGAAGCTCGCAGCTTGGAGATGCATCCCTCGCGCATGATAAACGTACATTCCTGGGTTCCGCCCCAGAGCTCAGGAGTTGGTACAGGAGCACAGGGAAGTCTGAGGGGTGCTCTGTGGAGGGAGGACGTCACGTGAGCAGGTTCCCACAGACTAGATACACAGAACAGGTGCCACAGCCATGTGACTTCTGCCTGGAGGGCATCCCTAAGGGAGAGGCTGCAGGCTGGGGATCTGCTGCGTGGGGTTACCTGGAGAACTTGGAAAGATCTTGATGCCCAGACCCAGTCAGTATCCCTGGAGGAGGCACCAGGCATCAGTGTTTTTCAAAGCTCTCCAGGTGACTCCAACAAGCAGCCAGAGCTGAGAACCTCTGACTCATCTGGATTTCTTCCCTGGGTCCTGTGTATAGTGTGCAGAGCTCTGTTTTCTTACAAAGAAATAGTCAAGTATTTGTATACAAATATGTGTAATTGGAAAGGACTCTGATGCTGGGAGGGATTGGGGGCAGGAGGAGAAGGGGACGACAGAGGATGAGATGGCTGGATGGCATCACTGGCTCGATGGACGTGAGTTTGAGTGAACTCCGGGAGTTGGTGATGGACAGGGAGGCCTGGAGTGCTGCAATTCATGGGGTCGCAAAGAGTTGGACATGACTGAGCGATTGAACTGAACTGAACTGATGTGTAATTAAGCTTCCTAGGTGGCACCAGTGGTAAAGAACCTGCTTGCCAATGTGGGAGATGTTTAAGAGGCATGGGTTTGATCCCTGGGTCAGGAAGATCCTTTGGAGATGGGAATGGCAACCCACTCCAGTATTCTTGCCTGGAGAATCCTATGGAGAGGAGCCTGGCTGGCTACAGTCTATGGGGTCACAAAGAGTCAGATACAACTGAAGTGACTTAGCACAGGTGTATAATTAAGCAAGAACAGATGTCCACCTGCAGTCCCAAATATTAAGTTTATATAGAGGTGATATGCTGCATGCTAAGTCACTTCAGTCGTATCCAACTCTCTGGGACCCTATGCACTGTAGCCCTCCTCCAGGGGATCTTCCCAACCCAGGGATCGAACCCATGTCTCATATTTCCTGCATTGGTAGGCAGGTTCTTTATTACCAGTGCTATCTGGGAAGCCCAGAGAGGTAAGAGGTGTGCTCAAATACTAGAAGTGAAGCCTTTCATTCAAAATTATTCTTGGAAAAGAATAAATTGCCTAAGTAACAACAAAACCTCTCACAGTTCAAGACAGGGGTAAGGGGTGCCCTCAATTATTTGTAGCAAGAACAGCTGGGGGTAAAAGAAAAACAGAGGCAAAGAAATTTAGCTTTTTTTCTTCTGGAAGTAGGACATTATAATCCGTTAAATTATGAGGGAGGGTGGTGTAAAAATGTTTAAAAATCACTTGAAAAGTAATCTGGGAAGTGGCTATCTGCAGAGACTGGAAGTCCACAGCGACAGGGTGAGTGAAGGAAATGGCCCAGGGTCCTGTGTGCTTAGTTGCTCAGTCGTGTCTGACTCTTTGAGACACCACAGACTGTATGTGGCCCACAGGCTGCTCTGTGCATGGGATTCTCCAGGCACGAATCCTGGAGTGGGTTGCCATTTCCTTCTCCAAGGGATCGTCCCAACCCAGGGATTGAGCCTAGGTCTCCTGCATTGCAGGCAGATTCTTTACTGTCTGAGCCACCAGGGAAGCCCAGTTCAGGGTCCTAACACAGTGCGAAGTCCTACGAATGAGAGCAAAGCCTTGCCTGTTCTAAGTCACGCCAACACGGAGCAAGGTTACCCAGTGCAGAGCAAGGCCATGCCAACCTTGTGAGGGAATACCCAATGAAAAGAGTACATCCAAAAAGAGGCGGCATCTCAGTGGATGGGGATGGCAGTGCCTGCGCACTGGCAAACTGAACACGGGATCAGAAGGTGGAGTGAGTGATGAAGAAGACAGATGCTGCAGGTACTCGGATGCACTTTACAAAATTGCTTACATTCAACTGTTTTCGACTCCGCAGGAAATAGCAATTTATCAGGTTCAACTTCGTAATACAATAAAGACAGAAAATAGCAGTATAAACATAACATGTAAACTTTAAATATGAACATATAATTACATGACTAAGTTACATATTTTAAGTAGGCATTTGACTAGTCCACCTACACCATTAAAGACTTTTATATTTAAATTGCTCATAAATTTTTTTAAAGCCCTGCTCCCTGGGAAAGCATGTGTGTGAAGCCTCATTCCGGTGACTACTGGGTACTTGGGGAAGAGGGGGCCATGTGTGCTACTGGACGGACCACTGGGCCTCGTGGCGTCTTGACTTGGCTCACCGGTGCCACCTGCCGTGGGAGACACAGCAGGAGGAAGAGCGGGGTGTCCTGGTGCTCCCTGGAGAAGGAGGTGGGTAGGCCATGGTGGGGTTTCTGGGTCCCCAGGCTAACAGAGAAGGACCTGGGACTCTGGTCTCACTTTCATGGGCCCCCTGACTGCGAGGTATGCAGACCCTGCCAGCAGGGCACTTCCTGCCCAATGCCTCTTGCAGCTGTCATTATTATTTATGTGCAATCAGGGCAAGGGCTCAATCCTATGGCCCTACTAAAATCACACGCAGAACTCATAAAGCCTCTGGTGTGAAAGGACCAATGACCGTTGTAAAATTCAAGAGCCTGGGGCAACCTGGAGACTAATCTGCCCTCTGAGAGTTCTTAGTCTTGTTTATTAACATGCTCTGGGGCTGTGCTGGGGCAAAGTACTCTGGACGCCTCCCACCTGTGTATGCAGCTTATTCTGTCTGTGGGCTCGGCTGTAGGATTCCACAACAGTGTGGAACATTTTACAAACATCCACTGAGATAGACGGCTGCCAGAGTCTTGCCCAAGGTTACAGGTAGTGAGTGGGAAAGGAGAGACAGGACCCCAGCTGCCCCATCCCATGGACCGAATATCATCTTCCTGTATGAGTTAGAGGATGTACTGGATGGAGCTTCTGTGGGGGACCAGGAATCAGAAAACAGGTGATTGCCCAGATCCACCATTTCGTCGTTATTTTTCCTAGCTCAGTCACTGATGTTTTTCCCGGTCTGTAAAAAGAACTGCCCTATGAGATCTCAGCGGGTGTCTCCAAAGTTCTGCAGAGGCTCCAGCATCTGTCCTGATGGCTTTCAGCACCTCCAAGAGGCAGGGCCGGGCCTCATGCTCAGCTGCTGTGGGGCCTGCTGAGATCCTGCAGACGCTGCCCCTCGTAGGGATCTGCCTCGAGGATTTGGGCTTCCCTGATAGCTCAGCTGGTAAAGAATCTGCCTGAGATGCAGGAGACCGTGGTTCAATTCCTGGGTCAGAAAGATCTGCTGGAGAAGGGATAGGCTACCCACTCCAGGATTCTTGGGCTTCCCTTGTGGCTCAGCTGGTAAAGAATCGTCCTGCAATGCGGAAGACCTAGGTTCAATCCCTGGGTTGGGAAGATCCCCTGGAGAAGGGAAAGGCTACCCACTCCAGCATTCTGGCCTGGAGAATTCCACGGACTGTACAGTCCATGGGGCTGCAAAGAATCGGATACGACTGAGCGACTTTCACTTTGGGTTATGCAAGATTTTAGCTGCAGTCCTGAGGGCTGCTGTTCACACAGCTCTGGGCTGTGAACGGCATGTGCTCACTCGAAAGAACCTTTGAGAATGTCGGGTGTCTGCATAGCCTCCTGGGAATGGGGCTGAGCCAGCCCTGCAGAGGCTGTTTTGAGCATCAGGTGAGGAGACAGATGGGTTGCAGAGTAGCCCGTACAGAAACCATCCCATTTTTGTTCACTACCTATGGGAGTGTATGTACCCATATAAAAGTTTGGAAGACAAACCATTGAAAAAGTTTACCATGTCGTCACCTGGTTTGTGGGGCTAGTTTTTTCTTCTGTCTTTCCAAGCGAGATGGAATCACCTACGTAATTAAACACAAAAGTGGAGAATTCCACCAAGGACCCTTTGGTGCAGCTGCTAACTTCCAGGCCTGCTGCATTTTCATCTGGGCCAAGGGAGTGCCTCAAATGGCCCTGGCCTAAAATCCACGTATGCCTACCCACTCCTTGGCTGGAGTTTCAGCAGGGATGGTCAGTGTGGGCAGGACAGGCCTGTCAGCAAGCTGCATCCTCCCTTACTAGCAGTGTGACCTCGGACAAGTTACTTCACCTGTATGAGCCCTGGCTTCTTTATTTGTAGCTTGAGGATAATAAAATCTTTCTTGTAGGATGATCTCTAGGGTTAAAGACAGCTTAGAACAGGTGCCTGGCAGGGAGTCTGGGATGGACAAGTGCTGCTACTATTGTTGACAACAGCAAGCACAGGTCTAAAAGCAGAGAGAGCTGGCCGGGGGTCCCCTGAGCCCGGGAAGGTGCCCTGAGTCACTGGCCCACGTAGCAGGTGCAGACATCCACCTTTGCCTGGCTCTCGGCAATGATCGGGCAGCGCGACCACACGGTGTGCAGGAGCAGTTAGAGGGTGACTTGGCCCCGAAGACACATGTGATTCCAGAGAGGCTGCAGGGCTGCATCCCCCTGTAACCTGAGCTCGTGGCATTAAGGGTAACACAGGCACAGACGATGACTCTCACCTCTGTCAGCCTCTGCCCAGCCCCTGTTTTAGGTAAACAGCAAGGAGACGGCAGTGTCTCCTGATGCATCGAATTAGCCCCAGGCATCACTGTGAAGCCATTTTTTAGGCTTTTAAAAACTAAGCAAACAGGTCTATAAAAAAACAGATCTGGTCTTGTGTGAAGCTCTCTGTCACTGTTGGGTAGTTTTTTCAAGCCACTCTTGACATTAACATTTAATGTGGCTCCCCAAGCCTCAGGAAATCAAGACAGAAGAGGAACAGTAATAAACCCGCAGGGAAAGCTCCTTCCTGAGTGAGTGCAGACCCCCAGGCCCCATCTCCAGCAGTGTCTGCAGCGGCCCACCACACACAAGGCTGGGGGACCTGCCACCCATCCTGTGGGTGGCGACGATGACGATGCTGGTGGGGTTGGCAGCAGAAGAGCGGCAGGGCCCACTCTGCCCACCCGCCTGCTGGTGCTGGGCGCGAGGCTCATACCCGTTCTCGTGAGTCCTCCTTAATCTTCATGCTAATGGCCACTAGGAGCGGGGAGGCGCTCAGAACACAGCAGGTGCAGAATCACCGTGTACGCAGGGCACAGCACTGCCTGCAGGGAGGCAGAGCACGAGGCTCAGAGCATCCACATCCTCCTGCGATGCAGCCCCAGGCCCCCACCCAGCTGCTGCGCGGAGGCCTGCACGCCTCCCGGACGCTCCTCCCTGCAGGGCGGGACTAGGCCTCTCACCACCAGGGGCCCGGCTCCAGGACACCTCCACCAGGGGGAGCTCCTCTCACTCCTCCCAGCTGTGACATCAAGACCATACTTGACACCAGATCAGGAAGCGATGTGAGAATCAGCTAAAGGAAGTTGTAAGAACCCGGGGAAGAGGAAAACGCGACGGGCATGTTTATTACATACACAAGCACTGGATCCTACAGAGCGGGGGACGGGCAGGGGCTCCTGACACAGGCTCTGGGGTGGGCAGGAGATGGGGTGAGTGTGCAACAGTGCAAGGATGAGCCCTCACGTCACGGTGTGACCGCACCACGCTCTTACCGAGCCATCCTCTGAAGGGCAGGACAGTGAGGGGGCTGCGGAAGGAATCCCCTTACAGGAACTCCATTTTCTGCTTGAGTCTAAAAGGCCCTGGGACGGTAAAATGTCAAAAGACGTTTTGACAGATTTCCCCCCAGACTTGGCATGAACCATAAAAACCTCAGAAGCTGTAGAAACCTGAAACAGCACGTTTAAACAATGATGAAAATCCCCACCATCTTTGCTCCTGCCTTGAAACTAGAAATGCTTTCACACACACACACACACACACACACACGTTCCCCTTTCAACTCATACTTTGTTTCAAACTGTTTTTGAAATCCTCGAATCCTTGAATCCTCACCTCAGCCTTAGCTTTGGGCTCCCCCCGTCTCTGAATTCACAGCCTGCTGACCTACAGGTTCTGTTCGGGACGCCATGGGACCCAGAAGGCCGAGGTCACCCCCGTGACCTGCAAGGACGGGTTCTCCCAAGAGCTCTTGCTTCTTGCTCCGGACAGGCGCCGTGAGCACAGAGTGGGCCGCAGGGGCTGGTTCTCTGTCTGCCCCTGGGCAGAAGCTGCCACCAGTGTGGTGACAGAGCTCTCCCAGCTCCCCAGCGACTGTTAGAAAGGCCGGCCACCCCCCTACAGAGGATGGCCTAGGTGTCCAGCAAATGCTGCACAGCTGTCTCCTGCCCCGAGCCATGCTGTCCTCATGCGGAGCTCCAGGTCAGGGCACGCGCTGTTTCGCAGGGTTCAAACCACATTCAAAGAGCTCATCTCCTAAGGCATAAATAGTTTACAAGACACATGATTCGGGCCAGAGATGAGAGCCCTGGGTGTCCTGGATAATGATGGTGAAGATGATGATGATAAAAATGCCGAAGCCAGGCAGTGTCTTAGGGGCCTTATATGGATGCTCTAGGAGGTGGGCACCCCTAACGCCATGTGACAGAGGACGACTCTGCTTCAAGGTTATGGCATTGGGAGAGCAGGGACGTGCCCCTGTGTTGTCCTGCAGAGGTGCCCTGCTCTGAGGTCGCTGACAGCGTGTGTCAAAACCGAAGTATTTTTTAGGGATGGCAGCTTCTCTGATTCAGTGGCCAGGTCTATGGTTAAAACCTAGGCTGGCATGTGAGGCAGGCACCCCCACTCTCTGACCTCTGATTCCACACAAAGGAGGCTGATCTGAGGAAGCACGAAGGTGAACGAAGCACAGCAGGGGGAAGGAGGGGGCAAAGGCAGAGGCCTTCAGACTACAGCTGGCCCTTGAGCAACGTGGGTTATTCCTCCAAGTCCTCAGTTCCTCTGTGTCCGAGGATGCCACCTGGACCACATACACTGCAGTATTTACTGTTGGAAAATATCTGGGTATAAGTGGACCCTGCAGTTCAAACCAGCGTCGAACAAGGGTCAACTGCATTCAGTTCACCCCCATGCAGGCGCCTCACCTGGCAATTCCAGGGACCCTGCTGCCCTACAACAAGTTCTTCTCTCTCATCTGAGCAGGTGTGGGCCACGGACTTTTCTTTAACATCATGACCCAGTGGCCAGCTCTGCTTCCCCTGACAAAATGCTCTAGGCCAAGGGAGAATCTACCCCACTCCCCTCTGCCCTACTCAGAAAAGCACTGAAGTCAGTCTGATGACTCTCCTTTCACTGCTGCCTACACTCCAGAGAGCAGCACGGGATGGAGGATTTCCTGATCCCTGTCTGCAGGGTTTCCCTGGTGGCTCAGATGGTAAAGAATCTGCCTACAATGCAGGCGACCTGGGTTTGATCCCTAGGTCAGGAAGATCCCCTGGAGAAGGGAATGGCTACCCCCTCCAGTAGCCTTGCCTGGAGAATTCCATGGACAGAGGAACTTTATGATCTACAGTCCTGGGGTCGTCAAGAGTCTGACATGACTGAGCAATTACCTTCTGTGGGTTTCCCAGATGGTGCTAGTGGTAAAGAACCCACCTGCCAATGCAGGAGATGTTAAGGGACTTGAGTTCGATCCCTGGGTAGAGAAGCTCCCCTGGAGGAGGACATGGCAACCCGCTCCAGTACTCTTGCCTGGAGAATCCCAAGGACAGAGGAGCCTGGTGGGCTATCATCCATGGGATCACAAAGAGTCAGACACGACTGAGCAACTAACTCTTTCACTTTCACCCGCTTGTAGAGTGCTGGCTGTCTGTGTTATACAGTTTCACACGTCCCAGAAAAGAGCCCTGGTGTCTCCAGTGCCTCTCATGCCTGCTCTTGGATGCTCAAGTTTCTTTTAATTAGGACTCAACTGCTTATTTTACAAATAAAGGGAGACAACATGCATGATCGTCTGTAGAGACAACAGACTGATACTACAGTATAAATGACTAATACAAAGCCCCGGGGAGAGCAGGTTTTGATTGGTGAGTTGGAGAGAGAGTGGATAAATATGTGACTTTACAACAAGCTTATGATTATGCTGGTTAGAGCTGAGGCATATAATAGTTCATCTCCTTCCCATTTCAAATGAAAAACCCAAGCCTCTGATATTATTATGCATTTAAAGGAAAGGCAGATTAAGAGCCAGAAGGCAAGGACCGGACTCTTAGCCCTGCCATTTTCTAGTTATGTGACCTCCAGAAAAAAATCTCACATCACTACTCTGAGCCTCAGTTTCTTCACCTGTAAAATGGGGATAGGGTCAAATGAGAGAATGTGAGTGCAAATGCTTTGTAAATTCTAGAGACCTGGTGAATGTCAGGACCACGGTCAATGGGCCCAGCAGAAATAGCATCACTCTCCACTAGCACTCCATTCAGAGCTGCCCCCGGCAGGGGCTGTGTTCATACCTGCCAGGGGACTCAGTGAGGCCTAGCATCTGTAGCTGGCTCTCAGTCTCCTGGATCTCCTGGGCACTGTCCATCTTGTCCCCTCAGTGCCCAGCACAGCCTGGCACACAACAGGAGCTCAGGAAATGCTGGTTGAACCACACTGAACTTGGCTGCAGGCAAGTGGGTGCCCCGACTGGCCCCGCAGGCCAGCTTTGCAGGGTTGGGGGAGCCGTCAGGTCCCAGCACAGGAAGTGCAGGCTTCAGAAGTGGTGAAAAGCTCTCTGGAACAAGCCCCCTCATGACACAGGTCTGTCTGTTTCTAAGGCCATGGAACTCAAGCTCCCATCCCTCTGCCCACAACCCCAGAAGGTATCTGACTGCTGTTCTGGGAAGGCACTGACATGGCCCTGTTTGAATGAGATGCTCTCCCTGACTTCTTCCTGGGGCTCTGTGACTGTGGGCACATGCATTTTTACAGCTTCATTTGGTCTCCTACGGCTTCTGGGATGTGCTGGGGCTCAGGTGTGAGCGGCACACTTGGGGTTCCACCAAGGCCTCAAGTCAGGCCAGCTCCCTCCCAGGGCACCTCCGCCAGCACCAGGAAGTCAATGGCCACTTTAATCTTTTTGGTAAAAGGGAACATACTCTTAAAAGAGTCAGTGGTCTTCATTAAAACACCATCTATTATAATCCCTCCAGAATAATTTGTTTCTAATTATTTCAGTGGTGATTAATGCCTCTGGTCTTGAAACTGTAACATCTCAACTTTTGATCAAAAGTCATGCTGCTCTAGAAAGAAATGTGATTTCCTCCTTTCCCAGTTTCAGGGGCACTCTCTTCCTCACCCCCCACTCCCCACCCCTAGCTCATTCTATCAGCAGGTTGAATACGTAGGCTCAGCATTTAGTGGGAGAAAACAATGATTCCCACAGATCTGGAAATAGCTTATATCCCAGGAGGGCAGGCAGCTGCAGGGCAGTTTACAAACAGAGCAGAGTGATAATCATGCCCTCAGCAGGGCTGGGAAAGTGAAGCAGGTTTTTGGATAGGTCTCTAGTTAGGGTTCAGCCGTTTGCTGAGGATGGGGGAGGGGAAGGGGCCCTGAATGCCCTCCAAGCCTGCCCTGCCTCAGCCAGGCTCTGGGTGCAGCTCTCAGGCCCCCTCACCCAGCTGGAGGAATTGATGCTTGGTCCTGCTCACTTCAGAAGTGCAGGACGGTACCTGCGGCTTGTCCTTGGGCTGGCCCGTCCATCACCTCCCTGGAGACAGGCTCATCTTTCTCACCAGCACAAGTGATGGGAGGCTGCTTGGAAGGAAGATGTCAAAGCATCCAGATACACTGCACCGGGGGTCTAACAGGGCTCGGACTTCTTTCCACTTTCCTTCTGGGCAGCTTGTTTGCTGCCTTCAAAGTCTGGCATGTGGGAGGTCTGGATGCCGGTTAGAGGAGGGTTACCCACAATGACTGGATTGAAAGTGCATCAGACTCCAATTGTGTGATGGCTCAGACGGTAAAGCGTCTGCCTGCAGTGCAGGAGACCCGGGTTCAATCCCTGGGTTGGGACAATCCCCTGGAGAAGGAAAGGGTAACCCACTCCAGTACTCTTGCCTAGAAATATCCCATGGGTTGAGGAACCTGGTAGGCTACAGACCATTGGGTTGCAAAGAGTCGGACATGACTGAGCGACTTCACTTCAAAAATAACCTATCAATCAGAAAGCAAATCCAGGCTGAACAAGTGAAAATGTTAGGGGGCCATCATCCCCCTGGAATCTGCTTCCATCAGTGCAGTCACCCAGTGAGTGAGAATGAGGGCCCCATGGGACTCGTACCTGTCCCACGTCTCCAGAGCAGACACAGGGAGGCAATAGGCGGATCTCTTCTCCTGTGCTGGGAAGGGGGCGGGGCACGTGCCAGCACTCTCAGAGGTGGCAGCTGCAGAAGCGGGTAGGGGTGAGCAAACAGTTGGGCTGGGGGTCTCCTGGTTCAGTTCTATGTGGTCACCATCCCCACCAACCCTTGTTTCCAGTGTGTGCACACGCGTGTGCGTGCACACACGCGCACACACACACACACACACACACGGTTCAGGTCTATGCAGTTGCCATCCCCACCAACCATTGTTTCCAGTGTGTGCACACGCGCGCGCACACACACACACACACACACACAGTTCAGGTCTATGAGGTCGCCATCTCCTCCAACCATTGTTTCCAGTTTGTACACACATGCGTATACACACACACACACACACACACACACACACACACATACGGTTCAGGTCTATGCAGTTGCCATCCCCAGCAACCCTTGTTACCAGTGTGTGCACACGTGCGCACACACACACACATGGTTCAGGTCTATGCGGTCACCATCTCCCCCAACCACTGTTTCCAGTGTGTGCACATGTGCGTACACACACACACACGGTTCAGGTCTATGCAGTTGCCATCCCCAGCAACCCTTGTTTCCAGTGTGTGCACGCACGCACGCACACACACACACACACACACACGGTTCAGGTCTATGCGGTCGCCATCTCCTCCAACCCTTGTTTCCAGTGTGTGCACACATGTGGGCGCGCACACACACACACACAGTTCAGGTCTATGCGGTCGCCATCCCCACCAACCCTTGTTTTCAGTGTGTGCCCACACACGTGCACACACAAACACACACATGCTACCTTCCAAGTCAGCGTCCCTATAGTTCTCGCCTGGGAAGAACGAGCTTGCCCTGGGCCCTGGCTCTGGCCAGACCTGCTGGGGAGGGAGTGGTTGGCACTAGTCCAGGGCTTGCCCCAAAGGCTGGATGCACACCAATCTGAAGCCATTGGATACCAGCCCTGGACAGAGGCCCTGCACATCCCTTTGGTCTCTCTTGTTCTCACTGCCCAGCTGATCAAGCTGGCTGTGGCAGAAAGCAGGCACTGCAGCCTTCTAATATCTTAGAGTCCGGAAGGCCAGGAGGCGTTATGCTTCATGGCCTGGCTAGGAAGGTGAAGGCCAGAGAAAGGCTCTACTTCCCTGGAAGCCATGCGCAGTGGGCTGTGTGGGGGGCAGTTTGCCAGAATGTGCGCCCATGTTCTCGGCCAAGGAGGGGCCAAGTGCTGCGCTGAGCTCCTAGGCATTCTTCACATCCATCCTTGGACATTCTGCTGCTCCTGGGACCAGGGAGCTTATGGTGCTCAGGAAAACAAAACGTCCATCTGGTCCTCAAATCCAGAGTTATTAGAAGCTCTGGCAAGGCCCATCCACAGAGCACCCACCACGGGGACTCAGGACCCCACCGTGTGTCCACCCGGTGGACGGAGCTCTGAACTGGGGCTCAGGAGCCTGGACTCTGTCAGAGAGCCGGGGCAGAGTTGCTTAACCTCTCTGCACCTCCGCTCCTTCTGTTACGCAGGGATCAGCACGGGAGAGGGCTGCTGGCACAGGGGTCACTGCATAGAGGAACCAAGGCTGGGGCCCCAGACCCCCAAGGCCCGGCTGATCCCTCCTCACCTCTCCTCCTGCCCGGGGACACCCGTGACCACAGGAGTTGCCCTGTAGCGGTACAGGCTGCATTCAGGATGTGACCACAAGGACCCTTCAAATAACGACAGCTTTATTCTAATTCACACCTGGACATATGGAGTCCAGACAACACTATTCTGCCTGGCCAGACAGGTAAATTAAAGCCCAAAGTGCCTGGAGGAGCCTGGGGAGACGCAACAGCCCCTGCTGGGCCCCAGGTCACAAAGGCCATGTGCAGATGGAGGCCAGGTTGCCAGGTTTCTGTAGAAAGGCCCAAATCCAGATTGCCAGGTGAAATTTCCCATTTTTTAACTGTTAGCAATCGATTCTAAACTGTTCCCACCAGCATACGGCCTTAGAGCATAGATATCAACGGAAGCAAATGGGGAGCTTCCGGTTACTGAGACCAAAAGGAAACAAACACGCTCCAGGTTCTCATTGGAAATTTTCATCAGAAAATCAGACAGGAGAAACATTACAGCGTTTGGAAGAAGATTCTAGAACACTCCTGGAAGGTTCTCGGGGTGACAACGGTATCCACCTTGGGTATGTGTCAAGGATATCAGATGAATGAATAAAGGAATAGCTACAGGGAACTTTCATTCACTTGAATGCTGTTGAACTCCCCTGCCCTGAGGCTCTGGGAGATGGCCTTCTTTCCTCACCCCAGGGCCCTGTGCTTTCCCATCAAGTGTTGTCCAGCCCTCGCCCAAGGGCCCTGGGGACAATGACGCCCTGTCTGCCCACAGCACCTCTGTGTCTGCCTGGGGACAGACTCCCAACCACTGAGGAGGCTCTCTCAATGGCTGGTGACCAAGCCCACTACAGGATGCATGGGTCCCCTTGGCACTCTTTCCTGTTTTGGGGGTTCTCGGGGCCCTTCTGAATGGACACCGCATGGGGTCACCAGCAGGTGTGGAGTTGGGAGAGAAAGTGAATTCAGCTGGTGAGACTGGGACCATCTGGCTGAACTGGGGCCCACGGTGAGAGGGCTGAGCCCCTTGAGTCGCCTCCGCTTCCTGGGCAGGATGGACGCGCAGGCGCCATACTCACCTTGGACCAGCTCCCAGTTTTCCACTCGTAGCAGCCGGAGTAGTCCTCACAGGGCTCCTCGGCTCTCGGCCTAGTGGACGCATCGCATTTTCCTTGGGAGTTGGTGCACGTCACAGTCCGTTTCTGTGTGCCTTTGCCACAGCTGGCAGAACACTGCAAGACACCACTCGGAGACTGAATCCAGTCCAGTCCAGTCAGGTCCATCCACACCTGTTAAGTGCCTACCAGGTACCAGCCCCAGCACTGAGGATGCAAGGATGAGGATGCTATTTTCTGTCCTCGAAAAGCTCCTGGCCTTTTTGAGTCTTATGCACACGGTCCCACCCGGCTCCTCCCAGCTGGCCTCCAGGTCCTGTGCTTGGCCTGAGCCATTCTGGAGCAAAGGCACCAGTTCAGGGTTGGCGGCGGGGAGGAGATGGAGCGCAAAGCCCCCAGTGACTCTCACAGAAGGTGCCTGGCAAGCCCATGGGTTTCATGTGAACGCCAAGAATGGTAACAGGGTAATGTTCCCTGTGTTATTTTACTTCCTGGGAAACACAGGAAGAGACGGTGTGGGCAGGGGACCCAGAGGAGTGATGTGTGAATCCTCAGTTTCCCACACCCCTAGGCAGCAAGATCCATGGAAACATGGACACAGCTGGGGAGGTGACAAGGCACAGATGAGGCAGACCTGGGGGGTGGTCTGGAGCCCAGTTGGGAGGTTCCCAGCCCTACCCTCTGGGCTGGAGATCGGCTGATGCCTGGCTGACACGAGTGAGTTCTTACCCATCTCAAAACAAAGCATGAGGGAACTCAAATCCTGGCTCTGTAACTACCTGGAGGGGTGGGAGGGGTGGGAGGAGTGGGAGGTCGGGGGGAGGTTAAAGAGGGAGGGACACATGTATACCCGCAGCTGACTCACGTGGACGGACGCCAGAGGCCAACGCAATATTGTGAAGCAATTTTCCTTCAGTTAAAAATAAACGAGTTTGGGGAAGAAAAAAAACAAAGCACGAGGAAGAGAGGACCCTTGATCCTGGGAGACATAACTGACTTGATCAGCAAGCAGAAGTGACCTGGTTGGGGAACCTGGGGAGCCCACCCTTTGGTTCGTCGTGTGGGGAAGCCCAGTCCCCACCATGGAGACAAAAATGCAGCCTGCAGAGATGGTGGGCTGAAGGCAGGGTTCTGTCCAATGCACAGACACGAAGAGACCCGGGAGATCCAGAGGGGACTCCCTCCCAACAGCTGGGTGGGGCTCCCACCAGCCGCAGAAGCACGAGTGGAGCCCCAACAGCTCTAACTTCGGTTCTCACACTTGCGTGATTGACGAAAATATGGGATGGTACATAGCGATTTTTCCTGAGCTACAACAAACTTGACTTTTCACAAGTTCCACTATATCCAGTGGAAAAATTCACATAAAGGACAAATGTCGTTCTATTTGTTATTAACATTTATCTCAAAATGTTATCTAGTTTTATTTTTCCTATGAATTCAACCTAGCTCTCCATCTGAAGGTCCTATTCTTGTTTTCTTTATTTACTTTTTTGAGATGAATTTAAACTGGTTTGTTTTAGAAGAAATACACATTTCACAGGTCATTATGGTATCATTGAGGGGCAGGGGGTTGGAAGAGCAATTGCATTTGATCTTGTGTGTGGGTTTTAAAGGGACTTCAAACACTCAACACCCAGCCCACTTCTTGACCAAATCCTGGTCTGGCCCCTTTTGACCAGCAGCCTGTTGGTGGGAAAGCCTTTAGGGAGGGCACTGCTGCAGGCTGGGGTCACCCTGCAAGGGACCTGGGAGGGCAATGTCCAGTTTCTCTCTTGGTTTCTGACCCAGGGGTACGAACCAGAAGTCAAAGACAGGAGACAGTTGCTACCTTTTGCTTCCTTTTAATATTTGTTCCTTATTCTGACGAAGTGGGGAAGAAGCTGGGGACTCCTGGTGCCAGTGGTCAACACTGCCAGCTGAATACAAGCAAGCCCAGCAATAAAAATTCACCCAGTAGAAATTTAAACCCATTTGTTTCCAGAAGAAGAAGTGTGAGAGGGACTTCCGTACGTGGTAAAGTTGTAGGCATACCAATTTTGTGAGCATCTCAGGGAGGAAAGATTTGATTCTGCCTCACATGTTTAGAAAGAAGCATTTTGAGCCTTGGCTGAGGCAGCATTAGACTGATTGGTGTGAATACTATTTCAGGACTAGTATCAGGCAACACACAGATACAGAAACAGAGATGGAGACATTTCTTTAAATCTTGCTCCAACTGTCTCACACTTTCCAAAATAGACCTCTTCAATACTATAATGATAGTTGATTATGTCAGGCTTGTTTATTTTGGTAAGAGGCACTTTTTTCTTTTCCCTGTAAGAGTCCTATAGGTGGAAAATTTATGGTTTTTCTGATTAAAACATAAATCTTATTTAGATCAAGAACCAGGTGATCAAAGCCCTAAGCTCATGGCAAGAGAGACTACACACCTGCCCCTAGCTTTCCAACTACCCTCCCTAAAAGCCCACTGAATGTTAAACTTCTTAACCTAGGTACATGTAAAGAGAAAAAATTAAAAAAAAAATTAAACTCTGTCCTTTGCCTAAAATATCTTAAGGGGTAGGCAAAAACCTCTCCTCTTTAAACAGGTACATGTCAGGATCTGCCTAAAAAGTAAATTCAGTCGCCCAAGGGCAGACTTTTCCTTCATTAAAAATGGGCTGAATACTTTCTTATTCAAAATAATTCCAACTGTTTGGCAATAAAAAGAAACTTTAAAAATACTTTCCACACTGAAGAGTGTCTTGGATTTAGCCTTTCTGACTTTCCTAGAACACGTCTGATGGAAGACCTCGGGGAAGCTTGCCCTTTATTCAGCTATTTTATTTGGTTTGTTTGTTTTATAGCCAAACAATCAAAATCATTAATGCAAGTTCACTGCAAAGCCTTGAAGGATGATATTACCAAAGATAAAATATTTCCAGGATCAGTCTTCAAAGTTAAAACTTAAAGCTTAATTGACCTCTTTCCAAAATGTTACATGGCATGAGATTTGTGACTCCAACTCACACACCAAAAGCTGTCTCTCCCAGCATCCGCCCGCCTCTTGCAAAGGTAGCTCCACCAAGACTGCCGTGGAGCTGAAGGCAAGTCTTTGAAAGCACTTTCCCAACCTAACCACCCTACCGGTCCAGAGTGCGCAAAAGAGATGAAAAGGTATCTGTCTACCCACCTACCTATCTCCTATCCATCCAACTATCCATCCCTCCATCTATATTTACAAGAGAATTCTCCCAGCAAACAAACAGTACTGTGATATATATTATAAAAAATGCACTTTCCATGGTTTTGGGGCCATGTTGAAACATCAGATGGAATTTGAGAGTATGTGACCCAGAACGCGGCTTTGAGCTGCTCCCGGGTCTGGTGAGGATATTCCTGGGGATGTGTCACAAACAGCACGGAGGAAAGGGGGCCGTTTTGGGGCCCCTGCAGACAAGGCCCCGGGGCCCTGGTGGTGGTCTCAGCCCTGAGGGCAGCCCTGGCACCCACCTGTGACCACTCTGACGCCTCCCAGATGGACAGGCAGTCCTGGCCCTCGCAGCTCTGCACTGGCGACGGCCGGGGCACGGGGCAGTAGAGGGGCCGGGTGGCAACGTGAGTGCCGTTCTGCAGCTGGTACACGCAGGTCACTTCCCGGTGCTGGATGCCCTTCTCGCAGGTTGCTGAGCAGGGGCTCCACGGGCCTGCCACCCACCTGCCCGGAGAAAGACAAGACGGTGAGAGGACAAAGGGCCTTCCAGACAGATCGCGGGATTGTGGGCCTGTTGTGGTAGGCAAGGAGGCAGACGCAGCTTTGCAGTCGGGTTTGGAAACAATTCCAGACTATCAGAGCTGTCTGAGTAGAGTGGTTCAGTGGTCTTCTCAGGACAGAAACCTTTCTGACCCCACTCCCTGCGTCAGACTGTTACTGTCCCTACATCTCCATCCTGCTATCTTGGGCCATCTTTGTTCAGGTGTGATGGACACAAAGCGGGCCACATCCCAGCAGAAGCTCTGGGTGACTCTGTGGCTTGTCTCTCTCTCTTCCTGCTCTCTGCCGTGAGAACAGCAGGTCCAATACAGGGGCTGCCCCACTGCTGGGCTCTGCCATACATGATGCTGTGGTATGCCACTGGGATTCTGGGGTTGTTCGTCACTGCAGAAAAAGGTGACCGGCACAGCCCTCGACAGAGGACGCCCTAGCCCCAGCTCAAACACACCAGGCCTCCCTGCTTTCCAAATGGTGGCGGGCCCTCCTGAGCAGGGACTGTCACTCTTGAGGAGGCAACTCGGGATGGCCAAAGTCTCTCGAGAGTGATTAAGCTGCTGAGGCCACCAGCTGAAAGTGTTCAACTATGACTTTCTCCACCTGCCTAACATTTCAATGATCCCAACTCTGTCAGGTCTCTGCTGGCCTTACGGTGCTGGAACGGAGCTAGGCAATTTAGGAATCATGATTTCTCAGGACCCAAACAGGACTTTGAACGTCCTTTCAGAGACTCTCTGCGCTGTGGTCCCTGGCATGCGTGTGTGCTGAGTCGCTTCCGTCATGTCCACTCTTTGTGACCCTATGGACTGTAGCCTACCAGGCTCCTCTGTTCATGGGATTCTCCAGGCAAGAATACTGGAGTGGGTTGCCATTTCCTCCTCCAGGGGATCTTCCCGACCAAGGGATTGAACCCACATGTCCTGCATTGCAGGCGGGTTCTTTACCACTAGCGCCACCTGGAAAGCCCTTGCGAGCCCCCAGTAGCGGCAGTTCCAGGAGCTCACTGCTTGACAAAGCAGCGCCGCCTGGAGGGTCAGTGCTGATAACCACTCAGTTCTCACAACAGTCAGACCCAGATCCCACCTGATGAGGCCATCCCCCTTGGAAACATCTAGGTGCTGGTGATGAGGCAGAGAATGAAACAAAGCCTGCCTCTGAATCCTGGGGACAGAAAGTAAACTGGTGAGCAATATACAACAGAATACAACATACTGTAATAGAGCACATGAAAGCTGATTGAAGGTGAGTGTTAGCTGCTCAGTCATGTCAGACTCTTTGCGACCCATGGACTGTAGCCCGCCATATAACATGTTCTGTATCACAGACACAGAGAGAATGTGCCACGCCGTAATAAGTGCTTCAGAGGAAAGCAAAGCAGCATGGGCTGGACGGGGCAAGGCGAGGGTTCAGATCAGATCAGATCAGATCAGTCACTTAGTCGTGTCTGACTCTTTGTGACCCCATGAATTGCAGCACGCCAGGCCTCCCTGTCCATCACCAACTCCCAGAGTTCACCCAGACTCACGTCCATTGAGTCAGTGATGCCATCCAGCCATCTCATCCTCTGTTGTCCCCTTCTCCTCCTGCCCCTAATCCCTCCCAGCATCAGAATCTTTTCCAATGAGTCAACTCTTCACATGAGGTGGCCAAAGGACTGGAGTTTCAGCTTCAGCATCATTCCTTCCAAAGAAATCCCAGGGCTGATCTCCTTCAGAATGGACTGGTTGGATCTCCTTGCAGTCCAAGGGACTCTCAAGAGTCTTCTCCAACACCACAGTTCAAAAGCATCAATTCTTTGGCGCTCAGCCTTCTTCACAGTCCAACTCTCACATCCATATATGACCACAAGAAAAACCATAGCCTTGACTAGACGAACCTTTGTTGGCAAAGTAATGTCTCTGCTTTTGAATATGCTATCTAGGTTGGTCATAACTTTCCTTCCAAGGAGTAAGCATCTTTTAATTTCATGGCTGCAGTCACCATCTGCAGTGATTTAGCACTATTTTATCCAAGGTGGGGCATGGTCTGCCATGGACAGCACTTGGGAGGAAGTGAGGCAGGAGCCCCGTGCTTTCTGGGAGAAGATGTAGGCAGAGCGCACAGCAGGTGCAAAGGCCCTGGAGGCAGCGTGTGCTGGCAGGGCCGAGGGCAGCCGGGAGCAAGCGTGGCTGGGGAGGGGGTGAGCAGGAGAGGGCAGGACCCGAGAGGCCGCAGGGGGAGGTCACGCAGGGCCTGGCGGGCTGCTGCCTCCTGCTTGAATAAGATGCAGTCTGGGGGGTTTAGAGAGAGGAGGGCACGCCTCTCCAGGGCCCCACTGGCTCTGCACGGCAGCAAGCCTACAGTGGGTGGAGGCTGCAGGGAGGGCAGGGAGGAGGCCACTGCAGTGATCCAGGTGGGAGACAAGGGTGGCCTGGACCAGCTGGGGCGCTGGGGGGTGTTGGACTAAGTTTTGAGAAGATGGGGCTACCCGGTTCCATCCCGACATGGTTCCTCCTCATCCCTTAGGGCAAGCTCAGGCCACCTTGTCTAGAGCTCATTCCAGACCCCTTGGCAGAGCTTACCACTCTGTCCTTTGCAGCCCAGGGACTAACTGCAGTGACGCTCCTCTCATCAGACCCCTTGCTCATGCTACGAAGATGGAGACGCAGTGCCAGCCTTGGGGGTGAGGACAAGCAGCGCACCACCTGCAGACTGCTTATGGCAGTGTCTGGCACACTGCCGTATAACGGAACTGGTACTGTCATTATTCTCTGTCTCCTTGGTGGGAAATGAAGACTTCGCAGATGGCACGCAGCCTTGCTCCCATTTCAGTGCCTGACAACTGCTTGAACACTTCTGAAAGATGTGAACCAACTCCTACCCATTTCTCCTAGTCATGGTCTTTAGAGTATAAGAATTCCCTCTCAAATATCTGAAGATAGGTCTTTGGTTCCCCTTTTAAGTTTTCTCTTCTTTTGATCAGAATAATGTACAGATTCTCAATCCGTTGTAAGTCTCAAATCAGTCACTGCTATTCTTAAAATGGATTGATGTGTCACGGATAGGATGGTCCAGATGTGACCTGAAAGTGGCGAGAGAATGTGCTGGTTTTGTCTTTAAGTGGGGACTTGCTTTCATGAATGCTACCCAACTCTGTGCCATTTCCTTTCTTTCTTAAAGCAACCAACCACACTGGCCTCTGCTAGCACCTATTACGTTTTTCTCTCAAGAACTGACTCTCAGCCAAATCTCCTTCATCCTGACCTTTTGCAATTAACTTTGCAAATACAGATGTTAGGTTTTAGGTGGAGACCTAGGTTTTAGGTTGAGGTCAGGCTGTTGTGCTGACCTGTGAAATGGCCTAGAATCCTGCTGCTGCCTTTCGTATTTGCTGTGCTTCCCAGGGCTGAGCCCAGAAGCACAGAGCATCCACACTGTGGGATACTCGTGGGATACGCAAACACCGCCGTGGCATACTCATGGGGATATCATTGCCTCCGCATGCATGCCACTGCCATGGGTGCCAGCTTCTCCACTTCTGGGCACACAATCAGAGCATGTGCTCTAGGGAATGTGGGTACCAACTCTGTTCACACAAAGGTCACATCCAGGACACAGGGACAGGAGACAGGGAACTGCTGGCAGGTCTCAGCAGTCCTGCCTTGGGGGCTCCTCCCGGCCCACCACTGGCTAGAAAAGTCAGGTCTGTGGGGGTCAGATTCCTGTAGAGCTTGGAGGGACTGCTAGCCCCCTAGGTCCTCCTCTCCTTTACCTCTCGTGTCTGCTGTGTGCTGTGCTTAGTCGCTCAGTCGTGTCCGACTTTTGAGACCCCATGGACTCCTACCAGACTCCTCTGTCCATGGGGATTCTCCAGGCAAGAATACTGGAGTGGGTTGCCATGCCCTCCTCCAGGGCATCTTCCCACCCGGGGATCGAACCCATCTCAGTGTTTGATCAGATTCTTTACCATCTGAGCCACCGGAAGCTGGTACTTTTCAAAAGGCTGACAGGATGGAAAAGAGCTCACGTACCCCTTGTCCTTTTTCCAGAAGAATCCTGATCCATCCCTGCCTGAAACATGTGCTGAGCCACCGACAGGAGGGCTCTGTGTCGTAGGCACACCTGCTAAGGGTTATTGGAACTATTTTTCAGCTGAACCTTCTTGCTCCTGAACTTAAGAAACACCTCGGTGAGAAGTGGGGATGAAAAGCGGCCTCCCTAAGACTTTGCTTTCAGTGACAGAAAGAAACCACTTCCGCTGAAGGGCCTCGGCTGCATGAGGCCCATGTGGGACAGGAGATGACATCACACGCCTGGACATCACAGTCAAGTCCCATTGATTCCAAGTCCACTAACTTGAGAAGGGCCAACAGTTCCACACAACAATGTGTACTACAATTATAATGCAAACCTGAGCTTTTTTCACTCAATCCTCTAAAAATCTTAACAGCGACATTCATTAGCTGAGTATGAGTTAGTAGTTTTTCTTAAAAGCAATAAAACTGTAATTCTTGATGAAGCCACCATAATACTTCCATAATTCAGGTCCCTCCCCCATTCCCACAGGGTCAGGTCAGCCTCTCCTGTCCAGCCAACACAGACGCATCTCCTTTGTACGTGTGCCAAGTTCAATCATTCTAATCAGGTAGTTTTCCGCCTTTATCTGCGGTTTCACTTTCCCCAGTTTACTAGCAGTCAACTGCAATCTGAAGACATTAAGTGGAAAATTCCAGAAATAAACAATTCATAAGTTTAAACAGTGCTCTGTTCTGAGCAGTGGGATGAAATCTCCCACCATCCCAATCAGTCCCGCCCAGGATGTGACCCATGCCTTTGCCCAGCTTATCCACCTGTATAGGCTCCCTGCCACTTAGTACAGGAAATACACAGCATGTAAATACCTGCAGGGTTCAGTACTATCCTGGGTTTCGGGCATCTACTGGGGGGCTTGGGGTGTATGGCTCAAGGACGAGGGGGGACTACTAGATTTTGGACGGCTCTCTCACTACCTGACACCCTGGTTTGTTTTTTTTTAACTGCTGTCGCTATAAACTTAAGGGCACAAAAAAATACAGACTGATTATCTTGCACTTCTGGAGGCAGAAAAACTAACGTGGATCTCAAGGGGCTAAAATCAAGGTGCTGCACGGCTGGTTCCTTCTGGAGACTCGAGGAAGACTCTGCTTCCTTGCCTTTCCCAGCTTCTACACACTGCCCTGAGTCCCTGGCTGGTGGCACCTTCTTCTGTCTTCAAAACCAGCAAATCAGGAAGAACTCTTCTCGCACTATATCACTCCAACCTTCTCTTCTGCTTCCCTCTTCTGGTTTAGGACCCTTGCGATTACACTGGACCCACTCAGATAATTCAGGAAAAACCAGCTGACTAGAAACCTGTATTAATTTCCTAGAACTGCTGCAAAGAAGTACCACAAGCTGAGTGGCTTAAAACAGTTCAGTTCAGTTGCTCAGCCGTGTCTGACTCTTTGCAACCCCATGGACTGCAGAACACCAGGCTTCCCTGTCCATCACCAACTCCGGGAACTTGCTCAAACTCACGTCCATCGAGTCGGTGATGCCATCCAACCATCTCTTCCTCTGTCATCCCCTTCTCCTCCTGCCTTCTATCTTTCCCACCATCAGGGTCTTTTCCAATGAGTCAGTTCTTCTCATCAGGAAGCCAAAGTATGGGAACTTCAGCTTCAGCATCAGTCCTCCCAATGAATATTCAGGACTTGTTTCCTTTAGGATGGACTGGTTGGATCTCCTTGCAGTCCAAGGGACTCTCAAGAGTCTTCTCCAACACCACAGTTCAAAAGCATCAATTCTTCAGCACTCAGCTTTCTTTATAGTTCAACTCTCACATCCGTACATGACTACTGGAAAAACCATAGCTTTGACTAGATGAATCTTTGTCACCAAAGTAATGTCTCTGTTTTTTAATATGCTGTCTAGGTTTGTCATAGCTTTTCTTCCAAGGAGCAAGCATGGCTGCAGTCACCATCTGCGATGATTTTGGAGCCCCCCCAAATAAAGTCTCTCACTATTTCCATTGTTTTCCCATCTATTTGCCATGAAGTGATGGGCCCAGATGCCATGATCTTTGTTTTCTGAATGTTGAGTTTTAAGCCAGCTTTTTCACTCTCCCCTTTCACTTTCATCAAGAGGTTCTTTAGTTTCTCTTTGTTTTCTGCCATAAGGTGTCATCTGCCTATCTGAGGTTATTGATATTTCTCCTGGCAATGTTGATTCCAGCTTGTGCTTCATCTAGCCTGGCATTTCTCATGATATATTCTGCATATAAGTTAAATAAACAGGGTGACAATATACACCATTGACGTAGTCCTTTCCCAATTTGGAACCAGTCTATTGTTCCATGTCCAGTTCTAACTTTTGCTTCTTGACCTGCATACAGATTTCACAGGAGGCAGGTATGGTGGTCTGGCATTCCCATCTCTTTATATTTGGCATTCCCAAACTCATCCACAGTTTGTTGTGATCCACACAGTCAAAGACTTTGGCATAGTCAGTAAAGCAGAAATAGATGTTTTTCTGAAACTCTCTTGCTTTTTCTATGATCCAATGAATGTTGGAAATTTGATCTCTGGTTCCTCTGCCTTTTCTAAATCCAGCTTGAACATCTGGAAGTTCTTGGTTCATGTACTGTTGAAGCCTTGCTTGGAGAATTTTGAGCATTTCTTTGCTAGTGTGTGAGATGACTGCAATTGTGTGGTAGTTTGAACATTCTTTGGCATTGTCTTTCTTTAGGATTGGAATGAAAACTGACCTTTTCCAGTCCTGTGGTCACTGCAGACAGAATGAAAATCACAAGTACAGAAAACTAACCAAAATGACCACATGGACCACAGCCTTGTCTAACTCAAGGAAACTATGAGCCACGCCATGTAGGGCCACCCAAGATAGATGGATCAAAGTGGAGAGTTCTGACAAAAACATAGTCCACTGGAGAAGGGAATGGCAAACCACTTCAGTATTCTTGCCTTGAGAATCCTATGAACAGTATGAAAAGGCAAAAAGACAAGACACTGAAAAATGAACACCCCAGGTTGGTAGGTACCCAATATGCTACTGAAGAAGAGTGGAGATATAACTACAGAAATAATGAAGAGATGGAGCCAAAGTGAAAACAACGTCCAGTTATGGATGTGACTGGTGATGGAAGTAAAGTCTGATGCTGTGAAGAACACTATTGCATAGGAACCTGGAATGTTAGGTCCATGAATCAAGGCAAATTAGAAGTGGTCAAACAGGAGATGGCAAGAGTGAACATTGACATTTTAGGAATCAGTGAACAAAAATGGACTGGAATGGGTGAATTTAACTCAGATGACCATTATATCTACTGTGGGCAAGAATCCCTTAAAAAAATGGAGTAACCCTCATAGTCAACAAAAGAGTCCAAGATGCAGTACTTGGGTGCAATCTTAAAAATGACAGAATGATCTCTGTTCGTTTCCAAGGCAGACCATTCAATATCACAGTCATCCAAGTCTATGCTCCAACCACTAATGCCGAAGAAGCTGAACTTGAATGGTTAAATGAACCTACAAGACCTTCCAGAACTAACACCAAAAAAAGATGTCCTTTTCATCATAGGGGACTGGAATGCAAAACTAGGAAGTCAAGAGATACCTGGAGTAACAGGCAAGTTTGGCCTTGGAGTACAAAATGAAGCAGGGCAAAGGCTGATAGAGTTTTGCCAACAGAATGCACTGGTCATAGTAAACACCCTCTTCTAACAACACAAGAGAAGACTCTACATGTGGACATCACCAGATGGTCAATACAGAAATCAGACTGATTATATTCTTTGCAGCCAAAATGGAGATGCTCTATACAGTCAAGCAAAAACAGGACGGGGAGCTGACTGTGGCTCAGATCATTAAATTCAGACTTAAATTGAAGAAATTAGGGAAAACCACTAGACCATTCAAGTATGACCTAAATCAAATCCCTTACAATTATACAGTGGAAGTAACAAAAATAAATTCAAGGGATTAGATTTGATAGACCGAGTGCCTCAAAAACTATGGATTGAGGTTCATGACATTGTACAGAAAGCAGGGATCAAGACCAGTTCCAATAAAAAGAAATGCAAAAAGGCAAAATGATTGTCTGAAGAGGCCTTACAAATAGCTGAGAAAAGAAGAGAAGTGAAATGCAAAGGAGAAAAGGAAAGATATACTCATCTGAATGTAGAGTTCTAAAGAGAAGCACAGAGAGATAAGAAAGCCTTCCTAAGTCATCAACACAAAGGAATAGAGGAGAGCTATAGAAAGGGCAAGACTAGAGATCTTCTTCAAGAAAATTAGAGATACCAAGGGAACATTTCATGCAAAGAAGGGCTCAATAAAGGACAGAAACAGTATGGACCTAACAGAAGCAGAAGATATTAAAAAGAGGTGGCAAGAATACACAGAAGAACTGCACAAAAAAAGATCTTCATGACCAAGATAACCATGATGGTGCGATCACTCACCTAGAGCCAGACATCCTGGAATGTAAAGTCAAGTGGGCCTTAGGAAGCATCACTATGAACAAAGCTAGTGGAGGTGATGGAATTCCAGCTGAGCTATTTCAAATCCTGAAAGATGATGCTGTGAAAGTGCTGCACTCAATATGCCGACAAATTTGGAAAACTCAGCAGTGGCCACAGGACTGGAAAAGTTCAGTTTTCATTCCAATCCGAAAGAAAGGCTTAAAACAACAAGAATTTATTCTCTTACAGCTCTGGCAGCTGGAAGTAAAAAAATTAAAGTGATGGCAGAGTGGTTTCCTTCTGAGGACTCTAAGGAGTCTGTTCCATGCCTGTCTCCCAGGTTCTGGTAACTTTATTTGGGGGAGACCTATAACAACCTAATTCCACCTGCAGGCCTAACTTTCCTTTGACATGTAACCTAATATTTTCATGAGTTCCAGGGATTAGGATGTAGACATCTTTGATGGTCAGTATTTTAAGTATACATCACATTAATAGTTCTGAGAAATTTTATCTTCTATTCAAAATTCAGTTTCTATTCAAGTCTTTATTTAAGACTTAAACTAGGTAAAGATCTCATGCAATGTGCTGAAGTGTGACTGTCTCACAAAGAAACAATGGCATCTTTAGGATCACATTCTACTAACACAGTTATTTTAGGTTGACTATAAAATGAATCTCCAACATAGATAACCAAAAAGAACACATTTGTGGGTCATTCATTTTCAGCAACTTCAAACTGTGAAAAAAGTGTGAGCTGTTCTTTTTCAACATAACAAGTGTTTAAGATAGCAAGTGGTTTGTCTGTGGGGTCAGTTTTATCCATCTCCAAAATGGGTCAGTAGTAAGGATCTGGCATTGGCACCTAGTCTGCACCTGTCTCTGAGCCAGGAAAGTTCTTTACAATAGGTAAATTAATCAAGGTAAGGCACCTGTACGTGATTGCCTGAGCATCTGTTGTACAGACATGCAAATTCCCAACACAGAATCAAATATCCCACAGGGCAAATACCACAGCATAAACAGAAGGATGTGAAACAGCCCGGAAGCTCCAGGAAGCTGCAGGGAGGTTAAAGAGATTTTGGCTACTGGGATGGCTACTTTGTCCAACTTCATCCCCTCTGTCCTCCAGACATGTGGTATCAACTTCATGCCAAGCCTGAACCAAGGGCCCGGGCACTCAGCTCAACAGCCCCACCTTCACAAAGCTCGGTCAAGCGTGTGGTCCTTATGGGGGAGGGAAACACAAAAACAGGCAATGTCATCACTGTCTGATAAGTGCAGTGGACAAAACGGAGCTTGAGCTGGGTCGTGAAGGTCAAGGTGAAGTTGGTCAAGCAAAGAAACAGGGCTCAGGGCTCTGAGAGCGAGCACCTACCCATGAAATGTTGAGGAGCAACTGTGAGTTTGGGATGACCAATCCTAAAGGATACTTCAGGGTGGGCAGGAGGAAAGCTGCCTTGGGGGTCTCCGGTGATCGTGTACCCTGGGGCAAGATTATGGGTTTCACCAAGGCAGCAGAGAAATGGAAAACAGGCACACTGATACAAGCCTATGAAAGGGTGGAGTTGACAGGGCTGTGGGTACATGGGGTCATGGAGAGAAAGAAGGCAAGAGTTAAGCTCAGGATTCTGAATGGTCCAGAGGATGCTGGTGGTGCCTCCACTGCGAGCGAAGAACACAGGGAGGGGAGTTGACCTGGGGGCGGAAGGGGGTATTACTTTCAGGTGGCCGCTAGGCCACTCGGTGGTGCTGGGAAGGGTCTGCGGGTGCAGTTCTGGAGCTCAAGGGTGCCACCTGGTGGGAGACACAGGGTTGGAAGTCAAAAGCAATCAAGTCCTGGTAGACAGCAAGGGTTAGAACGACTAACTAACGACTCATCCGGGGAGCTTATACTGGAGGACAGGGGGCAGGGCTTGGGGAGTGCAAGCACCTGGGGTTGGACTCAGTCATGGGAGTGGGAGGAGAGGTGATGAGCAAGGCCAGTGAGGGCAAGTGGACAGTGCAAGAGGCACCAAGAAGGGCTGGGCTGGATGAGGCTGAAGAGCATCCCTGGATTTAGCCAGGAGGCGGCGAAGCTGATGGGGGGGAGGACTGGGGAGACCAGTCCCCAGCGCTCTAAGTGCAGAATGGATGAGGGTGCAGAGGAGATGCTGGCACTCTTAGCAGATTTGGTTTGATGCCTAGACAGTGGGATCCACAAACCCTCAATGCTGGGGTGACACTCCACCTTTGGAAACTAGACCTAGAGGTCAGCAAGATGTGCCATGACTTGGGAGCCTCCGGTCAAGCAAGCTGCATGCGGGCGAGAAGATGAGTGAGGATGTGAGAAGGGGATGCTGAGAACGGCCGGGGGCGGCAAGCAGTGGCTCATAGAGCCACCTGTCTGGACCCGTGGGCCACCCTGCCCACCTGTAGTGCCTCCTGGAAAGTCATCTGGGCCAAGTGGCAGAGCAGATGACCTGTTGGAGACCTGGGCCATGTCTGAGAACCTGGAGGACAGCTGGGGAGGGAAGCCAGGGGCCTGGTGTGGACAGCATTGTGAGGGGAAGACTTGGCCACAATCATACAGACTGTGTAGCCCACCAGGCTCCTCTGTCCACAGGACTTCCCAGATAAGAATGTGTTGTACTTAGTTGCTCAGTCACGTCCGACTCTTTGCGACCCCACAGACTGTA
The DNA here is from genome assembly GCF_019923935.1 of Bubalus bubalis. NCBI lineage: Eukaryota > Metazoa > Chordata > Mammalia > Artiodactyla > Bovidae > Bubalus > Bubalus bubalis. The sequence continues at coordinate 63,672,854 of NC_059176.1, forward strand.
CAGCCCATGGAATTCTCCAGGCCAGAATACTGCAGTGGGTAGCCTTTCCCTTCTCCAGGGGATCTTCCCAACCCAGGGATCGAACCCAGATATCCCACACTGCAGCTGGATTCTTTACCATCTGAGCTACCAGGGAAGTCCAAGAATACTGGAATGAGTAGCCTATCCCTTCTCCAGGGGATCTTCCTGACCCAGGAATTGAACCAGGGTCTCCTGAATTGCAGGCAGATTCTTTGTCACAGAGCCACCCAGGAAGCCCTGCCCAGGACTTTTTCACTGCCATCTTGCCTTCGACCCACCAGAATTCCCAAAGGAAGGCGGCTCAGGGCCTGCTGGGCTTGCTTCACAGATGGAGGAACTGACTCAGAGAGACAGCAACACTGGCCCAAAGCCCACCAGCTATTAAGTGGGTGAGCCCTCTGTGCCCCGACCCAGGGACTTCCTTTTTGTATTTACACACTCATGCTCTGGTTAGGGGACACCTGACCGATTTCATCAGGATGCCCCAAGGGTGAAAGATGCCCACTCACTAGAGCCAGACATTCTCAAAGTCTCAGCAGGTCGCGTTCAGGATCCTGGGATCAGACGGGCCTGGCCTTGAGTATTCCTTCCACCAGCTTGCCAGCTGTGTGACCTTGGACAAGTCAGTACTCAAGCCTCTGCCAGGAGGTCAGCTCAGGCCTGGCGCTCTGTGGGCCTGATAAATATCAGCTGTTATTACTGCTAGAACTATTATTCTCAGTCCAGACATCTGTCTTATTCAGAGGAACTACTGTTCCTCAAAGCCCTCTGGAATGGCTCGTCTATGTGGGCATTTGGAACCAAAACAAATTCATTTGAATTTTTAGAAAATTGTCAATAAATCTGTATGATTCAGATGATAGGAATATGAAGAACCTGCTTGAGTGCTGAGTCCTGTAACTCTGTGTGCGTTTTCTCCCCGCTCTGAGCCCCTGGCTCTCATCCATAAAGCAGGTCCAGATGCTGACCTCAGGGCAGGTAAAGGCCCCAGGGGGATGCCCACCGGGGAGCCCCAGGGGCGGACATCTCCTCCCTCTCCCCCTGGGGCAGGGCTGCCGCAAGCGGGGCTGAGTGTCCGGCCGAGGTCAGGCCAGCAGAGTTCTGCCTTCTGCGGATGACAGGGCTCTCCCAGGACACCCGGGCTGTGCTCACCACGTGCGCCGCCGGCCTGGGCTGAGCAGACGTGGCAGAGGCCGCTGGCCTGGAGCCGGACCTCCCGGGCCTCGTCCCAGAAGCACCACGGAGGACGCAGCAGCGGCAGACGCCGCGTCCGCCCGGGTCGCTCTCACAGCTCAGGGCCGGCTGCAGCCAGCAGCTCTGTTATGAGAACAATCAAAACACGCCTTTAACATGTGCCATTTAAAGTCCCCGAAGATACGTGGCTGCTTTTATTGAGCAGATGTCCGTGAGAGGAGCGGGGTGGGGAGGCACGACCAGGACTTAACGGGCTGGGCTGCGAGGTTCTCCCAGGGGACGGAGGGGGACACCTCACAGCTGCACACGAAGTTTCAACGCAGCATTTCTCCATTTAAAACTTGAGAATTATGGGTTCTCGTATACATTTCCTTGAAAAGGAATATTATCCATATATTTGTTTTTTTTTCCAGGAGGAAATGAGAGCCTGCAGTGCGTGATTGGGAGAGAATACACGGGCCTGTGCACGTGAGCTTCTGCTAGAGGACATTAGTCCCCCCCTGAAAACCAGGCTGGGTCAGTCTGAGAACTTGCCATGCTTCCCTGAAAAGGTTCTTGAGTCAGTGTGGTTAGTTCTCACGTGCCAGGGAAAGTAAGAGGAAGGAAGGAGGAAGAGAGGGGGAGGGTGGAAGGGGCAGGCAAGCGGGGGAGGGAGGGGGCAGGGAAGGTGGGGGAGGGAGAGGGCAGGGAAGGGGGAAGGAGGCAGGGAAGGGGGGAGGGAGCCAGGGAGGGAGGGAGCCGGGGAGGGAGGGAGGGGGCAGGGAAGGAAAGCTTTGCTAAAATACAACTTAAGGGAACATGTTTCAGGAGTAGTTTCTCTAGATATTGCACCAGCTAGCCATTTTGGGAGCTTCCTATGTACTAGGCAATGTTCTGAGCACTTAACATGATTCGAATTATTTGATCCCTGTAACAGTCCTACAGAGAGCCATTCTACAGATGAGGAAATCAAGGCACAGAGAGCTTAAGTGGCTTGCCCAAGGTCATACATTAGCAAGCAGAAGCATGATTTTAACAGTTCCATTGAGACCTAATTCACATACTCTACAATTCATCCACATAAAGAGAACAACAATATTCTGAGTTGTGAAATAACCACCACAATCAATTTAGCATATTTTCATTACCCTCCAAAGAAACTCTACAACTCTTAGCTGTCATCTCCCAGTAGATACCCCGTCCCATCCCTCTCAGCCCTAAGCAATCACTAACCTACTTTTCGTCTCTATAGACTTGCCTCTTCTGGGCATTTCATATAAATGGACACATAACATGTGGTTCTTTGTGCCTGGATTCTTTCACTGAGCATGATGTTTCCAAGGCTCGTCCACATGATAGCACCTATCAGTATTTCATTCCCTTTTATTATTGAATAATATTTGATTGTATGGATATACCATATTTATTTATCAGTTCATCAATTGAGGGACATTTGGGTTATTTCCACATTTCAATTATTACGAATAATGCTACAGTGAACATCACTGGATAGTTTTTGTATGGGCATGTGTTCTCATTTCTTTTGACTATATACCAAGGAGTGAAACTGCTGGATCATATGCTAACTCTATGTTTAACAATTTGAGAAATTCCAGACTGTTTCCAAAGCAGCTCCACCATTTTGCATTTCTATAGTAGCATATGAAAATCTAAATTCTCCACACTAACATTTGTGTGTGTTAGCTGCTCAGTCATGTCCGACTCTTTGCGTAGCCCACTGGGCTTCTCCGTCCATGGGATTCTCCAGGCAAGAATACTGGAGTGGGTTGCCATTTCCTTCTCCAGGGGATCTTCCCCACCTGGGAATCAAACCTAGGTCTCCTGCATTCCAGGAAGATTTTTTTTACCATCTGAGCCACCAGGGGAGCTACAGTCCCATAAATTTTTGCTATTATCTCTCATTTTGATTACAGCCATCTTAGTGGGTGTGAAGTGGTATCCCATTGTGTTTTCATGTACTGTGGTAAAATATGTACAAAATTGACCATTTTAACACTTTGCAGTGTACAATTCAGTAGTATTAAATACATTCACATTGTTGTGCAACCCTCACCATTATCTCCAAAACTTTTCATCTTCCCAACCTGAATTAATTAGATTCAATAAACAATAACCTCCTCTTCCCCTCTGCCCCAGCCCCCATCATCAAACTTTCCGTCTCTATGAATGTCTGCTCAGGTGCCTCATATAAGTGGATCCATACAGTGTTTGTTCTTCTGTAACCGTCTTATTTCACTAAGTATAATGTCCTCAAGGCTCATCCATGTTGCAGCATCTGTCAGAACTTCCTTCCTTTTGAAGGGTGAATAACATTTCACAGTGCATGTGTAACACATTTCATTTGTCTGTTTGTCCAGAGAGGAACACTTGTGCTGCTTCCACCCTCTGACTATTGTGAATAATGATGCTATGAAGATAGTTGTACAAATTTCTGTTAGAGTTCCTTTTTTTAAAATTCTTTTGGGTATATAATTCTTTTAATTCTTTTGGGTGGACTTGCTGGATCATATGTAATTCTGTGTTTAAGTTTTTAAGGAATCGCTGTACTGTTTCCCACAGTGGCTGCGCCATCTGACATTTCAATGAACAGTGTAGAGGGGTCCAATTTCCCCAAATCCTCTCCAACACTGATTTGCTATATATATATATATATAAGCTAGCTACATGGGTACAAAGTGGTCCTCATTGTGGTTTGATTGACATTTCCCTAATGATTAGTGATAATGAGCATTTTTTCAAGTACTTACTAGCCATGTGTATATCTCCTTTGGAGAAATGAGTGAACATTTTCTTTGCCTATTTCTTAATTGGGTACCATTTGTTGTTTAGTTATAGGAGTTCTTTAGATATTCTGGATATTACTTCTTTATTAAATATATGACTTGCAAATATTTTCTCCCATTCTTTGGGTTGCCTTTCCACTTTGTTGATGATGTTCCTTGATGCTCAGTTTTCAAATTTTATGATGTCCAATTTGATTTTCCCTTCTGTTGCCTATGCTTTTTGTCGTATCTAAGAAATCATTACCAACCTACGAAGCTTTTTTCCTATATTTTATTCTAAGAGTTTTAGCTTTAACTCTTATATTTAGGTCTTTGATCCATTTTGAGTTTATTTTTGTATATAGTATAAGGTAAAGATTGCTGGGAGAAATATCAGTAACCTCAGACATGCAGATGTCACCACTCTTATAGCAGAAAGCGAAGAGGAACTGAAGAGACTCTTGATGAAGGTGAAAGAGGACAGTAAAAAAGCTGGCTTAAAACTCAGCATTCAAAAAACGACGATTGTGGCATCTGGTCCCATCACTTCATGGGAAATAGATGGGGAAACAATGGGAACAGTGACAGACTTTATTTTCTTGGGCTCCAAAATTACTGCAGATGGTGACTGCAGCCATGAAATTAAGATGCTTACTCCCTGGGAGAAAACTATGACAAACCTAGATGTCGTATTGAAAATAAGAAATCTTACTTTGCTGACAAAGGTGCTTATAGTCAAAGCTTATAGTCAAAGCTATGGTGTTTCCAGTAGTCATGGTATGGATGTGAGAGTTGGACCATAAAGAAGGCTGAGCACCGAAGAACTGATGCTTTTGAACTGTAGTATTGGAGAAGACTCTTGAGATTCCCTTGGAATGCAAGGGGATCAAACCAGTCAATCCTAAAGGAAAACAGTCCTGAATATTCATTGGAAGGACTGATGCTGAAGCTGAAGTTCCAATACTTTGGCCACCTGATGGGAAGAACTGACTCACTCACTGGAAAAGACACTGATGCTGGGAATGATTGAAGATGGGAGGAGGGGTCGACAGAGGATGAGATGGTTGGATGGCATCACCAACTCATTGGACATGAGTTTGAGCAAGCTCCATGAGTTGGTGATGGACAGGGAAGCCTGGAGTGCTGCAGTCCATGGGGTCACAAAGAGTCGGACACAACTGAGCGACTGAACATAAGGTAAAGGTCCAACTTCATTCTTTCATATTTTGATATCCATTCTTCCCAATACCATTTATTGAACTTTATTACAGTTTTGATTTTTGAACTCCTTGATGACTGATGATGTTGAACATCTTCTCATGTGCTTACTGGCCATATGCATATCTTCTTCTGAGAATGTCTACTCAGATAATTTACCCATTTTTAAATTGGTTAATTTTTTTTATTATTGAGTTGGAAGAGTCATGGATGTGTGTTGTTTCAGTCACTCAGTTGTGTCCAACTCTTTTGAAACTCCTATGGACTGTAGGCCACCAGTCTCCTCTGTCCATGGGATTTTCTAGGCAAGAACACTGGTGTGGGTTATCATTTCCTACTCTAGCAGATCTTCCCAACCCAGGGATCGAACTCATTTTTCTTGGGTTTCCTGAATTGGCAGGCAGATTCTTTACCACTGTGCCACCTGGGAAGCCCAAAGAGTCCTTGATATATTCTAGTTAAAATGAAGTGAATTGAAGTGAAAGTTGCTCAGTCGTGTCCGACTCTTTGCGACCCCATGGACTATACAGTCCATGAAATTCTCCTGGCCAGAATACTGGAGTGAGTAGCCTCCCTCTTCTCCAGGGGAATCTTCCCAACCCAGGGATTGAACCCAGGTCTCCTGCATTGAAGGCAAATTCTTTACCAGCTGAGCCACAAGGGAAGCCCAATAATACTGGAGTGGGTAGCCTATCCCTTCTCTGGTGGAAGTCCTGACCCAGGAATCGAACTGGGGTCTCCTGCATTGCAGGTGGATACTTTACCAACTGAGCTATCAGGAAAGTTAAAATGATCTTTTCAGATATATGATTTGTGAAAATGCTTTTCCCCCCATTGGGTTATCTTTTCATTTTCTTTACGGCTTTGAAGAACAAAGTTTTAAATTTTTATAATGTCCTAGTTTATTTTTTCTTCATTACTGTGTTTTTACTTTCATATCTAAGAAACCATCACCTAATCTAGAGTCAGGAGGATTTATGCCTAATGTTTCCTTGTTTTATAGCTTCAGCACTTACATTTAGTTGATTGATGCATTTTGAGTTCATTGTTGTCTATGGTATGATCTAGGGATCCAACTTGTTTTTTGATGTGGACATTCAGCGTCTCAGTACCATTTATAGAAAAGACTATTCTTTTTCCATTGGATTGTTCTGATATTCCATGTTGAAAATTAACTGATAGTAAATGAGAGAATGTTTATTTCTAGATACTCATTTATATTAATTGTTCTATATGTCTGTCTTTATGCAAGTACCATACTGTCTTGATTACTCTAGCTTTGTAGTAATTTTTGAAACTGAGAGGCATAAGTCCTCTAACTTTGTTTTTATTTTTAAAAATTGTATTGACTATTCAGAACCCTTTGCAATTTCACATAAATTTTAGGATCAGCTTGTTCATTTGTGCAGTAAAGACAGTTGGAATTTTGATAGGGATTATGCTTTGTTAGTAGATCAATTTGTGGAGTATAGTCCTCTTAACAATATCAGGCTTTCTACTGGGATGTATTTAGATATTCATTAACTTCTTTCAATAATGTTTTGTCATTTTCAGTGTTTAAGTCTTGTATTTCTTTTGTTAAATTCATTCCTAAGTATTCTATTGTTTTTGATGCTACTGCAAATGGAACTGTTTTCTCCATTTCCTTTTCAGACTATTCATTGCAAGGGTATAGGAAGAGAATTGATTTTTGTCTATCAATCTTACATTCTATAACCTTGCTTAACTCGTTTGTTAAAAATAACATGCCCAAAATGGCTTGTATCATTTGCCACGTCCACCACCATGACAGCAAACCAAGACTTAATTGCAGTTTCAATCCCTTCCAAAAATATGACCTTTAAAAGTCAATCCGGATCAACACTAGTGAGGTAATTGTGCATGATAAAGCCCATCCCTTCCCCCAAAAGAAGATGGCCTGGACTAGAGTAGTCTTTGTGTGTGTTAGTCACTCAGTCATGTCCGATTCTTTACGACCCCATGGACTGTAGACTTCCAGGCTCCTCTGTCCATAGACTTCTCCAGGCAAGAATACTGGAGTGGGTTGCCATTCCCTTCTCCAGGGAATCTTCCTGACCCAGGGATCGAACCCATGTCTCCTGCGTTGCAGGTGGATTCTTAACCATCTGAGCCACCAGGCAAGCAATCTCTACTTGTTAATACTTTCTTGCTCCACCCTCTTCCTGCCAGTAAATACATTCCATTTGAGTACGACCCCTTGGAGCACTCTTCTAGTTGCTAGCTGGGATGCTGCCTGATTCAAGAATTGTTAAATAAAGTCAACTAGATCTTTGAATTAACTGAGCTGAATTTTGTTTTTCAGCACATACATAGAAGATCATGTCATCTGCAAATATATGTAGTTTTACTTCTCTAATCTAGATGCTTTTTTTTTTTTTTTGACTAATTTCCCTGGCTAGAACCACCAGTACAATGTTGGATATAAGTGGTGAAAACAGACATTCTTGTCTTATTCCTCTCTTAAGGGAAAAGCATTTAGTCTTTCACTATTAAGTGTGATGATATCTGTGGGTTTTTTGTAGGTGCCCTTCATGAGGTTGAGAAAATTCTATTCTATTCATAGTTTGTTGAATGTTTTGATCATGAAAGAATATTTAATTTTGTCAAATACTTTGTGTGTGTTTGTGTTAATTGAGACAATAATGTGGTTTGTCTTTTATTCTACTGATGTGGTATATTACATTATTTGATTTTCAGATAAGTTTCCACTTGATCATGGTATGTAATCCTTTTCATATTGCTGGATTCAATTTACTCATATGTTGTTGAGGATTTTTGTGTCTATATTCATAAGTGATATTGGCATGTGGTTTCTTTTCTTGTGATATCTTTGTTGGTTTTGTCATCAGGGTAATACTGGTCTCATAGAATGAACTGCGAAGTGCTTCCTTTTCTACTTTTAGGAAGAGGCTACGAAAAATTGATATTAATTCTTCCTTAGATGTTTGGTAAAATTCACCAGTAAAACCATCTGATCCTGGGCTTTTTTCTGTGGGAAGTTTTTGATTATTAATTCAATCTCTTTACTTGTTATGGGTGTGCTCAGGTTATCTATTTTTTCTTGAGTCAGTTCCAGTAGTATTTCTAGGAATTTTGCCTGTTTCATCTAACTAATACAATTTTTCATTACACCAGAACGTTTTTAGGTTTTCAGTATAGTAACGCAAAATGTCCAGATAATAACGGGAAGACGTAGAGGGTGTTTGAGGGTCACACACACTAAGGGCACTGCCTTGTTTAGGAAGAGGCTGGTGATTCTAAATACTTTGGACTTTACTGAAATGCTTATAGTTAAGGTACATGGGTCACATTTAAGAGTAGCTATCAAAAGAACAGAAATATAATCCACAGCTTCCCAAAAATAGGGAGAAAAAAGAAAAATTGTTAGTTCTGAATATCTTATAATTTCCAATATCATTTCCTCCAAACTCATGAACTATATATTTTTTAATTTCTAAAAATATAGAAAAAAGTAGGTCACTATCTTTTTACTGCTTATTTCCAATGTAATTTTCTATGGCCAGAAAGAATAGTGTGTTTTATTATCTTGGTTACCATAAATACAGCCTTATCAATCAGTGGGAATGGGGTGAACTAGCCATGATATAATGCAGAAACAATAGGTTATCATACAGAAGATTATACGGAATCATACGGAAGAAATTAGTTCATTGTCTCAACTCAGACTATACAGAAAAAGGCATTCTGGATGGGTTCAGTTCAGTTCAGTTTAGTAGCTCAGTGGTGTCCCACTCTTTGCGACCCCATGGAGTGCAGCACGCCAGACCTCCCTGTCTATCACCAACTCCTGGAGTTTACTCAAACTCATATCCATTGAGTTGGTGATGCCATCCAACCATCTCATCCTCTGGATGGGTTAAAGCCTTCTTATATGCACAAAAAAGCCAAACCTTAAAAGTTCTGAAAGAATACATAGGAAAATATATTTGCAGTTAAAAGGTCAGGAAGGAATAGTAAAACAAAAGAAGGACAATTCCTAAATTAAAAATTAACCAATTTAACTAAATTAAAGATGAAAGCTTCTACTGAAAGACCTCATAGGTGAAGAGAGATGCCTCAAATAAGGGAAAATATAATCCAAGGTGTATGAGGAAGCTCATAATCAATTGGTAAAAGATAAGTAGCCCAACAGGATAATGGGCAAAGAACAGGAGGATAAGTCACAGAAAAAATATAAATATCCTCTTAACATATGAAAACACTCAACCTCACTACAGCACAGGGGAATTTAAAAAAATCAAACAACGAGGCACCATTTCCTCCCCACCAGATGGCAACACTACAAAGTCTGCTGCTGCTGCTGCTCCTAAGTTGCTTCAGTCATGTCCGGCTTCCCCGTCCCTGGGATTCTCCAGGCAAGAACACTGGAGTGGGTTGCCATTTCCTTCTGCAATGCATGAAAGTGAAAAGTGAAAATGAAGTCGCTCAGCCATGTCTGACTCCTAGCGACCCCATGGACGGCAGCCTACCAGGCTCCTCTGTCCATGGGATTTTCCAGGCAAAGAGTACTGAGTGGGGTGCCATCACCTTCTCCGACAAAGTCTGACTAAACTAAATTTGTTCACAACTGGAGCAATGGGAGCCCTTATGGCGCTGGTGACAGGGTAATACTAGGCAAGTTTTCGGAGGAAAGCTCGAGGTGTGCAGACCTATGACCGTGTAGTCACCCTTGTAGGGACACAACTTGCACATGTGTCCAAGGAAACTGGACAAGGATGTTCACAGCACAGGTGTTTATTAGCTAATCTCAGACTTTCCTACGCATCTGAACATTTTTCATAAGAAAAATGCTTGCACAACCCAGAACCAGGTCAGAAGTACTAACTGACCTTGACTGCTGAGAGTGGCGGCATCTGTGGTCAACTGAGAATGAACGTGGTGTCTGTCCTGGGAGCTGCCAGGCTCCAGTCTACTGTTGCCATGTGGGTCAAGTATTGCCACATCTTTCCTTTTAAAAAATAATGTTGAAAGCTCCCAGTCTTATTGCAATCTCTTGATTTTTAAAGTATTGGAAATGAACTCTAAAACCTTAAGACGCCTGTACAGGCCAAGCCATGTCTGCTGTGGAATTCAGTTCTGCCTCTGGTCTGGGACTGCCCGCTTTAATTTTCCAAGGAGGCAGCTCTGGTGGTTCTGAACCTAAACCAGAGAGGCTGGATGCGCGTCCTCCTGCGGCTCTGGCCTGAGAGGCCACTCCGCACCTCTGTCTTGCCACATGGGTCCTCACGCAATGCTCTGTCCCCACATTCCTATTACACACACACTCTAATTTGTCTTTTGGTTGGCTCAATACGTGTGTCCCAAGAATTCTGTCCTGAGAAGATGAGGGAAACAAGACTCCCCCAGATTTATGATGTGATGCAGTTTTCCCAAGACACCAGTCTAAGCGGTACCATTCTGAAACCAACACCGAAGTCCTGAATCTAGGGGGCTGCAGAGATAGCCAGAGGCCTGATGAACGCCAGCAGGAGCCCCTGCCCAGCTGGCCCAGTGGCCCAGCCCCACCAAATTATTCAATGTGAAAACATGCAAGCAGACCTCCCCGACATTCCAGCCCTGCCGTTGCCTCACATTGGCTAGGAAAATGCTCAGGATTTCACAAGACTCTCTGAAAATGTTTCTGGGGGAGTTCTCCAGAGCTGGAGTGAGCCATAGCCCTGTGTCTTCTGGAAGGGGCACAGAAGGGAAAAGCCGTTGTGTGCAGAGGGACAGGGGCAGGGCTCCAACATGACCAGTCTGCAAACCTGGCTGACACTGGCTCTGAGCTCGCCCTGCAAGGGTTCTGGCCCCGGGCTTTATGAGCGAGGGAATGTACAGCACCGCCCGCGTCCCCACCCATGACTCCCTTTAATTGCAAGCCTCCCATTTGCTCCCTGAGCCTCTCCTGCCAAAGGCGCTTCCCGACTCCCCAAGAGCAGACAGGAGCTGGCCAGAGCCCTGGACAACAGCCTCCACGGTGACTCTTTGTTGGTCTATTTTGAATTGCTGGTACCGCCTAATGTGCTGCTGGGTTAGAAGCTGTGGCCCTGCTGGAACGGTTTGGAAAGGGTGGTGTCTGCGTTGAGCCTGGGAAGAGATTCCCCGGGGAAGACAGACATCCAGGCCAGAGCTGGGTGGAGACGGCTGGCGATGGGGTGCCCCAGTCCTGCTTGGTGGCTGGCATCCTGCAACGTCTTCCTTCCCACACTGAATAAAATGATGCAGGGTCTTTGGTGAGCATCACTCGTCAGGCCAATCCTTAGTGTAGACGGCAGCTTCGACACTTTTGACCCTGGCAACTGCCCTGCCTGATTTGTACTGGTTCCTCCTTGACTTATCAGATGCCCAGAGCTCCTGCCGCTTGCCTTCTACTTCTCTGAAGCCTCCTCCTCCCTTGTTTTTCAAGGAGTCCCGGTCCTACCCTTGTTCAGCCTTGGGCTCCTTTGTTCCCATGGCTCTCCTTCCTTTCCTTCCCTTCCCTTCCCTTTCTTTTCTTTTCCCAGAGCTAACTCATGATATGATTCCCGTATGTATCGTGATGCATAGGCCTCCCTGCTCTCCACTTTGGAAACTCCAGGACTTCATGACTGGCAGCCTGAAGGACAGCAGGGGTCCTACACCTCTGGTTCTGGGTGGGCAAGGTCACAAACCATGCCTCCTTGCCCCACTGCCAATACTCTTTTCAAGAGACCAGCCATGCAGGGTTAGAGGGCAGCTGCTAAGTGCCACCAAGCCAAGCTCCATGAGGGATCTCAGATCTGCTTCCCTTCTCCACTTCCATGACCACCTTGCCTGGGGTATTGTAACAGTCTCCTAACTTGCCTTCCCACCATGGGATCTCTTTTCTCTTCCAAGTAATCTACGCACTGCTGCCATGGCATTAGTTATGCGACTTTCTCACTCTGAAACCTTCAATGGCTCCCTAGGGCCTACTATCTTTCACATTCTGAAGTCACACTCAAGGCCCAGCCCGATAACTTAGTCATTCTTTCAGCCCAGGCTCCTCCATCATTCCACTAGGGATTGAAGATGTTTTCATGAGTATAAACAGGCAAACAAAAAATAAGACACTGCTCTAAAACAAATGAAAATTAGGTTGGATCAAGGTAGCAGGACTAGCCTTACCTGCTGGCTTTGGTTGGCCCCATGTGCTCCTCCCTGTGTTTGACATTCCCTGACCTGGAGACGTGGGCACTGACCCCTCTGCCTGCACAGCCTCCTCACTTGCTCAGCTGGCCAGTTTCAAGAGTCTGCCCCTCCAGGAGCTCTTCCAGAAGTCCTACATGTGCCTTCTTCTGCCTCTGGTTCCCAGTCTGAAGGATACTCTTTCCCCCAAGAATATCCTCACCTTGTTACAGCTGGGAACCTCCTAGGAGGCAAGAGGCTTGGTTCTAGTTTGGGTTCACCGGCTAAGTCTTTGATGACTTTGGCTGCTGAACTTCCACACTTTGCTTTACCACGTGAAATGGGGTGATGGGGTGAATGGCTCCTATTCATTTCTCACGTGGACGTGCCAGCGATTGATCACACATGTCAACCTGTTATCATCTCATGCTCCCCTTCCGGATGGACCCGGATCTTAGCAGGCTCATCACTGAATAGTCCAGGATCTGTATTTCCCATCCCATACACTTGCTTCAGCACATCGCTCACAGACCTGCCTACCTTCTCCTCAAGGGTGGATCTCATTAAGGCAGCGTGTTCTGAGAACACCCTAAACCTTGGCTCCAGCACTCTGGAGAGACACTGTGTATTAACGCTGCTGGCTAATAAAACCACCAGCAGTTTCCTATAAAAAGTTACAGTGGGATAAATCTACAATAAAATATTCATGCCCTTTATTTCACTTCACAGAAAGATTCAAACATCCCAACCAAATGGAGTCACAGCAGATGTTGGGCAGATGTTCTCAGGCAAGGGAATGAGAGACAATGATTAGTCTCAATTAAGTTCTCAATAAATTATGTAACAGATTCCTTTAGCCACTCAGCCCTGAGTGGTTTGCTGGGCCAAAGTCAGTGAACCTGGTCCAAAACTATTTAGAAAGTTTGGATTGCTTTGGACAATTCATGTTCTGAGTAGACTGTAGAGAATCTTGGCATGAGAGGAAATAATGAATACCATAACCACTTCCAATTGAAAATAATAATTTGTTAATAATTTTAATAGCTAATGAGCTACAGAAACTGTGTTCTTGAGCCCTCCAAGTAGAAAGGAAAGAGGTTCATTTTATTTATTTATTTAAGTCTATGGTATGAAATCCCCCTGTGAACTTCTGAGATTTTTATTCAGCAAGTACTGTGTCAGAATGATCTATTTTCACTAGAATATTGCTCCTTCTCTTTGATTTGTAAACGCAGGTTCCTAAGTGTCTGTCCTGCAAAGGCGGCTCTATCTAACTGAGCTTTAAGGATTTCCCATCAACAGGCACACAAGACTGGCCGCACCCTACTCTGCCATCAAGAACCAGAGAAAAGAGACTTCTACTACAAGTTTTGTTGGACTGAGTTCCGTGACATCTTCTCCCTCCTCCAAGTGTTGCATGTTGTCAATTTTAACTTTTAGGCGAACAAAAGAAAATTTTATTTAGAAAATTGTAGAGAATGTCCCAGTCCTTGGCAAAATGTTTGGGGTCACTCAGAGTCCAGACTCTCTTCCCTCTGGCTCTCAAAGGCCTGGTCACATTTTGCTGTAGATGATTCTTGTCTCTGGCTCTTCTGAGAGAAAGCTTCTAGCGCAGAGCCTTGTGCTTATTAAGGATGTAACAAATGTTTTTTGAATTTAATCGAATTCCATGATTGTCAATAAAGAAAACTGAGAAGTGATCAGGAGCTTCCTAACATGGTCTTTGTATTCGTTCCCAGGGTATCTCTTGTCTACACTTTCAGTCATATTAGGAATCTCCTCTAGAGTCATATTTTTTGTTTACTTAGCAGAAATGACAAATACAATTCATGCACATTGTACAAAATCTGAAAGGTACATAAAAACATAAAGCAAGAGAACGAAGAACATACATGGTCCCAGTCTTTTCCTAAACGTAGTTTCTTCAAAGATACCGTATTATAAACAATTCTCTTAATATTGTGCCTATTTTTCTCTTGATAGGAGAAACAATTCGTATGTGATCAAAAATATTGTCTCAAGAGTGATTTTTAATGCTTGCGTAATGCTCCATTGTATAGGTAGAGCCATCTTACTTAGGTAGTGCATACTTGGACATCTGGGTAGTTGCCAATTTTGTCCATAATTTGGATGATTTCTAGAAGGCAAAAGTTGAAGTCCTGGATCCAAGGTGATGAGTGATGCCTTCAGAAGACTGGCAGGGACTGCGTGGATCTGTGCGTGATGGGGAGCTCATTACACTATGGCCAGGATGTCTGTCCCACCAGCCCGTTGAAGCACCAGAGTAGGGGTGCTTGTCCTCTAGACAATGACACAAAGTATACAAAGGCACTGGGGCAAATCCTTCCAGGCATCTGAAAATCCTTCCAGATACTCTGCAATCCTGCCAGGTATTCCTTTAGTTTTCTCTCTTTACTAATGTACATAGCCTTTCAGTTGCTCTTCATGAGGCAGCAGTGTCTGGGCCTCTCACCCTTGACCGCCGTCTCCTGCTGTGGACGTAGCCATCCCAGCCAACTTGCGCCCTAGCGTGTGGCCTTAACAAACACACTCTTCAGTTATAACCTGAGCTGCTTCAAGTCAATAAGCAATAAATACATACTAGCTGGGCCCCTCTGTAACCAGATGTTATGTGCTTTAGTCTCTGCTCGGCTCCTACTAAGAGGAGGAAAGGGAGGCTTGTGCGAAGTGACCGGCTTGGGCCTACACAGCCAGTAAGAGACGAACTGGCTCCACCCAGGTCCACTGGGATGCAGTACAGCTACTGCTTCCTGCTACCTCGGCACGTCCACACAGATCTCGGCTGGGCAGCTGACCCCTGCCCTAGTCACGAGCTCTGCTACCCTGATGCATCCACACTGATCTTGGCTGGGCATCTGACCCATGTGCTAGTCACGAGCTCTGCTACCATCTCAACATGTCCACACCAATCCTGGCTGGGCGTCTGACCCATCCCCTCATCATGAGCTCCCCGACAGGGATCAGGGCTAGGGCCGCCCTGTGTCCCTAAGTTTTTCTAACCCAGAGGAAGCTCTGAAAGGTGGAGAGGAGACTCTTCATCAAACGTTATCCTCATCTGGTGCTCAGTTAAGGCTGTTAAACGAGTGAACAAAGGAACAGCTTTAAATGTCCAGGCTGAGTTTAATGTCAGTGGACATCCCCAGGTCTCTGCACTTTTAAGTTACTTCCCTTTGAGCCAAATGTGGGTTTTGTATCCTGTAAATTTTAATTTTCAGGTAGAGGGGACCTTTGTTCTTAAATTTTTTTTCATTAATTTCCAACTGTATTTATTTGTGATCAGAGGCTACTATCTGTACTATTTCTAGGAACCTACTGATGTTCTCTTTGTGGATTTGAGAAAAAGGTGTGCTCTCTATTATCAGGGTATAGTACTTGGTATATATGATTTATATTATTGATTATGTTATTTAGATCTTTCATATCCTTTCTTATTTTTTATTTACTTGGCACTTGGTCTGTCTTATATTAACAGTCACCTATACGCAATAATGGTATAGTCCCAGAAAAACATCTATTTCTGCTTTATTGACTTATGCCAAAGCCTTTGACTGTGTGGATCACAGTAAACTGTGGAAAATTCTTCAAGAGATGGGAATACCAGACCACCTGACCTGCCTCTTGAGAAACCTGTATGCAGGTCAGGAAGCCACAGTTAGAACTGGACATGGAACAACAGACTGGTTCCAAATAGGAAAAGGAGTACACCAAGGCTGTATATTGTCACCCTGCTTATTTAACTTATATGCAGAGTACATCATGAGAAACGCTGGGCTGGAAGAAGCACAAGCTGGAACCAAGATTGCCAGGAGAAATATCAATAACCTCAGATATGCAGATGACACCACCCTTATGGTAGAAAGTGAAGAGGAACTAAAAAGCCTCTTGATGAAAGTGAAAGAGAGTGAAAAAGTTGGCTTAATGCTCAACATTCAGAAAATGAAGATCATGGCATCTGGTCCCATCACTTCATGGGAAATAGATGGGGAAACAGTGTCAGACTTTATCTTTTTTGGCTCCAAAATCACTGCAGATGGTGACTGCAGCCATGAAATTAAAAGACGCTTACTTCTTGGAAGGAAAGTTATGACCAGCCTAGATAGCATATTGAAAAGCAAAGACATTACTTTGCCAACAAAGGCCCGTCTAGTCAAGGCTATGGTTTTCCAGTGGTCATGTATGGATGTGAGAGTTGGACTGTGAAGAAAGCTGAGCGCCGAAGAATTGATGCTTTTGAACTGTGGTGTTGGAGAAGACTCTTGAGAGTCCCTTGGACTGCAAGGAGATCCAACCAGTCCATTCTGAAGGAGATCAGCCCTGGGTGTTCTTTGGAAGGAATGATGCTAAAGCTGAAACTCCAGTACTTTGGCTACCTCATGTGAAGATTTGACTCATTGGAAAAGACTCTGATGCTGGGAGGGATTGGGGGCAGGAGGAAAAGGGGATGACGGAGGATGAGATGGCTGGATGGCATCACTGACTCAATGGACGTGAGTTTGAGTGAACTCCGGGAGATGGTGATGGACAGGGAGGCCTGGCATGCTGCGATTCATGGGGTCGCAAAGAGTCGGACACGATTGAGCGACTGAACTGAACTGAACTGATGCGCAATAAATCTCTATCTATATTTCTTTGCATTTCCTGTGGTTTAGGCTTTACATAGGTAGTTGCTGTGTTATTTGGGACATAAATATTCATTACTGTTATATCTTCATTGTTAAATATGCCTGTCTCCATCTTTATTTTAGTTTTACCTCTACAATTAAACATTTAAAAATGTTCACCATCAACCCATTTATCAAAGTGTCCCCAGTCACCTCTCAGTTAAATGAAGAGCATCCTATCATAGTGGAGTTGGCAAACTATGGCCTGAGGGCCTAATCCCTTCTGACATTTGTTTTTTAAATAAAGTTTTACTGGGAAATAGCCCTACCTATTTATCTATTGTCCATGGCTGTTTTGGCGCTACCATGATAGAGTTGAATAATAATGACAGAGATCATATGGCTTAGAGAGCTAAAAATATTTCATATCTTTAGTTGACAGAAAAAAAATCGCTGAGTTTTGGTCTGGTAGAGTCGTTAAGAAGGGCTCATGGGTACAGTAGCCTGAGCTTCTGCCCGAAGGACAGTTTTGCTAGCTATAAAATCTTGAGTGCACATTCTTCTTCCCTGTCTGCTGTCCTTAGAATCACTGAGAGCCGGGAGTCTGTGATCCACTCCCCAGAACCAAAAGGAGTGGTGGGGGCATGGAGGTGAGGGGGAATAGACTGGGTGCTGGGTTCTGAGAGGAGCCCTACCACTGAACAGCCACAAGTTTCTGTGGAGCCTCCTGATCACACGGCACCTCCCACCACAGGGCCCGGCCCAGAGGAGCCACATGACAAGACTCTGACAAATTCCGCAGGCAGTGCTGCAGACATACACCAGGGGCCTCCCTGGACAGACAGAGGAGACCTGGGTCTAGCAGCAGCTCCATGGGGACAGGCCATCAGTCCACCTGTTTTCCTGCTTCATCCATAGTGATACCATGGAGACTTGCTAAGTGTTCTGCTGCCCTGACCCACCACCACATTAACACTGTCTGACAGGCACTGAGTGTTCTCATTAAACCCTCCCTCACTTAGGGCATACATGCAAGCCTTCTTTTCTAAAATGCACACAAACCATCTGTCTAAATCATTGATTTGTCCTCCAGCTGTGCCAGGGGTTGACAAGAGGCTGAGGCTACATTCCTTGGACTTGCCCATTTATGCATTTGGGAAATTGAAATCCACCCTCAGACTTTTGGCTCTTCTCTCATCAGCCACGATTTCAGAGAACCAATCGGCAGAGTCTTGGAGGTAACATCTGTAGAGTTCTGTAGCATCTTGGATTGAATTTCCTCCTGGAATGGGGTTTTTGGATACTTCTGAAAAATCGTGATGATGACAGTGGTTATAAAAATGATAAATTTATCACTTACTGTGTGCCAAGAACTGTCCTAAGCAATTTATTTCTATTAACTCATATAATTCTCAGGACAGCCTTATGAGATGGGTGCTATCTATGTCCCCTGATTATGGAGGCAAGTGGCCTGGTTGAGGTCCCCAGCAGCAACTGTGAAGCTGGGACAGGAATCCAGCAGCTGAGTCCTCATTCTTGAACTTGGACACACAGTTTCCTGGGGCTCGGGCTCCACCGTCTCTGTACTGCTCCTGGCTGCCATGCTCTGGTCCTTTCTTTTATCTGTCCCAGTTTTCATTCCATTGTTTTTGTTGAAAAGCTGCAGGATTTTGGCCTTACTTGGGCTTATCTTCCAGTTTTTACTTTGAAGGTTAATTTAATAAAAAACAAAAAGCTATCTTTGTAGACACTTTATAAACAGGGATCAGCTTGCAGGCCTCTGCCTGTCTGGCTTGAGCTATCTGCTGAGGTTGCAAACTGTTTTCTACCTGCACTTGTCACTTGTCTCTTTCTCTTGTCTTTTTAGGCCTTTACATCCAGCTCATCCAGGGCTGCCAGGTAGCCCCTGGCTCTGCATCTGTCCCCCTCCCCCTTTGTCTTATTGGGTCTGTCCATGATTATGTAAATAGAATCTTCCAGAATTTCCCCTACCTGCTGAGCTGTGTTGACCTTCTTTAGCTATGGAGTCAGAACTAACTCTGCTCTGACCTTTATTTATTCTCTTTTTTAAAAGCAGAGGGGTCTTTGCTGAACCTTGCTCAGAGTTCCCTGTCCTGACTGCGGCAAACTGCAGAATGACAGTCAGTCATTGCTGCCCAGGTTTTGGTCACCGTCCTCCAATGACTCCTCCTTCCTGGTTTGTAAGGATTAAAGTCAGAGTGATGAACACTTTCACAGCATCCTTTATCTTCTGAGAGAAGAGAAAGTGGGGAGTGGTTTGTCTCTAAACTTGGGTGACCAGCTGCCTGATCCCCCATCTCTAGTCATGGAGTTTCTGCTGTACAAGGCCTGGAGCCTCCAAGAGGGTTCCACCTGCATTTGACTTGGGTAGGGTCTCTGGCCCCAGCTGCCCTCTGGACCTTCTAGTCCTCCAGCCCCCAGAAGATAAGATAACTATCTTTCCTTCCCAGATTAGCCACATACTTGTTCTACTGGATGATTTTTGTGTCTACTGTCAAGTTCAAGTCACAGAACCAAGCTCACCAGTCTTGGTTGTTTTCATCATATTTCTTGAGTTAAAATTTCAAGTAACCTTTGTTACTGTATGCCAGTGGCTCATTGTGTGGTACCTACACCTCATTATTGGAAGCTTTGTTTGAAATGCAGAATCTCAGAACCCTCCCTAGATCCACTGAATCAGAAACTTTAGTGGTGGGCCAGGCATTCTGCAGGTCAGTAAGACCCCAGGGGGTCCCGTGCATGTGCTCTGAGGATCATCCCCTGAAGTTCAAGCCTGTCTAGCTCTTGGAGAATGGCTGTCCCTGAGGTCACCCTCTGTCCTTCCTGACAACTCACTGGGCAGATGCAGCTGAAAGTTTTCCCTTTCTGCTCTCAAGATTTAGTGTTAAGCTCACTCCAAGTGGCCAGGGAGTGCTGGCTCCCCAGTACACGGATTAGGAGTCAGGAAAGGGAGGCATGCCCAAGCCATGCTTGGTGTGGGCCAGAGCACATTCATTACCTCTGCGGTGCTAATTTCTGCTCTCAGGGCCATAAGGAATTCCTCGTGGAAATTATGTACTTATATTTCACCAGGCTCCTTCCTTCAGCAGTATTTAAATCCAAGCACAGGTTAGCAGGCAGAGGTGCTGGCAGGAGCCAGCATTTCACATCCATCCACATCAAGCAGAAACTCATCACTCACTCCCACCACCCACCTCTCCAGCCCACTTTGCACTGAGCCACGGAGGGGGACAGATCTGGAAGCTTCCAGTCATGCACCAAGTCATAGTCCAACCTTGGGGTCTGAAAGATGCTGAAACCCCTTCCATAACTGCTTCTCCTTCCCAAGTCCTACCCTTGTCCTACTGATAGAATTATCTGGAGTCTACAAATTCAGAGCTCGGAGACATTCATAAAGTTAGAAATGAACCACTCAACATAGTTCTGTTGTTTTAATTTATCCTAAAATACATGTAAATTATGTAAACTTGTTCTGACAAGAAAGGGAATGTTAGCATATACTAGGACCTTCCCTCAGATCTTCGTTACCTGCAAAATACCACTATAGGTTATTTAAATTGTATAGTTACACACTGCACTGCGTCTGTGTGCGTGCACGTGTGTGTGGTGTCTTCAGAAATGGTGGACAACATGTAAATGCTGGCCTCCAACAACTGGCTGATGTTTACCACTAATAGAGTTTTGTAGCTGAGCAGTGGTGATGGTTTTGGCTAGCGTTCACCAAGGGCTTACTAGGGACGGAGGAATTTATAGGCATTACTTCACCTAATTGTCTCAAGACTTCTATGAGAGAGGTTCTAATTTCCCAGTTTATAGGTGCTAAGATCAGGTAACCTGCCCTCGAGTTTGCCTGTATCTAGTGGTGGCTCTGGTATCTGAACCTGTGCCTGCCTTGACCACGTCCATGACCTCAGTAACCCCCACGTGAGGCCATCCGGGATAATATGGAGAGAGCTTGTCATTCTTTTTCCGATTAGCTACTGAACCTAATAAGTTGAGTGCCTTGGTTCTTCCACATAATAAGGATATAATGCTCTTTTGTTCCTACCGTTAAAACAAATCTATTTAAATAAAGGCCACAGTAAGGCACGATGGGTGAAGGAAAGATTTAAGAGGTTTCTGCAGGAACTGATGCTAGTAGAACAGAATGAGAAGGGCTACTGGGAAGGTTCAAGGTTGAGTCAAAGTCAGAGTCAGGTCAAGGTCAAGTCAAGGTTAAGTGGGTCAGGACACCTCGTGGATAAATCCACAATGACTGTTCTTCGGGAAGGTGAAGGATTTAACCACAGGGTCCCAAACCAGCCTCTGACTTCCACTCTTCTGTCATTGGAGCATCTGCCCCCCACCTGCACTAGTGTGTAAACACTCACGTTCCTGGAATAAAACCTTGTTTTCAACACAACGCTGCTGACCATGAAGGTGAACAATTCTGGACGACTGAGGTGCTTTCCCTCCACCAGTGCTAAACAATCCATTCATCCGTTCAAATGACTCACCGGCCCTCCTAAACCCTGGGTGCTGTTGGGCACAAGGGAGAGAGGAGCACAGCCAAGTTTCCAGTGCTCACCTGACACATGGCAGGTGCTCTACAAATGTTTGTTGAATGAATGGGACATTGACAAGGTCCTTGCCCTTGTGAGAAGGGGAACAATAAACGAAGGGCTAAAACAGGTATACCACCCGTTCATGGCACCCAGGCTAGGTGAGGTCATTGTTCAGCCCCAGTGGGCACACAGGAGGTGTCACAGCTACGGGTTTGAACCCTCAATGCGCAGGTTTAGCTTCTTACCCAGAAAGACCATGAACCTGGGCCACAGACGGCCTCTTACCTGTCCAGTGCCTTTAACCTGTGCCATTGCTCCCTCCAGTCTGAGGGTCCCTCCCAGTCTCTCTGAGCCCAGTATCACCTGACTGGGGACCAACAGGGAACCATCGGGCATACACAGGACAGCACCCCTACAAGCACCACACCTGTACCCCAACACTGTACACACACACAGCCTTCCTGGGAAGCCACCTTCACATCTGAACCCCTCATCTTAGATAGCAAAATTCCTGAATTTTAGTTTCTTATCTAGCAAGGGTCCAGATAACCATAAGAACAAGTCAGAAAATTAAGCAGCTATAGCATATAGCATAACTGCTCTAGTGTTTAATTTTAAAATCATAAGTTTTGTAGTGTAGTCTAAAGTCAGGAAGGTTGATTCCTCCAGCTCCATTCTTCTTTCTCAAGACTGCTTTGGTTATTCAAGGTCTTTTGTGTTTCCATACAAATTGTGAAATTATTTGTTCTAGTTCTATGAAAAATGCCATTGGTAGTCTGATAGGGATTGCACTGAATCTACAGATTGCTTTGGGTAGTATACTCATTTTTACTATATTGATTCTTCCAATTCAAGAGCATGGTACATTAATCTATCTGTGTCATCTTTGATTTCTTTCATCAGTGTTTTATAGTTTTCTGTATACAGGTCTTTTGTTTCCTTAGGTAAATTCATTTCTAAGTATTTTATTCTTTTCTTTCCAATGGTGAATGGGATTGCTTCCTTAATTTCTCTTTCTGATTTTTCATTGTTAGTGTATAGGAATGCAAGGGGTTTCTGTGTATTAATTTTATATCCTGTGACATTACTATATTATTGATTCAGTTCAGTTCAGTTTAGTCGCTCAGCCTGTCTGACTCTTTGCGACCCCATGGACTGCAGCACGTCAGGCCTCCCAACCTGGCCTATCACCAACTCCCAGAGTTTACTCAAACTCATGTCCCTTGAGTTAGTGATGCCATCCAACCATCTCATCCTCTGTCGTCCCCTCCTTCTCCCATCTTCAATCTTTCCCAGCATCAGGGTATTTTCAAACGAGTCAGCTCTTTGCATCAGGTGGCCAAAGTACTGGAGTTTTAGCTTCAACATCAGTCCTTCCAATGAACACTCAGGACTGATCTCCTTTAGGATGGAGTGGTTGGATCTCCTTGCAGTCCAAGGGACTCTCAAGAGTCTTCTCCAACACCACAGTTCAAAAGCATCATTTCTGGGGAGGAGCTAAGATGGTGGAGGAGTAGGATGGGGAAAATACTTTCTCCCCCACAAATTCATCAAAAGAACATTTAAAAGCTGAGTAAATTCCACAAAACAACTTCTGAATGCCGGCAGAGCACATCAGGCACCCAGAAAAGCAACTGAAGTCTTCGAAAGGAGGTTGGAAAAAATATAAAAGACAAAAAAAGAGAAAAAAGAGGGAGGGATGGATTTCCGTCCCGGGAAGGGAGTCTTAAAAAGAGAGAAGTTTCCAAACACCAGGAAACCTTCTCACTGCTGAATCTGTGCCGAGCCTTGGAAGCACAGAGGGCAACATAACAGGGAGGAAAAATAAACAAACAATTAAAACCCGCAGATTACGAGCCCTACGGTAACTCCCCTAGAGGAGAAGCAGCGCAGATGCCTGCACACACCACTAGCAAGTTGGGGCTGGGCAGGGAGGCATTGCTTAGAGTAAGGATCTGGCCTGAATACCCCGAGCGCTATCTGAACGAAATAATTTGGGCTAGCAAACCAGACTGTGGGATATCTACCACAAGAAAAGCCAGCCCTAACCTAAGACACCACCAGGCCCGCGCACGGAACAAAAGACTGAACAGAGATAGTCGGCTACAGACCATCCCCATCCGGTGACAGGCAGCCAGAGCCGGAAGGGGGCATTCGCAGCCCCAGAGAGACATTATCTATAAAACTGTAAGCAGGCTTCTTTGCTAACTAAAACTTCTTGGGGGTCTGGATGGTCAACATCTGCCTGAGAAGGTGCGCCGGTTGTACACTTAGATAACCGAGCGGCGGGGAGGCGATAAGTTGCAGCAATCATGCTCGCCAAACACCTCATCACCTGAGCTGCTCAGACCTGGGAAGGGCACAAAACGCAGGCCCAACTGAGTCTGCGCCTCTGAGGACTACCCGAGTGCCTGAACCTGAGCGGCTTGGACCTGGGAGGTGCAAGCAGCCCAGGGCCGGACATAGATGGTTCCCGGCGGAGCAGCCTAGAGCCTGAGCAGTGTGGGCAGGGAGGCTACACGCGCAGTGAGTGGGGGCAGACCAGTGTGGCTGAGGCACTGCGAGCGCACGCCAATGTTATTTGTTTGCAGCATCCCTCCCTCCCCACAGTGCGACTGAACAAGAGAGCCTGAAAAAAAAAAAAAAAAGTGTCCTCCACCGTCCCCTTTGTGTCAGGGCGGAAACCAGACACTGAAGAGACCAGCAAACAGAAGAATCTATAACAGAGGGAACCACCTTGGAAGCTACAGGCAATAGATTAAAACCCTGTGGTTAGTACCGACTACATAGGAAGGGGCCTATAGATCTTGAGAAATATAAGTCGGACCAAGGAACTAGCTGAAAATGAACTGAACCCACAATACCCACAACAAAACTAGAGAAAGTCCTAGATATATTTTTACTATTTTTACGATCATTCTTTTTTTTTTAATTTTTTAAAGAATTTTAAGTCCTCTATTATTCCTTTAATTTTCACTTTTATAACCTACTATTACTTAGCAAAAAAAAAAAAAAAAAAGACCCTTTTTTTAAAAGAAAACTTCATATATATATTTTTTATAATTTTTTTGACTTTTTTTTCCTTCTTTTCTTTAACATTGCATTTTTGAAATTCCAAACTCTACTCTAGATTTTTAATTTTAGCTTTTTGGTATTTGTTATCAATTTTGTACCTATATTTTCTTTATAATTTTTGCGACTTTGTTTTTGTTTGTTTTTTTCTCTCTCTTTCTTTTCCTTCTTCTTTTTTTTAACATTGTATTTTTGAAATTCCAAACTCTACTCTAGATTTTTAATTTCTGCTTTTATGTATTTGTTACCAATTTTGTACCTTTAAGAAACCAATCTTCAGTACTAATTTTTCACTAGGGAGTGAGATTACTGGCTTGACTGCTCTCTCTCCCTCTGGACTCTCCTTTTTCTCCACCAGGTCGCCTGTGTCTCCTCCCTAACCCCTCTCTACTCTACCCAACTCTGTGAATTTCTGTGTGTTCCAGACGGTGGAGAACACTTAGGGAATTGATTACTGGCTGGATCTGTCTCCCTCCTTTTCATTCCCCCTTTTATCCTCCTGGCCACCTCTGTCTCCTGCCTCCTTCTTCTCTTCTCTCTATAACTCTGTGAACATCTCTGAGCGGTCCAGTTGTGGAGCGCACATAAGGAAGTGATTACTGGCTAGCCCACTCTCTCCTCTATTGAGTCCACCTCATCTCATTCGGGTCACCTCTAACTCCCTCCTCCCTCTTGTCTTCTCCATGTAACGCTGTGAACCTCTCTGGGTGACCCTCACGGTGGAGAAACTTTTCATCTTTAACGTAGATGTTTTATCAATGGTGCTGTATAGAAGGAGAAGTTTTGAAACAATTGTAAAAATAGGACCAATAACTGGAAGCAGGAGGCTTAAGTCCAAACTCTGACTCCAGGGAACTCCTGACTCCAGGGAACATTAATTGACAGGAGCTCATCAAACGCCTCCATACCTACACTGAAACCAAGCACCACACAAGGGCCAACAAGTTCCAGGGCAAGACACACCAAGCAAATTCTCCAGCAACAAAGGAACACAGCCCTGAGCTCCAAGATACAGGCTGCCCAAAGTCACCCCAAAACTATAGACATCTCATAACTCATTACTGGACACTTCATTGCACTCCAGAGAGAAGAAATCCAGCTCCACCCACCAGAACACCGACACAAGCTTCCCTAACCAAGAAACCTTGACAAGCCACCTGTACAAACCCACACACAGCGAGGAAACACCACAATAAAGAGAACTCCACAAACTGCCAGAATACAGAAAGGACACCCCAAACTCAGCAATTTAAACAAGATGAAGAGACAGAGGAATACCCAGCAGATAAAGGAACAGGATAAATGCCCACCAAACCAAACCAAAGAGGAAGAGATAGGGAATCTACCTGATAAAGAATTCCGAATAATGATAGTGAAATTGATCCAAAATCTTGAAATCAAAATGGAATCACAGATAAATAGCCTGGAGACAACGATTGAGAAGATGCAAGAAAGGTTTAACAAGGACCTAGAAGAAATAAAAAAGAGCCAATATATAATGAATAATGCAATAAGTGAAATTAAAAACACTCTGGAGGCAACAAATAGTAGAATAACAGAGGCAGAAGATAGGATTAGTGAAGTAAAAGATAGACTGGTAGAAATAAATGAATCAGAGAGGAAAAAAGAAAAACGAATTAAAAGAAATGAGGACAATCTCTTAAACGCTACAACATTCGAATCATAGGGGTCCCAGAAGAAGAAGACAAAAAGAAAGACCATGAGAAAATACTTGAGGAGATAATAGTTGAAAACTTCCCTAAAATGGGGAAGGAAATAATCACTCAAGTCCAAGAAACCCAGAGAGTCCCAAACAGGATAAACCCAAGGCGAAACACCCCAAGACACATATTAATCAAATTAACAAAGATCAAACACAAAGAACAAATATTAAAAGCAGCAAGGGAAAAACAACAAATAACACACAAGGGAATTCCCATAAGGATAACAGCTGATCTTTCAATAGAAACTCTTCAAGCCAGGAGGGAATGGCAAGACATACTTAAAGTGATGAAAGAAAATAACCTACAGCCCAGATTATTGTACCCAGCAAAGATCTCATTCAAATATGAAGGAGAAATCAAAAGCTTTACAGACAAGCAAAAGCTGAGAGAATTCAGCACCACCAAACCAGCTCTCCAACAAATACTAAAGGATATTCTCTAGACAGGAAACACAAAAACGGTGTATAAATTCGAACCCAAAACAATAAAGTAAATGGCAACGGGATCATACTTATCAGTAATTACCTTAAACGTAAATGGGTTGAATGCCCCAACCAAAAGACAAAGACTGGCTGAATGGATACAAAAACAAGACCCCTATATATGTTGTCTACAAGAGACCCACCTCAAAACAGGGGACACATACAGACTGAAAGTGAAGGGCTGGAAAAAGATTTTCCATGCAAATAGGAACCAAAAGAAAGCAGGGGTAGCAATACTCATATCGGATAAAATAGACTTTAAAACAAAGGCTGTGAAAAGAGACAAAGACGGTCACTACATAATGATCAAAGGATCAATCCAAGAAGATGATATAACAATTATAAATATATATGCACCCAACATGGGAGCAATGCAATATGTAAGACAAATGCTAACAAGTATGAAAGGAGAAATTAACAATAACACAATAATAGTGGGAGACTTTAATACCCCACTCACACCTATGGATAGATCAACTAAACAGAAAATTAACAAGGAAACACAAACTTTAAATGATACAATAGATCAGTTAGACCTAATTGATATCTATAGGACATTTCATCCCAAAACAATGAATTCCACCTTTTTCTCAAGTGCACACGGAACCTTCTCCAGGATAGATCACATCCTGGGTCACAATGCAGTAAGATTAGATCTCAATTACAGAAGAAAAACTATGAAAAATTCCAACATATGGAGGCTGAACAACACGCTGCTGAATAACCAACAAATCACAGAAGAAATCAAAAAAGAAATCAAAATTTGCATAGAAACAAATGAAAATGAAAACACAACAACCCAAAACCTGTGGGACACTGTAAAAGCAGTCCTAAGGGGAAAGTTCATAGCAATACAGGCACACCTCAAGAAACAAGAAAAAAGTCAAATAAATAACCTAACTCTACACCTAAAGCAACTAGAAAAGGAAGAAATGAAGAACCCCAGGGTTAGTAGAAGGAAAGAAATCTTAAAAATTAGGGCAGAAATAAATGCAAAAGAAACAAAAGAGACCATAGCAAAAATCAACAAAGCCAAAAGCTGGTTCTTTGAAAGGATAAATAAAATTGACAAACCATTAGCCAGACTCATCAAGAAACAAAGGGAGAAAAATCAAATCAATAAAATTAGAAATGAAAATGGAGAGATCACAACAGACAACACAGAAATACAAAAGATCATAAGAGACTACTATTAACAATTATAGGCCAATAAAATGGACAACTTGGAAGAAATGGACAAATTCTTAGAAAAGTACAACTTTCCAAAACTGGGCCAGAAAGAAATAGAAAATCTTAACAGACCCATCACAAGCATGGAAATTGAAACTGTAATCAAAAATCTTCCAGCAAACAAAAGCCCAGGTCCAGACGGCTTCACAGCTGAATTCTACCAAAAATTTAGAGAAGAGCTAACACCTATCCTACTCAAACTCTTCCAGAAAATTGCAGAGGAAGGTAAACTTCCAAACTCATTCTATGAGGCCACCATCACCCTAATACCAAAACCTGACAAAGATCCCACAAAAAAAGAAAACTACAGGCCAATATCACTGATGAACATAGATGCAAAAATCCTTAACAAAATTCTAGCAATCAGAATCCAACAACACATTAAAAAGATCATACACCATGACCAAGTGGGCTTTATCCCAGGGATGCAAGGATTCTTCAATATCCGCAAATCAATGTAATACACCACATTAACAAATTGAAAAATAAAAACCATATGATTATCTCAATAGATGCAGAGAAAGCCTTTGACAAAATTCAACATCCATTTATGATCAAAACTCTCCAGAAAGCAGGACTAGAAGGAACATACCTCAACATAATAAAAGCTATATATGGCAAACCCACAGCAAACATTATCCTCAATGGGGAAAAATTGAAAGCATTTCCTCTAAAGTCAGGAACAAGACTAGGGTGCCCACTTTCACCATTACTATTCAACATAGTTTTGGAAGTTTTGGCCACAGCAATCAGAGCAGAAAAAGAAATAAAAGGAATCCAAATTGGAAAAGAAGAAGTAAAACTCTCACTGTTTGCAGATGACATGATCCTCTACTTAGAAAACCCTAAAGACTCCACCAGAAAATTACTAGAACTAATCAATGATTATAGTAAAGTTTCAGGATATAAAATCAACACAAAAAAATCCTTTGCATTCCTATACACTAATAATGAGAAAACAGAAAGAGAAATTAAGGAAACAATTCCATTCACCATTGCAACAGAAAGAATAAAATACTTAGGAATATATCTACCTAAAGAAACTAAAGACCTATATATAGAAAACTATAAAACACTGGTGAAAGAAATCAAAGAGGACACTAACAGATGGAGAAATATACCATGTTCATGGATTGGAAGAATCAATATAGTGAAAATGAGTATACTACCCAAAGCAATCTATAGATTCAATGCAATCCCTATCAAGCTACCAACGGTATTCTTCACAGAGCTAGAACAAATAATTTCACAATTTGTATGGAAATACAAAAAACCTTGAATAGCCAAAGCTATCTTGAGAAAGAAGAATGGAACTGGAGGAATCAACCTACCTGACTTCAGGCTCTACTACAAAGCCACAGTTATCAAGACAGTATGGTACTGGCACAAAGACAGAAATACAGATCAATGGATCAAAATAGAAAGCCCAGAGATAAATCCACGTACATAAGGACACCTTATCTTTGACAGAGGAGGCAAGAATATACAATGGATTAAAGACAATCTCTTCAACAAGTGGTGCTGGGAAAACTGGTCAACCACTTGTAAAAGAATGAAACTAGAACACTTTCTAACACCATACACAAAATAAACTCAAAATGGATTAAAGATCTAAATGTAAGATCAGAAACTATAAAACTCCTAGAGGAGAACATAGGCAAAACACTCTCCAACATACATCACAGCAGGATTCTCTATGACCCACCTCCCAGAATATTGGAAATAAAAGCAAAAATAAACAAATGGGACCTAATTAACCTTAAAAACTTCTGCACAACAAAGGAAACTATTAGCAAGGTGAAAAGACAGCCTTCAGAATGGGAGAAAATAATAGCAAATGAAGCAACTGACAAACAACTAATCTCAAAAATATACAAGCAACTCCTACAGCTCAATTCCAGAAAAATAAATGACCCAATCAAAAAATAGGCCAAAGAACTAAACACACATTTCTCCAAAGAAGACATACAGATGGTTAACAAACACATGAAAAGATGCTCAACATCACTCATTATCAGGGAAATGCAAATCAAAACCACTATGAGGTACCATTTCACACCAGTCAGAATGGCTGCGATCCAAAAGTCTACAAGCAATAAATGCTGGAGAGGGTGTGGAGAAAAGGGAACCCTCTTACACTGTTAGTGGGAATGCAAACTAGTACAACCACTATGGAGAACAGTGTGGAGATTCCTTAAAAAACTGGAAATAGAACTGCCTTATGATCCAGCAATCCCACTGCTGGGCATACACACTGAGGAAACCAGAAGGGAAAGAGACACGTGTACCCCAATGTTCATCACAGCACTATTTATAATAGCCAGGACATGGAAGCAACCTAGATGTCCATCAGCAGATGAATGGATAAGAAAGCTGTGGTACATATACACAGTGGAGTATTACTCAGCCATTAAAAAGAATACATTTGAATCAGTTCTAATGAGGTGGATGAAACTGGAGCCTATTATACAGAGTGAAGTAAGCCAGAAAGAAAAACACCAATATAGTATACTAACGCATATATATGGAATTTAGAAAGATGGTAACAATAACCCTGTATACGAGACAGCAAAAGAAACACTGATGTATAGAACAATCTTATGGACTCTGTGGGAGAGGGAGAGGGTGGGTAGATTTGGGAGAATGACATTGAAACATGTATAATATCATGTATGAAATGAGTCACCAGTCCAGGTTCGATGCACGATACTGGATGCTTGGGGCTGGTGCACTGGGACGACCCAGAGGGATGGTATGGGGGGGAGGAGGGAGGAGGGTTCAGGATGGGGAACACATGTATACCTGTGGCGGATTCATTTCAATATTTGGCAAAACCAATACAATATTGTAAAGTTTAAAAATAAAATTAAAAAAAAAGTTTTTCTCTGACTCTATTAACTACAAAAAAAACAAAAAAACAAAAAGAAAAGTATCAATTCTTCCATGGTTATTATAAATAATGCTAATTTATTGATTAGCATAGTAATAAATAATGCTAATTTATTTATTGATTAATGTATTGATTGATTATGATAGTAATTTTCTGGTGGCAGCTTTTTCACTCCCTCCTTTCACTTTCATCAAGAGGCTCTTTAGTTCCCCTTCACTTTCTGCCATAAGGGTGGCATCATCTGCATATCTGAGGTTATTGACATTTCTCACAACAATCTTGATTGCAGTTTGTGCTTCATCCAGCCTGGCATTTCACATGATGTACGCTATATATAAGTTAAGTAAGCAGGGTGGCAATATACTGCATCAATGTACTCCTTTCCCAATTTGGAACCAGTTCATTGTTCCATGTCCAGTTCTAACTGTTGCTTCTTGACCTGCATACAGATTTCTCAGGAGGCAGGTAAGGTAGTCTGGTATTCCCATCTCTTTCAGAATTTTCCACAGTTTGTTGTGATCCACACAGTCAAAGGCTTTGGTGTAGTCAATAAAGTAGAAGTAGATGTTTTTCTGCAACTCTTGCTTTTTCTATGATCCAATGGATGTTGGCAATTTGATCTCTGGTTCAAAATCAAGAATAAAAAAATCAAAACCTGCATTTTCTAAATCCAGCTTAAACATCTGGAAGTTCTCGGTTCATGTACTGTTGAGGCCTCACTTGGAGAATTTTGCGCATTACTTTGCTAGCATGTGAAATGAGTGCAATTGTACAGTAGTTTGAACATTTTTTGGCATTGCCTTTCTTTGGGATTGGAATGAAAACTGACCTTTTCCAGTCCTGTGGCCACTGCTGAGTTTTCTAAATTTGCTGGCATACTGAATGCAGCACTTTAACAGCATCATCTTTTAGGATCTGAAATAGTTCAACTGGAATGGAATACTACTCAGCTGTAAAATGAATGCATATAAGTCAGTTCTAATGAGGTGGATGAAACTGGAGCCTATTATACAGAGTGAAGTAAGTCAGAAAGAGAAAGACAAATAGGGCATATTAACACATATACATGGAATTTAGAAAGACAGTTACAATGACCCTTCATGCAGGGTAGCAAACGAGACATAGATGTAAAGAACAGGCTTTTGGACTCAGTGGGAGAAGGTGAGAGTGGGATGATTTGAGAGACTAGCTTTGAAATATGTACATTACCGGACTTCCCTGGTGGCTCAGATGGTAAAGTGTCTGCCTACAGTGTGGGAGACCTGGGTTCAATCCCTGGGTCAGGAAGATCTCCTGGAGAAGGAAATGGCAACCCACTCTAGTATTCTTGCCTGGAAAATCCCATCGATGGAGGAGCCTGGTAGGCTACAGTCCATGGGGTCGCAAAGAGTCAGACACGACTGAGTGACTTCACTTTCTTTCTTTCTTTTATGTACATTACCACATGTAAAATAGATGGTCAGTGCAAGTTTGATGCATGAAGCAGGGTACCCAAAGTTGGTGCTCTGGGACAACCCAGAGGGACAGGGTGGGAGGGAGGTGGCGGTGGGGGGGGACACATGTATATCCGTGGTTGATTCATGTTGGGGGGACACATGTATATCTGTGGTTGATTCATGCTGATATATGGCAAAACCCATCACAATACTGTAAATAATTATCTTCCAATTAAAATAAGTAAACTGCTTCGTTAAAAAAGGTTAAAAAAAATAAAACCATGAGTTTCACTTCCAGACAAGGGAACCACCATGGCTCCCGTACAAAACCCCTCTGAACCCGAGGTCACTACAACGACATCTGCTGACCTCTCCCATTCCACTTTAAAATATCTACTTACAGGTGCCCTAGTCAAAAAGGGTTCTTTTTCATGCCACGGTAGAAGCAAGCTGTACTACTTTTAAAATGAAAATGACATAGCAGAAAGTATGAAAGATTTAAAGTAGGAAAACCTTGGTTTGAGTTCTACCTGCTATGGGTATGACCCTGAGTAAGTTACTCAACAACCAAGTGTCTTGAAATCTTTATCTGTAAGATGGGGTGACAACCCCAACTTCCCAGCCACCCCCCACCATCTCTTCTTGCTACTGACAGGCAGGGACAGACTGGCTCACTCCTACCCTACCCTGGATTTCTGCCACCTCCATAATTTACATCTTAGCAAGAAGAACACACGTCCTCAGTTTTAAGATTCTCTGTTTCTATAATAAATTCGTTTTCAAATATTCTTTTGAGAGAAAAAAACCATTTCTCTGGGATTTATAGGAACAAACTGAATTTGCAGTAGGAGAGCAAAAGGACAGTGAATAGGGCTCAACCAGCAGCTGATGAGATCACAGCCTGGCAGCATTTCTTCTCAGCCATCACACCTGATCAGGTTACACTCCATTACTGGCGTTTGTGTTGGTACGATTTGGGGGTTAAAATAACCAGGAGAAGCTTGGGTTTGGTAACAGGTTGTACCACACCCAGGGACTCAGAGTTTGGAAAAAAAACTCTCATGCTTTGAGAATCACATGGCTGCTGATGTTGAAAGTTCACATCCAAGAGTAACATTCCCGACAGGCTGCCTTTCTCACCAGGACACAGGAATTTTCCAGTACAGTAGCCCTCCTGCTAATAGACTTGCCGGCACTCATCCTAGCTGGACAGCGTCCACTGGATGGTCTTTCCTAGTCTTGGTTTGATCATGATGTCAGCATGTCTCTATGTGTTTGGGGTGG
Source organism: Bubalus bubalis (assembly GCF_019923935.1). Classification (NCBI taxonomy): domain Eukaryota; kingdom Metazoa; phylum Chordata; class Mammalia; order Artiodactyla; family Bovidae; genus Bubalus; species Bubalus bubalis. Next base: position 63,706,500 of record NC_059176.1, read on the forward strand.
AGGACACGTCTGCTGCTTTTGCCTGCCTAGTGTCGCCTTCCTTTTTCTGATAAGAATACCTCAGTTTTCCTTTGGGTGTCTACATCATGCCACTGGAGGGTATGTGAGTCAAGCCAGGCCCATCGGATCTTCTCCAGGAAGCTGGACTCTCAGCGGAGCAGCTCCACTGCAGTTGCCTCTGAGATCCCCTCTCCAAAATTCTTTTCACCATTGCTTCAATTTGGGGAGCTGTTCCACATCCTATTTATATATGCTTGTCTTTTTGGTATAATTTTAGATTCAATTCTTGTTGCCTGGTATCAAAAACCTTGATGTTCTTGAGTCCAACACTTTGCCTTCCCAAAGACAACGTCCAGTGAGATTTAGAAGTTGGTGGCCTCATTCATTTTGGGAGGCTGGTGGAGCAGGAGTTCCTTTTGCAGCCATGTCCTGAGTGAAGCAGGTAGTCCCACTCCACTGGGGTCATCTTCAATGGGAGGAAGAGGTCGATGGAGTGTACTTTTCAGGTGCAGGCACAGGGCACCCTGAGCAGTTCACCTTGTTAGGTAAGGGGTACCTTGAGTCTCCTGCTGGAGCACCTGGCTCTAGAAGCTCTAGGAAGGGTGGTTTTCAAGATCAAAGTTCTCCTGGGGAAACAGCACAATTCTCATATTGATTCACAGAGCACGGTGGCACATTAAAAGCGTGTCAGTGAGGGACTGTATAGTCACAAGTCCCATGTGTCTCTGTGTAACCAGCACTTCTCTTTCTGGACAACCACAGAGAACTGCGTCCCTCTAAACTTTCCATGGGCCCTGCAGTGGCAAGAACAGACATTCTACCTTATTCTTTTTACTTTTTAGCTACATATCATCAATATCCTTTTAAGAGAAAATGGAGCATAATTTCAGTGGGCTTCCCACTGGTGGCTTAGTGGTAAAGAATCCACCCACCAATGCAGGAGATGTGAGTCCCTGGGTCAGGAAAATCACCTGGAGAAGGAAATGGCAACCCACTCCAGTATTCTTGCCTGGAGAATCCCATGTATAGAGGAACCTGGTGGGTTACAGTCCATAGGGTCACAAAAGAGTTGGACATGACTTAAAAACTCAACTCCCCAGTGACTCAGTCAGTAAAGAGTCTGCCTGCAATGCAGAAGACCCAGGTTTGATGCCTGGGTCAGGAAGATCCCCTGGAGAAGGGAATGGCAATCCACTCTGGTATTTTTGCCTGGAAAATTCCATGGACAGAGGAGCCTGCTGGGCTACAGTCCATGGGATTGCAAAGAGTTGGACATGACTGAGTGACTAACACCTAACAACTCAACAACAACATAATTGCTTTACAGTGTTGTGTTAGTTTCCACTGTACAACAAAGTAAATCAACTGTATGTGTACATATATTCCCTCCCTCTTGAGCCTTCTTCCCACCCACCCCATTTCACCCCTCTACATCATCACAGCACACAGAGCTGAGCTCCCTGTGCTATCCAGCAGCTTCCCACTAGCTATCTATTTTATACATGGTAGTGCATATATGTCAATGCTACTTTCTCAATTTGCCCCATCCTCTCCTCCCTCTGCTGTATCCACATGTCCATTTTCTATGTCTCATCTCTATTCCTGTCTGGCAAATAGGTTCATCAGTACCATTTTCCCAGATTCCATATATATGGATTAATATACAATATTTGTTTTTCTCTATCTGACCTCACGTTGTATGACAGACTCTAGGTTCATCCACAACACTACAAATGACCCATTTTCGTTCCTTTTTTTGTGGCTGAGTAATATTCCATTTGCACCTTATTCTTGATCTTAGGGGTAAAGCATTCAGTCTTTCATCATAAGTATGATGTGAGCTGTGGGGTTTTGTAGACACAGAACGTTTTATAGATATCTGTATGTATTTGTAGATATAGAATATTTTGTAGATACCAGGCTTCAGTTCAGTTCAGTCGCTCACTCGTGTCTGACTCTTTGCGACCCCATGAATCGCAGCACGCCAGGCCTCCCTGTCCATCACCAACTCCCGGAGTTTACTCAAACTCATGTCCATCGAGTCAGTGATGCCATTCAGCCACCTCATCCTCTGTTGTCCCCTTCTCCTCCTGCCCCCAATCCCTCCCAGAATCAGGGTCTTTTCCAATGAGTCAACTCTTCACATGAGGTGGCCAAAGTACTGGAGTTTCAGCTTTAGCATCAGTCCTTCCACTGAACACCCAGCACTGATCTCCTTTAGGATGGACTGGTTGGATCTCCTTGCAGTCCAAGGGACTCTCAAGAGTCTTCTCCAACACCACAGTTCAAAAGCATCAATTCTTCGGTGCTCAGTTTTCTTCACAGTCCAACTCTCACATCCATACATGACCACTGGAAAAACCATAGTCTTGACTAGACGGACCTTTGTTGGCAAAGTAATATCTCTGCTTTTTAATATGCTATCTAAGTTAGTCATAACTTTCCTTCCAAGGAGTAAGCATCTTTTAATTTCATGGCTGCAAGATACCAGGCTTAGGAAGTTCTTTTTCAATCTAGTTTGTTCAGTGTTTTTTTTTTAAATCATGAAACAGTCATGTATTTTGTCAAAGTCTGCTTTCACATCTACAGAAATGATCATTTTGTTTAAAAAATATTTTATTGATAAAGTATATTACATTAATTGATTTTCAGATGATATACCAACCTTGTATTCCTGGGATAAGTCCTATTGGTCATGGTGTATACCATCCTTTTAATATGTTGCTGGATTCAGTTTGCTTGTATTTTTTTTGCATTAATATTCATGAGAAATATTGGTTTGTAGTATTCTTTTTTCCTTGTGATGTCTTTGTGTGGTTTCAGTATCAGGGTTTTACTACCCTCACAGAATGCACTGGATTGGAATGTGTCCCCTACTAATTCATCTTTTGGGAAGAGTTTGTGAAGGGTTGGTGTTAACTCTGCTTTAAATATTTGGTAAAATTCATAAGTGAAGGCTTCCAGTCCTGGACTTTTCTTTGTAGAAAGTGTTTTGATTAGTTGTTTAATCTCTTTGTTTATTATAGGTCTATTCTTTCTATTCTTTATTCAGTTTGGGAAGCTTGCATCTTTCTAGCAGTTTGTCCATTTCATGTTCAATATCTAATTTACTGATGTACAGCTTACTGGCATACAATTGTTCATGGAATTCCTTTACAGATCTATTTTATTTCTGCAAGGCCTGCCTTGAGGCATGAGGGATTTTAGATCCCTGACCAGGGATCAAACCCATGTTCCCTGCAGTGGGAGCATGGGGTCCTAATCACTGGACTGTCTGGGATTCCTCTTCTTTTAAATATAGTGTTTACTGCTATACATTTCTCCCTAAAGTTTGCTTCAGTTGCCTTCCCTAAATTTTGGCATGGTGTGATTTCCTTTACATTCATCTGAAAGCATTTTCTAAATTTTCTATGATTTCCATTTCAGTTCAGTTCAGTCGCTCAGTCGTGTCCGACTCTTCGTGACCCCATGAATCGCAGCACGCCAGGCCTCCCTGTCCATCACCAACTCCCGGAGTTCACTGAGACTCATGTCCATTGAGTCAGCGATGCCATCCAGCCATCTCATCCTCTGTTGTCTCCTTCTCCTCCTTCCCCCAATCCCTCCCAGCATCAGAGTCTTTTCCAATGAGTCAATTCTTCACATGAGGTGGCCAAAGTACTGGAGTTTCAGCTTTAGCATCATTCCTTCCAAAGAAATCCCAGGGCTGATCTCCTTCAGAATGGACTGGTTGGATCTCCTCGCAGTCCAAGGGACTCTCAAGAGTCTTCTCCAACACCACAGTTCAAAAGCATCAATTCTTCGGCGCTCAGCCTTCTTCACAGTCCAACTCTCACATCCATACATGACCACTGGAAAAACCATAGCCTTGACTAGATGGACCTTTGTTGGCAAAGGAATGTCTCTGCTTTTGAATATGCTATCTAGATTGGACATAACTTTCCTTCCAAGGAGTAAACGTCTTTTAATTTCATGGCTGCAGTCACCATCTGCAGTGATTTTGGAGCCCCAAAGAATAAAGTCTGACACTGTTTCCACTGTTTCCCCATCTGTTTCCCATGAAGTGATGGGACCGGATGCCATGATCTTCGTTTTCTGAATGTTGAGCTTTAAGCCAACTTTTTCACTCTCCTCTTTCACTTTCATCAAGAGGCTTTTGAGTTCCTCTTCACTTTCTGCCATAAGGGTGGTGTCATCTGCATATCTCAGGTTATTGATATTTCTCCCAGCAATCTTGATTCCAGCTTGTGTTTCTTCCAGTCCAGTGTTTCTCATGATGTACTCTGCATATAAGTTAAAGAAGCAAGGTGACAACATACAGCCTTGACGTACTCCTTTTCCTATTTGGAACCAGTCTGTTGCTCCATGTCCAGTTCTAACTGTGGCTTCCTGACCTGCATACAGATTTCTCAGGAGGCAGGTCAGGTGGTCTGGTATTCCCATCTCTTTCAGAATTTTCCACAGTTTATTGTGATCCACACAGTCAAAGGCTTTGGCATAGTCAATAAAGCAGAAATAGATGTTTTTATGGAACTCTCTTGCTTTTTCCATGATCCAGCGGATGTTGGCAATTTGATCTCTGGTTCCTCTGCCTTTTCTAAAACCAGCTTGAACATCAGGAAGCTCACGGTTCACATATTGCTGAAGCCTGGCTTGGAGAATTTTGAGCATTACTTTACTAGTGTGTGAGATGAGTGCAATTGTGCAGTAGTTTGAGCATTCTTTGGCATTGCCTTTCTTTGGGATTGGAATGAAAAGTGACCTTTCCCAGTCCTGTGGCCACTGCTGAGTTTTCCAAATTTGCTGGCATAATGAGTGCAGCACTTTCACAGCATCATCTTTCAGGATTTGAAATAGCAATTCCCTTTCACTCACTGGTTATTTAGAAAGTGTTTTGTTTAATTTCTATGCATTTATGACTTTCCAAAATTTCTTTCTGTTGTTGAATTCTAATTGTATTTTTTTCCCGTAATTGTGACATAAAAATCAGATGCAGATATTGAATACTTAATAACTCAGGAAAGAGAAGGCCCTCCTCACAGACCCTGGGACCACATGGGAAGCATAAATCAACAGAATTTGGTTACTTGTGAAACTGGTATCTGGGAAGTCTCTTGTCCTCTGATGATCAAAGGGAGGGATATTCAAATGGTCAAAGAGTTTAAGTATGGAGGAAAGGAAGAAAACAGAAGCTTTAAGACAAGACTCTGGAATCCTTTCTTCTCCAGTGTTTCCTACTTTAGACAAGTAAAAGCTTCAAAACAATACTATTTAATTTAAATACAAGTGAGGTTCTAGATACTTTGGCCACCTGATGCAAAGAGCTGACTCATTTGAAAAGACCCTGATGCTGGGAAAGATTGAGGGCAGGAGGATAAGGCGACAACAGAGGATGAGATGGTTGGATGGCATCACTGACTCGATGAACACGGGTTTGGGTGGACTTCAGGAGTTGGTGATGGACAGGCAGGCCTGGCGTGCTACGGTTCATAGGGTTGCAAAGAGTCAGACGTGACTGAACGACTGAACTGAACTGAACTGAGGTTCTAGAATTTGGGTAGTGTCAGAAAGACATTTTGGAATTCTTTGAACTAAACTTTTCCTCACCATTCACATACTACTGAATAGGCATATAATGGATCACTGATGCTATTCTCCATTTTCCCCCTCAGGCACTTTTCCTTTATTTCACAGGGACTGTGGGGCACCCCTCATTCCAAGCCTCTAACCACGTGTTCAAGTGTCTGGAGAGTGGCTGAGCCTGAAAGTCAGGAGCAGCACTCCAGCGGTTCTGAGGTTCTTACTGCTGCCTGCAGGCCCCGCCCTCCCTTCTGAGAGCTCTCCCAAGTAGCGGGCTCCTGTTCAGCCACACGGCAGCGCCACAGGCGGCCTCCTCCACTCTCCTACATTCAAGGCACAGTGAACACAGGAGTGACGATTAGACTTACCTATTTTATTTTAGAGGAAAGCAGAAAAAAAAAAAAAAAAGCTTTAAGTTTTAGACAAGCTAGAAATGGATTAAACAATGGTATCTTTTCAGATATTGGCAGTATCTTAGGGCCACATGTTACAGGCTTCATTCTTAAATCAGGATCACATACACACACAGACCATGCTTTCATAAAAACATGCGGAATTACATTCAGTTTTAACCTAAAATGAGGCAAACTGGATAAAATAATTGAGCAAAGAGGACAAATTTAAAATCCAAATACATTTCCTTGCAGACAACTATTCAATTCAATTCTGTTGCCAGTAAGATATTGAATATTCTTTCTTGAATCACCCTAATTCAATGTACAGTACAATATGTACTGCCTGGGAAGAAATTCAAATCATAAATACTATAGGGAAATATCCAATAGCTCAGAATGGCCTTTTCAAGTAGCCAATAAGCTCTAAAAGACTGCAAAAATATTAAATCCGGTCACACATGGGCTATATGTTCCAGACTGAGCACATCTTGCTGTCATAGCCCCCCTCCTTGCTCCAGGACTACCTGGAACTGGGTCTTAAGGAGTTGGCACACAGGGCCGCTTGGGCTGCTCGCTGAATGCCAGATGATGGCGGGGCCTCTTCCCTGCAGACTGTGGTCAGCGAGGTGAAGGCTGCTGGCCACAGTCACAACAGCTGAGCTGATCTGCGATTTCTGTCTCCTGCCAATGTCAGGTCCAGGTTTGCTGATGTGTTTGTGCTGCTGTGCAAGATACTGGAGAAAGGCTGTCTGCCCTGCATGTCAGATTCCAGACTCCACATGGTTATGGCAGGATTTGGGAGAAGGATCCACAGAGCGAGGGGCAGGATTAGAATAAAGAGGTGTTAATGGTGTGAGTTGGGAAGGTAAAGGAAACTGTCGGGAACTCAGTGGAAAAAAAAAGGTTGAAGAAAATTAAAGGGGGATCAGGGGAAATAATAAAAAAAAATACGGGAAAAAGACAACCATCTCTGTTGTTTTAAAGGTCAAAGAGTAACAATAATACAGAAAGACTCTTTTATCTTGCCAGATTCAACAGCACACTACATTTTGGCTTTTTAAATAACGTTTATACCATTGGGTTCTGGGTTCTTCTTCCAACCACAGGCTCTGACTTCCAATCGTGCTCACTCCCAACCCCCTGAAGCACCTGTTTTTTCCAGACCGCACACTTCTCCAAACCCCACCCCCTGACCTAAGTTCAGTTTTCATTTATGATTATATCTCTCTCTGTCTGGCACTCATTTTCTAAGATCCTCACTTCTCTTCACTTACTAGCCTAAATCCATATTACTCTATACTTTTAAGAAAGATTCATGACAGCTAGATCATGCCAGGTAATAATTCAAGTTTTACTGTCTAAATGTTTGTGTGTGTGTATATATAAAATATCTGTACATAATACATATACACTTATATATGTAATTGTGCATATGTGTGTATGTATATAAATAAATAAAAGTAGCATTTGCAAGAGTTTTAAAATCTATCAGATCACACATTTCTTTAGCCAAACAATAAATATTCTGTGATGAGTCATGATACTTCACTTTCAAGTGTCCACTTTAAGAATCAGTATGAAGTCAGATGGTTCAAAATAAGCAAATAAGCAAACCAACAAATACAAGCAGACTAGGATAGGCATCCGAGAATTTCTTTTCTAGGTTCTGAGGCAAATTTCAGGTGCTGTCTTCTCTTTTATCAATTTTATTTCCTACTCTGTTTTGGCAAATTCAATTCATTCTTCCAGTCTGATGCATATGACTTCACAGAGTTGGAGAGGGAATGAAAGGGGGTGGGACCAAAAGGAGAGTGGTGGGAAGGAGAAGCCTAATGTTTATCGAGTTTGTTGTTGCTGTTGTTTGGCTGACAGTAAAGACTTTGCCAGTCTTTCACCTCTGTATACATTGGTACCAAGAGCAAAGTCAAGTGAATTTATTCAATAAACACATATTGAATAAATGAAATCACCGACTCTACACTGTGTGCTGAGGGTCATGCTGGATGGTTATAAAGAGAGTACTGGCTTCCCTGGTGGCTCAGTGGTAAAAGAACCAATGCAGGAAACACAGGAGACGTGGGTTTGATCCCTGGGTTGGGAAGATCCCCTGAGAAGGAAATGGCAACTCATTCCAGTATTCTTGCCTGGGAAAATCCCACGGACAGAAGAGCCTGGTGGGCTGTAAGGCCATAGGATTGCAGAGAGCTGGACACTGACTGAAGCTCGTGAACACACATACTGAATAACTGGGCAATGAAAAGTAACTCAGTATAACATGGTGCCCTCCCTTGTATGACAAGAGAATACATTCCCTAAGGTGGTGTCTTCAGAGCTAGGGCTCATGCTGAGGCTGTGATCCCATCATCTCAGTGGGCAAAACAAGGGTAGGCAATAACTTAAGGCAAACTATCATTCATGGGCCAAGGCTGGCCTGCAGATTGTACAGCCCAGGAACTAACAATGGTTCTTACGTTTAACAGGGTTAAAAAACAAAACAAAAAACAAACAGCAGAAATCATACACAGCCTACAAAACAAAAATATTTACTCTCTAGCCTTTCACAGAAAAAGTTTTCTGACCCTGTTCTAAAGAGACACTAAGATTGGAGAAGGAAATGGCAACCCACTCCAGTACTCTTGCCTGGAAAATCCCATGGATGGAGGAGCCTGGTAGGCTATAGTTCATGGGGTCGCAAAGAGTAGGACACGACTGAGTGACCTCACTTTCTTTTCTTTCCTTCTGAAGTTGCTGTTGTTTAGTCATTGGGTCCAACTCTCTGTGAACCCATGGACTGTAGCACACCAGGCTCCTCTGTCTTCCACTATCTCTTGGAGTTTACTCAAATTCATGTCCATTGAGTCAGTGTTCAAACTGGTTTTAGAAAAAGCAGAGGAACCAGAGATCAAATTGCCAACATCTGCTGTATCATCAAAAAAGCAAGAGAGTTCCAGAAAAACATCTATTTTTGCTTTGTTGACTATGCCAAAGCCTTTGACTGTGTGGTTCACAATAAACTGGGGAAAATTCTGAAAGAGATGGGAATACCAGACCACCTGACCTGCCTCTTGAGATATTTGTATGCAGGTCAGGAAGCAACAGTTAGAACTGGACATGGACTGGACACAACTGAGCAACTGAACTGAATTGAGTTGGTGATGCTACCTAACCATCTCATCCTCTGCTGTATCCTTCTCTGTTTGCCTTCAATCTTTCCCAGAAACAGGGTGTGAGGTTACTTTTAATCTAAAGTGTGTTCGACTTGAATTGTGTTCAAACACAGCAAGACTGCAGGCCTAAGCTCTGTGGGCTCTTGTCTGCTAATACCAACATATATGTTATCTTGGAGTCAATTTCTATTAATTGCCTTCTCTCATGAGTATAGATCACATTTTTCTGTTTCTTTGTAAGTCTAATAATTTTGGATTGTATCTTGTTATGTTAATTATAGCAGTGCTGTCCAATACAAAAAAAAAAAAATGAGCCACACACGTAATTTTAATTTTCTATTATCCACATTAAAAAAAGTAAAGAAACATGTGACTTTAATATATTGCATTTTGATCCAGTGTCTTCAAAATACAACAGGCTTCCCTGATGGTTCAGTAGGTAAAGAATCTTCCCCAAATGCAGGAGACACAGGAGACATGGGTTTGATCTTTGAGTAGGGAAGATACCCCAGAGCCGAGGGCATGGTAACCTACTCCAGTATTCTTGCCTGGAAAAGCCCATGGACAGAGAAGCCTGGTGGGCTACAGTCCATAGGGTCGCAAAGAGTTGGACACGACTGAGCGACTGCATACATACACACTCAAAATATAATTATTTTAACATGTAATAAATATTAAAAATTAATAAGATATTATATAATCTCTTTCCAGACTAATTCTTTGAAGTCAGGTGTGTATTTTGCATTTATAACACATCTTGATTTGGACTAGCTAGTGGCTACTGTGTCAGTCAATCAGCATGCATGTATGCCTGCATGCTCAGTAGCGTCTGACTCTTTGTGACCCCGTGGACTGTAGCCCACCAGTCTCTTCTGTCCATGGGACTTTCCTGGTAAGAATACTGGAGTGGGTGGCCATTTCCTCCTGCAGGGGATCTTCCTAACTCAGGGATCAAACTTTCTTTGCAGGCAGGTTCTTTACTGCTGAGCCACCAGGGAAGGAAGCACTGATCAGCATAGCCATAGAATATCATTCTAGGAGAATACTGGGGGTTTGTCCAATATAAGCTCTTCCATCATTATGGGAAACAGAATCCCTGACTGATAGTTTTTAAACTTTACCCCTTGGTATTTCACAGAGGTGCTCTGGGCCAAGTGAGATGAGGGGAAGGCTAAGGGCACTGAACCACTCTTCCCTATTATATATGCATCTCAAGTCAATCAGACCAACTCTGATTTCATGTTTCATATATTTCGTTTCTGTGCATAACTTAAAAAGATTTTGATACTAATATGAAAACATAAATGACTGTAGAATATAATTCTTGACGGGGTCCCTAGGATCGTTCTTGCTCATTTATGCCCTTGAACCTATGCTGATGTCTCTTCTAGAGTCACTTACTCTCCTTTCTAATCATATCACAAGAGCCAGCTGTCTCTACTTTCAGGAAAAGAAGCTGTGGCCTCTCTGATACCTACGTCTTTACAGTGGCAAGTTCTTCTTTCTTTAGCCCCACATGTGTGTGACTGATTGATAAATTGATCAATCGATGGATAGGTTTGCAAGATGGCTGTTCACACCCAAATTCTCAAGACTTCTAGAAATGAGCTGTTTCTCATGCCCTTCACCATTAGGGTAGAGAATTTCATTCTTAATTTTCCAAGGACCACATAAAATCACATCTCACCTTACTTTCCCTTCTGGCTTCCCTCTCTCATTCACACACATTTTATCAGTTTGACAAAGAAAAGAGGGTCAGAAACAAAACAAAATGCTTTGTGATACTTTTCACCAGGTGAGTGGTACAAACTGAGCTTAAGAAACCCAAAAAACTGCCAGGTTAAAAGTCCAGCCTCTTTCAATTTTGCTTTCCTCAGGGTATATGCCTTAAAGTGATTATCCTTCAATAAAAAATAAATTAATTAAAAAAAAAAGTCCAGCCTCTTTACAAAAGCTACACATGCCTTAACTGGATGCATAGAACCACAAAACAAAAGCCACATACCTCAACGCTGGGCAGAACAGGAGGCCAGGTGTGATATTACATAATACAACAGAATCAGATGAAAATCCCACTAAGATGGAAATAAGGAGGCTTAACTGATGAACACATTCCACACAATTCATCTCGGTTAACAACCCAAGAGAATGCACTTCGGAGTACATGGCCATGAAAGCTAGGGTTGGAAACAGAAGTTCTGATGGATCCCAAACAATAAATAACTTACTGATGTTAATTTCAGCCACTAAATCAGACCAATCACAAACACTAACCAATCAGAATCACTAACACCTAGTCACACGTGCTCACACTCTGAGTTCCTTTTTCTCCAAGACAGAGTAACTTGGAGGAGGTGACATGTGCCAGGTGAAAGTGTGTGGAGATGGCTATTTCTTTTTTTCATGAGATGTTCTTAATGGTCTATGAGACGCCTTCCAGTGAGGGCTGTATACTGCTATCAAAGTTATGGCTTAGTAGCCAGAAATTGAGTATTTTGAACAATCAGAAAATCACTCAGCAACAACAATGGAACTCAGAGTAAGACTGGTATTAATTGTGCAGCACCCCGTTCATGGGTGCTGCTGCTCTGACCCTGAAGGATCCAAGCTTGGGAACAGAGCTCCTTACCGTGACTGGCAGGGGTGCAAGTTGCACCTTCGAACCTGGGGCTCCGGGCGGCTGGCCTGAGGGCAGTCACTGTCGTTCACTAGAGTTGTGGTCTTGTTAACAATCCGTGTGCAGGACACGATGCTTCTGCGTTCCCCTGGAAACCAAAGTACACAGAATTGAGAGGCCACAGAACACATACCTGGAAAGGCCATTTATTCACCGTGTGGAGGAATGTTCAGGTGCTTCTTGTGATCAGTTTGTCACTTAAACTGACTCTTCTAACGCCTGTGGGTTGTCAGAGAGGGAGGATCATAATTTTAGGGATGAGGGTGTGTGAGACAGGGCAGGGATAGTAGGGGCAGGAGAAAGACCCTAGAACAGGATCAGAGAGAAGCAATGCTTCAGATCAGCTGTGTTCCTGGACACCTTGGGGCTCACTGTGGCCAAAGTTCTGATTTGGGTCTCTAATTTCTAACAAAGATTACCAGTCTCTATATCTGTTCATTTGAAGTCTATGGAGATCTGGGCTTGATTAAACAACTGCACAACAGCCCTCACCAGAGATGACAGTTACTTATTACAGAATTCCTGCTTTCTGGAGAGAAGCGAGAAACAGGAAGTGTTGTCTGAAGGACATAGACCAACCTGAAAATTTTTCTATCAACTGCTGCTCATGCCTGAGCATCACCTGCTCTTGGGAAGCCTCACTAACCCCAGCTGACTACACATTCATTCTTTTGGGTGTTTCCAAAGAACCCTGCCGGAGAAGGCAATGCCTTCCCACTCCAGTACTCTTGCCTGGAAAATCCCATGGACGGAGGAACCTGGTAGGCTGCAGTCAAGAGTTGGACACGACTGAGCGACTTCACTTTCACTTTTCACTTTCATGCATTGGAGAAGGAAATGGCAACCCACTCCAGTGTTCTTGCCTGGAGCATCCCAGGAACGGCAGAGCCTGGTGGGCTGCCATCTATGAGTCGCACAGAGTCGGACACGACTGAAGCGACTTAGCAGCAGAAGCAGCAGCAAGCACAACTATATGGATCCCATGCTCCTCAATCAGTCTATCTTCTGGGGAATTTGTCATGGTACAGCCCTGAACTTGAGTGAGCATAGAAAGCACAGAGATGCCTCAAGCCAGATTTTGGATTGGGCTGCAGGTCAGGGAGCTGGGGGTCATTGGTGCCATAAAAGGCTGTGATAGTGATGGCAGCAGAACAGCACCCCTACCCCCAGCCAGAGCAGCCTGCTAACTCCTGTACTGCGGCCATGCTGAGTTTGCAGCAAGTTGGCCTAGAGGAAGTTTGGTGCCATTAGCCCTGCAGGACCAGTGCCATGCCCACGTCTTACCTGCCAGCCCACCCTCTGGGTTGGCATTCCAGGGTCCAGGTCAACCTTCTGTCCTAACTCTGTCCATCAACATTTACCTGCCTTGCATCCATTCCAGGACCCCGCTCTGTGTCCTGTCAGGGCGCTGTTGGCTAAGAGTTCAGAATGCTTCCCTTCACTCCTCCTAAACAACACTGTAACGACTATGATGTTCTTTGTTCATATTGATGTTTATAGTATTTGAGTTTCCTCCTGCAGTGGGCATGAGGGCTGATCATCCTATTTTGGAGGTGAGGAAATTTAGGCACAGAGAGAATACATCATCTGCTAATAAATGGAGGCAAATCATGAAGCCAGAACCCAGGCCCAGAGTGTTTCACTGGAGTTGGAGGACTTTTCTTTCCATTATATTACTGTTGATTCCATTGGTTTCCATGTATTTCCACTGGTGACTGTAGCAAAAAGGAAAGGGTATTTGAAGGTCAGAAACATCTTCCAGCGCCCTTTTCCAAGCGTAACAGGTGCAAGTCTGTCCTGTGCACTCCCAGGGTCACCTGTCACACTTGTGACACAGCTGCACATTAGTCAAACCTCCACTCCGATCAGCATCAAAGGCTGTAGGCAAAGCAGCCACGTGGACGCAACTTCAGCCTGGAGGAGTCTGGAAGAAGACCCTGCCCAGAGAAATTTGCAGCAGGATGCAGTTACATTCCACAGAAATACAAGTTACTTATGTGGCCAGCCTTTCCCAGGCAATGTGCACCCGCCACAGAGTGCCCTGAATTCACTTCTCCTCTGTTTGGTAAAACCCCACACCCAGTGAGCCCACAACCCTGCTGCTCACCTCCGCCACACTGCACACTGCACCCTTCCCAGCCGCTGTGGGTCCAGATGAACAAGGAGTCCTGGGCTTTTTCTGGTTCACTTTGATTTTCAGTGGTGTAGTTTACAGGAATGGTGTATTCATAATGAATTCCGTAATTTTGGTCATGAAATAACAACACCTGCATCAGTAGCAAAATAAAAGGCCACTTTGAAATAGAGCAAAAGCCCACAGGATTGCTGAATTTGCAAGCCAACCCGTGTTGTGGCTGTCTTCCCACCAGGGATAGCCCATTCTTTTGGGGGTTTCAAAACAAGTTCATGCCAGGGGCACTCCTTTATTTCAGTTTTGGTTTCCACAGATACTCAACTCGGGGGCTGGAGCATATGTAAACCATTGGCAGGGAGCTCTACTCTTTTCCACTGGAGAGAGGACTGGTTTAGATGAGGGATTTGGGGATAAGCCAGTCTGAGTGCTCTAACTGCACTTTACATGCTCCATGTAATCACCCACGAAACTGCCCTTGTGGGTGAGAAAGACACAAATATACGGCTCTTTCTAAATAGGCATCTGAACAGGTAGGGTGACTCCTTTGCAAATGAATGCCACTCTTCATGCCCCAAGCACCAGTCACTGCCATGTGTAAGGCAGGCTCCAGGTTAAACACAGCCCCTACAAGGGAACCTTGTGGATGCCTGCCAAGGATGCAGGAGCCTTCCTGTACCATGGGAGCTAGGATCACGACAATGCCCACAGGGTGGCACAGGCCTGGTACAGGGCTTAAAGCTGGCAGTGAGGTATGGGGGAGCCATGATCCTGCAGCCTGGGGACCCTGGGGTCTGAAATCCTGGCAAGTGGGCAGGTGGAGGGGCCTTCTCTTAGTTTGGTAATGCATTTGACAAGCCTTGTAAGCACAGAGGTGCTCTATGGGCTTTATTTTTCTATGTGTACTTAATGGTGTGAAAGAAGCTCTCTTGTGGGAACTTCAAATGGCCTGCCTGTTGGTGGTACATCTTCAGCCCAGGCTTGGAACCGGGTGGCACTCCTGGGTCTAAGCAGCCAGCAACTTCACTTCCAGGCTGAGGTTCTGGGACAGCAGGTCAGAGGGAGCTGGAGGCAGACCTCCATCTGACCTGAGGGAGGCCAGGCAGACTGTGTGCCAGACGACAGGAGTCACTCTCCCGCCCAAGCATCTCCCAGCCCTCCTAAGGCTGGAGTTGCAGGGTGGGGGTGGGGTGCTAAGAGCAGCCCAAACTGAATAAACATCCACTTCTCCAAGAAATAGACTTGCAGTAATACATTTGGAAAAATGCCTCCAGTTTAAAAAAAAAAAAAAAACTCTTTAAAAGAGATCTTTATTATCTCAGTATGGGAATAAGACTGGTGAATTGAGAATCCATATGAAACCAATTTCATGCAATTTTGTAGCCACGTATAATTTGTGTGTGCATGTACGTAATTGGTTTCAAATGCAGGTCCCCATGGCTCTATGGGCACTCCTGACCTCGCAAGCAATGAGCACACTTCAGTTAGGGGACAATGGATTTCCCTTCAGAGCAAGACGGGCTCCTCTCATTTCTAGGTCTAGAAACTGGAAGTAACTAGCAATCACATTTCAAGAGAGACGTGATTAATGTTCAAGAAGGCAGGAGCTTCAGCTGTGGCAGTTGTTGCGTTCCCCGAGTTTTGTTTATCATGGTCTGAATGAATCCCGGCTGTGCATTTGCTTTAATGGGCTGACAATTCACTCACAGTTTATGCAAGCTTTTGGGAAAGAAGGGAAATAGACCCATCTTGGTGTTTGCTAGAAAAGCAGCTTCATGTGCTAACAGGTGATACTGCTATCTTGGGTTTTATCTTGTCTTTCACTTCCTCTTTTAGTCCCTCTGAATGACTGCTTTTAACTCAGGACAGGAGGATTTGTTCCAGTGACTTAGATTAGTAAACAATCTAATCACAGAGAAATGGCTTAGGTACAGGCTTCCCCAGTGGCTCAGCGGGTAAAGAATCTGCCTGCCATGCAGGAGAAACAGCAGATGTGGATTCAATCCCTGGATCAGGAAGATCCTCTGGAGGAGGAAATGGGAACCCACTCCAGTATTCTTGCCTGGAAAATCCCATGGACAGAGGAGCCTGGCGGGCTACAGTCCACGGAGTTGCAGGAGTCAGACACAACTGAACGCATAAGTGTGCACAGGTTCTTAGGTCCCAGAAATCAACTTTCAAATGTATATCTGCAGTAGCTTTAGTGTGTGGATTGTTGCAGTACGTCAGCCATGGGAACTAGCTCCCTTTGCTCTTACTGGAAACTGTAACAGGCTTAGGGCCGTCATGGGAGCCATCTCTACTCACTCGCAGAGCTGGTCTCCTCAGGAGATTCTTACTGAGAGGTGGCCTGGGAATCTCTCAGGCATCACCTAATCTTAAACAGATGCCGGCTGCCAGAGACCACAAATTAATGGAGATGATAAGAACTTCCAAGTAAAGACTTCGGGCGGCGTGGAGGACAAACTGTCCTTTGATTACAGACACACAAGCTGTCACAATCCCCATTCTTTGGAAGGAGACATCGAATCAGTAATTATGAGCTATCCAAAGTTAGCCACGAGAACTCCTGAACCCTGAGAAGGCAATGGTGGCATTCTTTTCCCTGGAGATCTTCCACAGTCTTAAAAGGCAGTATAACCAAACATTTCAGTGGTTTGCACGCGGTCCTTCCTGAGACAACATGTAAGACCAGAGTGCCCAGATCTGGCCCAACTCCACAGATTTCTTGAGACCATCTGGGGAGTAAATAGTCCAGTAGAATTTGTTTCTGTCTCAATTCCTGAAGGCTTGTTGCAAGCTGAGTCTGGAAAAACCTGAGTGGTGTTGGTTTGGAAACAGAGTCAACAGTGTGTTTTCAAAAGGTAGTTTCTGATGTAATTATACAAACTGGGGCAAATCTAAGCCACCTGATATGAAAACAGACTTTGAGTGGGACTGTCTGCTTAATGATGCCAGGTCTCCCCGCTGGCCACATGACTAAGCATTTCCATCCTGGAGGTGGTTCCTTTTGAAAAAGATGGGAGTTCTGCCAGTAAAGAGCCAAGGCAGAATTTTGAAAGGGCAGCATTTTGAAGCATGTGGCAAAAAGGATTATACAAGGTAAAAACCAAGAGAGAGAATGGAGCAGCAGGTGGCCAGGTAAACCACCAGGAACCAAGCGTACCTCCTCCCATAGGGCCCCAGGGAAGAAGTCAGCTGGTAGACCTCTTGGACCCAACCAACTCAGGACAAATACAAAAGCACAGCCAATTACCATCAGATGCAGCGGCATTTTGGTTGGTCCCTTGGCAGAAATTTTCTCCCACAGGCCCCTTCGAACATAGCGGACGGTTGTGCCTGCAATCTGGAACTCTCCAGGGAGCTCTATCTTCCAGTCACTGTTGATGGATCTCTTACTGGAGTCTTTGAGAGCTAGAAAGAAAATGGAACGCCACGGAATTAGGGGAGTCAGCCTGTGTTTGAAGGGAGTCAGGGCGTCTTGAGGGGTGGGTTGGAGGGCTCTCCACAGGGGAGAAGAGGGAGGCCTGCCCTGAGAGAAAGGGAGCTTTCTCTGAGAACGGAAGACTGGCTCATGGGCAGAGAACGGCTCCTGACCCCAGGTCCCTGAGCTCAGCTGCCTCGGCTCCTGAGCCTCAGAGCGCGGGCTGGTGTCTCAGAACCAGCTCACACGGAGTGGGTGTGGGGAGGAGTGCCAGAGGACGCAGACAGCCACACACAGCCCTATCGTTTTTCGCTAGACTTACAGAGTAGAGGGTTTTCTGCCGGATGAATGGATTCTATTTCAACATGTCCAAGTCTCTAAAACAGGTTTTGCAGCTTTAGCAAAATTCATCATTCATTTCACTCTTACCTACCTGGGGCTTTTTAGAGGGCAGCCTAACTCTAGTGTCCCTTAAGGATCTGATAGCCCCAGATTAGTGAAGTAGATGCTCCTTCAAGAAGCAAGTGCCCTTCTATAAAGACGAGAGTCTCCTATCCAGAGCTGCTTAAAGACAGACGTGGCAGTAAGTCAGCTGATGCCTCAGGAGTGGCAGGGGCATACCCACCCTCAGCTTCATGGCTTCTGCCATTTTCACACTTTGCTCTCTCAGTGTGTTGGAACTGACATGGAACTGACATTCTGCTGACTGGCCATAGCAAAGATTTGGTTTTCCATACAAGCCATGTATTTGTTATCATCCAAGTGCTCACCCGTAATTTCTTTGTTTTTTCCTCACTTAGGCTTTAGAGTCATGTGGTTCTCATGAGAGAGCATTCTACAGTGAAATTTTGGGCTTTTAAAGTTTGTTTTGCTTTGTTATTCAGGAAAGTAAACAACGATTATAGAACCTACTCTGACATGCAAGAGAAGGCGGTAAATGAAAATAGTCAATAGCAAGTCTTGATGTCACTCAAAACATAAAATTCTCCGTACACCCCAAGTCCAATGCCACATTCTTTGCCAGCACCCCTGAACCCTGCTCAGTCCAGAATCAGTGAAATCAGGTTCCCCACTCTTTGCTTATATGGTCAGAAACAAAATGCCCACATATAATACCAATTTTGGATAATGAGTGTTGAAACCCACAAGTCGTTTCAGTTAAGCCTGAGCCCACGAGCCCTGGGCCGGGTTAGGACCTGATGCGTCCAATCCTGGTCAGGCCACAAGCAGCTGGGGGTGCTGCCCTCTGCTTCCTGGTCTGCAGGACACGGTGGTCCTGGCTGGCTCCCCTGCCCCGAGGGGGAGGTGCAGGCTCAGCACTCTGCGTTTACAGGAACCACCAGGAGAAACCCACGGTCTGGGTAGGGCTGCCTCCCAGTAGGACAGCTTCCAGGAGGGGCCGCACTCGGTGAGGGTGGCTGCCCAGCGCGTGGCTGCGGATTACAGGACTCCAGGAACGGCTTTGAAAAGAGAACGCTCCAGCACTTAGAACCCAATGTTTCCCGTCAAAGAATTCTACCCACTCTTGGGATCTCCTGGCTATTGGAAGGAAGCGA
The DNA here is from genome assembly GCF_019923935.1 of Bubalus bubalis. Lineage (NCBI taxonomy): Eukaryota > Metazoa > Chordata > Mammalia > Artiodactyla > Bovidae > Bubalus > Bubalus bubalis. Next base: position 63,725,430 of record NC_059176.1, read on the forward strand.
GTCTGTTGGGATGCTCACAATTTCTGCTCCTTTTTCTCTTCCTCAGCCACCACCTGCAAGTCTCCATTTAAGGGGCACATTCTCTGGTTTAGCTTCTCTGTATGCTTTTACCCATTTGACCTTCCCAACAGTGCTCTAAGGTAAAGGATTACTGTCTTCTTTCTCACAGATGAGGAAATGGGGGCACAGGGAGGTTCAGTAACCTGCCTGAAGTCACACAGCTATTGTCACGTGGAGGCCTGAACCTTAACAGACCGAGGTCCCACATTCGTTAGGTCACAGCACAAGTCTAGAGTTTTATGACAGACACTGAAATGTGCAAATGTCTCACATTCTCCCAGAGAACACATTCCAACCTCAGATCACTGTGATGCCTCATGTTCTACATATCCTCATAAAAACACCTAAGCTTGTGGTTTTCCACAGCTTCCAGTGAACCACCAACCTACAAGTACTTTTGGCCGTATTAGCTATTGGGGTATCTAGCAACGGGTGCATGGGTGTTCACTGCTCTTTCACTTCCTCTGAAGGTTTGGACAACTGTTTTCTTACCACTTTCTGAGGGCCTTGTAGCTGGTGCTGAAGACACAGCTCCTGCCCTCGGGAGCTCAGGGTTTGAAAGTGAGGTGGGCGAGAAGACAGATGAACATGAGACACTTGCAGAAGCTCTGAGACAGAGGCCAGCCCAGGGCTCACGTGTGTGTGTGGGCAGAGACTGGGCCTGCTGGAGAAGGCCTTCTGGAGGGGAGGCCGGAGCTGAGATGGCAGGAAAAGCAGGGAGCAGAGGCGGCCGGAGCGCCTGGCAGCTTGGACTTGCTCCCTGGCTCCTTGATAAGCTCAGTTTCTGTGCAGAGTCGGGGGTTGGGGGGGGGAGGAGGGAGGCACTCTGCCCATGCGGAGAAGCAAGAGGAGGTGGCAGAGAGAGGCTGCAGAGGTGGAGAAGGAGAGGGGAGGCTTATTGTCATTGTCACTGGGCTGGGAACGCTTGAGCGGGTTGAGAATCTCTGTAACTTGGAATCAGCAAGATGAGCAGAGTGAGTTTCTGTAAAGCTGGGGACCACCGTCACTCTGGGGCCACCCCCAGAGCCCCTTTCCCTCATAGAGACCAGGGCATGCTGGGGCGGCCCGCCCCTCCCGTCTCAGCCTGTGCTCGCACCCCAGTCGACTCTTGCACTCGGTGGCCCTGGCTGGGCCTGGCCTTGCTCCACTTTAGGGCTTTTGAACTGTGGTGTTGGAGAAGACTCTTGAGAGTCCCTTGGACTGCAAGGAGATCCAACCAGTCCATCCTAAAGGAGATCAGTCCTGGGTGTTCATTGGAAGGACTGATGTTGAAGCGGAAAGTCCAATACTTTGGCCACCTAGTGTGAAGAGCTGACTCATTGGAAAAGACCTTGATGCTGGGCAAGATTGAGGGCAGGAGGAGAAGGGGACGACAGAGGATGAGATGGTTGGATGGCATCACTGACTCAGTGGACATGGATTTGGGTGGATTCTGGGAGTTGGTGATGGACAGGGAGGCCTGGCGTGCTGCAGTTCATGGGGTCGCAAAGAGTCAGACACGACTGAGCGACTGAACTGAACTGAGTGTGTTGCTCCCTGACATCTCTCTGTCCTTCTGCAAGTAACACCCCCCAGAGGAGCTTCTGGGGATGTGTTTTTCCCCAGTCATGGGAGGCTGACCCTAAACTCCTCCTCAGCTCCAGAAGTGGGTCCACCACCCAACTCGGGACAGGAAGAGTCGATTGTAACACTTGCATTCACCTTGGGAAGAAGCAGCTCTCTTTCCCAAAGTTGCCCAGGGACTCGATATGAGCTGCCAGTGCGTGGCAAGGGGCCCTCAGACGACAGTGCACTGAGGCAGGACAGCAGGGCTGGATACAGGCATCATTTCCCACGGTTTTAGCCCCTGGGCCCAGCGGCACCTGAAGGCAATACTTGGAAACCGAGGACTGGGTCTAGCTTCCACATGTCACATTTGGAGGTTGGTTTTTGAAAAACATTAACCATGATAGAAGCAGGGCAGGTTGAGAAAGAAAATGACTAGTATGGATTTCTAGAAGTCACCCTAGGATCCTTACTGATGTCAGCTTAGCACCCTCTGAGACTCAGAAAGGCACACTCCATCCAGGCCTTAACCCCTCTCCGGGACCCTGCCCTGTCCAGTACTTGTTCAGGGTGAGGTGGCTCTTTCTTACTTGGCCTTGTTTCCAAGGTGCTTTATCAGGACTTATTGGATTATGAACTGAAAACCACGCCACTCTCGTGCCAAAAGGCAAGCATCGGGGAGGTCAAGAGTGGGAAGAACTGGAAAAAGTGCAGGAGGGCACAGCTGGAGCCAATTATAACCCATCCACAGAAACGGCACACAGAGGTGTGGGGACCGCCTGGGGAAGCCCTATTTCTGCGGGCAGAGGCACCAACTGTGGGTCCCCCCAGGAACAGAGCCTACGGGTGCTGGGCACATGTCACCCTCTCACCACGAGGGCAGGGTCCTGTGGGGCGGTAGGGGTGAGGGGAGGAGACGTTTCCATAGGCGGTCCACAGGCTGGGCGCGGGAGGTCACAGAGGGGTGAACGTGGCCAGGGAAGACAAGGGGCGAGCAAGAGAGGCAGGCAGTGGCTCCCCCGTGATTCCAGAAAGGCAAGGAGCAGGAGGGGGAGGAACGCGCCCGACGGCACAGTGCTGGGGACAGGCTCTGGAGAAAGCAGCCTAGACTTCCACTGCTTGTCACTACTCAAGCTGTAAATGCACCCCGGTGGCAGATTTCAGCGAGCCACGTGAGCTCTGTGAATGCAGAGCTGGGAAGAGACGCAAACCATCAGCCTTCCCATCCACACCCTGCTGCTGGGCACTCTTGCGACTTCTGAAGGCACCTGCCTGGGCTTTGGAGGTCTGGCCTGGGCTGCTGAATTGGCAAAATCTCACTGTCACAGCTTCAGAGGGTATGTGTATGGGGGGCGGGCTCTCATGGCCCCAGAAAGAAGAAACTTTGCCTGTCCAAGGTTGGCTGTGGCCGTCTGCACGGCAGCTGTAAGCTTCCAGAATATGCAGCCAGTTTTACCACTGCTACTTGACCCCCTCATCTGAACACTTCCTCGGGACAGTGGGCTCGTGATGACAATCCTTCATGCATTTTGTACGGGAGGAAAGCTCAGAGGCAGAATTCTAAGTAGGAGGCCATCAGTTCCAAGAATCATGGGGATTGCTGCAAGCCCGCTGACTCTGGGGTGAGTCATTTAGGCAGCAGATCCAAAATCTGCAGGCTGCTATGGTCCATGCTGGAATTCTGAACTTCCTGCTAAAACTGGATGTTAGCACCTGACACCCTTTCAGAAGAGTACAACTGCAGCCTCAGAAAGTCTGCTGGAATCTCAAGATCTGAACATCACTGACAGTGGACGGGTTCAGTGTGGAGTCTGATGAGAAAACCACCCTGTGGGGCCACGTCAGCCCCAGAGAACAGGCGTGAAGGTTGCTCCTGGCCCGTCTGCAGCAGCCCCCCAGAGTGAGCTTCCCAGAGCAGGGTTTGCATGACCCAGGGGAGTTGAAGCTCCAGAGCCCCTCCTGGGGCCCTTTCCAAGGCTGTATACAAAATGCATTCTGTTCCTTAAAGAAGCCCTCCGAAATTAAACAAGTTTTGGTCTCCAGAAATTCCTGTTCCTCTCAAGCCTTGGCATCAATAGTATTTGCAAGCCCCCTTCATCTGTAAGCATTTTGAGGTGAATTTGTATTTGAAATTAGAATTTTTAGGCTGAGAAACTCAACAGGGGCTGTTAAGTTGTTGCTCAGTCGCTCAGTGGTATCTGACTCTTTGCAACTCCATGGACTGCAGCACGCCAGGCTTCCCACAAATGCTCTGCTCTGACAAAGAAATAATAGAGTTAAGAACAAAGGGGATTCCAGAGCAACATGATCCTATCCGTAATGTCAGAAATTCAGATTCGCTGGGGAGGAGATTTTCACTTGCTGGTCCTGCCTCAGTCAGAAGTTGGATGTTTAAACCCTGCCCCCAATGCAGCAGTACTTGCTTTTGTGTTTTGCTCAGGAGCTACTAGAAGCCTTTCAACAGCTGAAGAGACTTTCATGGGATGAAGATGAGTACACGCCTTCCCCTGCTACCACGGCAGAGCCAAACCTCCTCAAAACGGCCTGAAGTGTGAGGTCACGTGGGGACCGTCTGTTTCCATCCGGCCCTCCTGTCTCTCTGCAGACATTGACACGATGTTCCTGGACTTCCGGGCACTGTGGGAGATCCTGAGCCTTTTCAGGGACTGGGAAGGGGGCATTCCTGCTGGGATGGCCCGGCTCCTCTCTGGACTGCCCAGAGACAGACACAGGTCAGACCTTGTCCGCATGCCCACCTCTCGCCCAGCACTGTGAAGAAGCCGGGCTCCTTTCTGTCTCTCTGCCTTCTGGATCCCACTGGAAGACTTGACCCACATTCAACCTACTTCTCATCTTGGCGTTGAGTCAGCTCCTTTTATTTCCACTCGGAGTTCTGCCAGCTCCGCTCTCAGCTATGGATGCAAACTGCAGAGGCATTTCCTGTTCCAGGTGGTTTCGAGCAGAAAGCCAGGCAGCGTGGGTTGAAGGTAGGTGGGGTGAATTCTTCAGGAACTGCTCCCGCAAATGGGAGAGCAACTCAAAGTTACACAGGGTTGATATCCAAAGCACCCAGCCCTGGGTGGAAATGAGGCTTGTTTGAACTGACTTTAGAAACATATCGCGCATGGACCACCTTCTGATTTCCCTTGTGTACACACCAGGCCCTGGAACACTGGAACTGTGATTTGCAGATAAGGTGGCAGAGTCTGGCTCCAACCTCCCAGGGAGGTCCAGTGCTTCTAGGGAGCTGAGGATTCGTCCTGAGACATTGGCCCTATCTCCTCAGATGGACATGTGCTTCTCTGAAATCCACACGTCAAAGCGGTAGCAACGGGCAGGTTTAACATTCTCCAGTGAGAAGTCGCCTCCATCCAATCTCTGGCTGTGATCTGACACCTCCATGAGCTGCAGCCGGCCAAGCTGGAGAGAAGCTTGGATGAGCGGCTGAACTCCCAGAGCCCTGGTTTCCTCCTCAGTGAACCAGGCACAACAGTACTCTGGTATTTGGGGATCAGGGGTCAGGTCTTCAAAGCTGAGCAGAGCTCAATGACTGGGACTCACGATGTCAGTGTCAGGGTTGTTATTGGAAGGTGTGGCCCTCGGCATGAGGGGCAGAGAGGGACCACCATGAAAAAGCTGGCTCCCCCCGGTGGCATCCACAAGGGGTTACTTGTTGGCCCTAACAGGTTCCAGTGAAAAGTTATCTTCACTACAAGAATTAGATGTCGAGGGATCTAAAGGATTCTGACAACCTTCTGTCTATTCTATCACACAGAAAAGCACACGTAAGGATCATGTTCCCACCTTTACCAGATACCTGGGGCTGGAGGAATGGTGCTGGGAAGTCTTAAGGGCAGGACAGGAAGCTGAGGAACTTACTTGCAGGGCACCTACTGGTGCTTTATGGAAGGACCAGGAAACTGACCTTGGAATTGTGCCAGCACCTGAGATACCAGGATCATGAGTTTTGAATAAGATAAAGGTCAAAGGTGATGTCAGATTCCCACAGAGGACCAATGCTTCTGGGGAGCAGAAACATCTCCAGGTAGGGGAGGGCCAATGGACCAGTTGGAAATGCTAACTTTTGGCATGACACTGGGTGATGCGACCCCAAAACAAATGCTGATAAAGTTGACAAAATTTTCTTAGATGGGCAGAAAGAAGGGGCTGGTGTTCTTCGAGAATTTAGTAAAAAGGCTGTCACTTTGAAAAAGTTTCGGAGAGCAGGGCAGGCCCTGTTTTAGAAAGCATTTATGAGCATCGCTCTATTTGTAAAGCAACAGCTTGGATGGCTGCACAGAAGAATGCCAGGCTGGACCGGGCCAGCGTGGGAAAAACCACAGGGCTGATGGAGACCAATGTGGATGCCAACCTGAGGAACAGCAGGTCCCAGGCTGGCAGCAGGAAGAGCAACGTCCATTATGGCTTCCAGGATGCGGATGGATGGGCAGCAGGTGAGAGAGTTGGGATGGGGCAGGGCTGTCTGGGAGACCCCTGGGGGCTGCTTGCCCACGAGCCTGGTGTAGGCACTTAGAAACAGGAGCTCCTGTGCCCACTCCCAAGTCAGGTGTGAGAGGGCTATCTTGGTGTCTGTAAGTGGTTTGCAACTCCTCTATAGGATGGTGGTCTTCACCGCACACCTGCCTACTAGAGGTTTGATCTGCATCCATCTCATCAGACTTGGGGTTTTTCAAGTGGAGACCATTTCAAAGAAAGACTTAGACACTTTTATATCTACAAAGCAAGGAATGTGGACAAAGCCATGTTTTTAAAAATCAGTGATAAAGGTTGAAATAAAAGCGTTTCATGAGTAAACTTCATTTTAGCCAAAATAGCTTAATTCTTAAGTTTGAAGCCAGAAAAAGATCATGTCTTACATAAAAAAATCTCAAACAGCACCTTGCTACACAGATGGGGAGACACAACATGAGGACTCTTGAGAGGGGTGCCTGGGTAGGAGGTTAGCCACCTCGATGAGAAATCCAGCCCAAGACAGGAACGCGGGAGCAGGGCTGGGGGGCCAGGGGGCACAGCACGTCCCATGCCAGTGAGCTCAGGCCAGAGGCAGGCCCTGTGCGAGGCAGCATTCGGAGCAGCTGTGTGCTCAGCTCAGCTGAGCTCAGGAGCTCAGCACTGGTACTGCCCTGGAACCTGAGCACGAGGTGGACCTTTCAGGGACTCGTGGAGAGCCTGAGAATTGAGTTTAGGACACACTCAGAGGATCTTCTGTGGCAAAGAAGGGGCTAAACGGAACAATGCTTGGGCTTTAAGCACAGTTCTGTCAGCTCTGTCGAAGGCAATGAAGACCAGTGCAGAATGCAACTTAATCCTTCTACAGAAAGATGAGCAACCATCCATGCAGTTGGCACTGGGAATTTGGGGCACACAGTACTTCGTGAAACCGGTGTTCTTCTGGGCTTCCATTAGATTGAGAGCAGTTATTCTTTTTCCAGATAAGGAGTCACCCCGAGAGCCATCCACAGCCTACAGGAGCTCCCACAAGTTGGGTGCTGCACCCTTGCTGCTCAGGCTCTGGCTGCCTGAGCGCTCCTGGAGATACTTTGGGGCACTTAGCCTACCCCAATTCCTTACAACTTCCTTCATTCACTCTTCTATCACCTGCCTTCCTGTCCAAAGCCGGGGGTTCCTATTCAGCCCCTCCCCTCATCCACCTTGGGGTTGGCTGCACATTAGTCAAACACAACAGTACTGCTTGGTACCTGCTGATTGCTCACTATGCCTAAAATATGAGTTAAAATCAATGGCCTGAGAGCACCGTGTCAGCATTTCGCTGACCCAAATTAGCAGCTTGATCGTCCAAATCAATGTTCAGAACATAAACTATGAGTCAAACATTTTTGTTTTACCCAGAAAACTGTGGGCAGGTTTATCCTCCACCACACGAATCCTTCGAGCTCCAGCTGGAATGATGGCAGCTTCAATATAACCTGTAGTGACAGATAACACACAGGTGAGCCAACATACCTCCACCCGCCAGTACAGGCTCACAGCAAACCCCACCAAAACCTGCTGCTCCACCCCGACGGTGACTTCAGAGCTCTTGAGAAATCAAGCTGGTCAACTAATAAGAAGCGTTCTTCTATAGCCAGAATATCCTGGCTGCCCAAATTCCAGAGAGCACCATTTGCATGTGTTACGAGTTGAACTAGGTCTCTCCCACCCCCAAATCCATATGATGAAGTCCTAAGCTCCAGGACCTCAGAATGTGACCTTATTGGAAACTGGGCTGTTGCAGACGTAATTAGTTAAGACGAGGTCATACTGGAGCAGGTGGGCCCCCAGTCCTATATGACTGGTGCAATTATAACAAGAGGAAGACTGGACACAGACATGTACACAGGGAGAACTCTGTATAATCACGAAGCGGAGATCAAGATGATGCCTCTTACAAGCCGAAGACTGCCAGCAAAACACCAAAAGCAGGAGAGAGGCATGGGACAGATTCTTTCTCACCTGCACGAGAAACCAACACTGCCAACAACTGATCTCAGACTACCACCCCCCAAATGGAGACAGTGTGCGTCTCCTGTTAATGCCTCCCTGTGGTACTTGGCTGCAGCAGCCCCAGTAAACTACGAGCCTGGAGTTCTGTGTGAAGAGCACTGGCCTGGAGCACGGGTGCTAAATGTCCCCGGCCGCACCATCTCCTGGGTTCCTTCCATCTTTGCTGAACTTTGTCCCTGGTTCTATGGGATGACGGCAGAAACTGGGCTACTTGCCCTATGACAAAACCACTGCCTTATCACAGGTATCATTTCCTGCTTTCACTGCCCTTTGGACTTTTCTGCAACCACTGCAGTGAATACTTCTGTCCATTTCCCTGAGTATTTCCAAGTATAATGGGGTCCCTCAGAGGCCAGGGCCTTCCGCCCATGCTCTGACCCCACACATGCCCAATACGGCAGGTGGTTAGTGAAGTTCTGGAAGGAAATGACTGAGGCTGCCAGGGAGGAAGTCAGGGGCTGGCGAAAGCCTGGTTAACGAGGGCAACTGCGTCAATTAATGAGCCCAACATAATAGCGAGATTCTAAAATGTAGGCTGGTAATCACTTGGTTTTGGTTTACATTTGGGTTTTAGACAAAGGTAATACACATTTGCTTCAGCAATTTAGCTGATGATCCCAAATTAGACGATAAATCCTACCCTTGTGGTTCCCAAATGTGATCATCAGAATCAGCAGGGGAGTTTTAAAAATGAGAAATTTCTGGCCCAAGTATGTAGAGATTATGGAAATCTATTTTGAGCAGTTTATTTCCTCATTTTCTCATAGTAAACATGGCTCAATTTTCATTATAAATATAGTACATGATAATTCAAACCAACAAAAGGGGAAAAACTAAAAACAAACATTGAAAATTACCCTTATTTTTGATGACCAGCCTTTTCAGCAACTTTTAATGCGTATAAACATATGCACATCATTTTATGCCAACAGAATACCGTATATAGTTTTAAAAGATCAGGGACAACTTTAAAATAATTAAGAGTTTTGTCTGGCAATGTGTACCCAAGGTGCAAAATTTTAAAGTTATAAAAGGATACGGTAGAAAGTATATTGATACTATAAGATATTGGATTGGTCGAAGACTCCCGTAAAAACACAAATGAACTTTTTGGCCAACTCAATATATCCTATAGTTGGCTGTCTTTCTAACACTTATCATTTATAATAATTTGTGTATTTTAGCTGGGTTTCTATGTTGCTAACTGAAATGTGCCCGAATGACAGTTTTGTTTCTTCCTTTCTGATCTTTATGCCTTGGATTTCTTCTCCTTTCACCATTCTGGTTGGAACTTACAAAACCACATTGTGGGCCACATGAGATAGTGACATCCTTGTCTTATTCATGAAGTTGGAGGAAGGGAATTTTCCCACTGAAAATGATGTCAGCAGTGAGAATATGATAGGCATCATTTATCAGGTTAGGGAAGTCCTCTTTTTTCCTAATTTGTTAAGAGTTGTGTTATGAAGAGGTACTGAAGTTAATCGAGTGCTTTTTTGCATCTACTGAGATCATCATACTTCTTTTCACCCAGACAACACAGATCTCAGAGCAGTTTAACGGCAGTCACGCTTCTCATGGCTAACATGGTGTGTGGTTCAGTATCTGAGCTCTGTTTTTCCCTCATCCATCCATTTTAGTTCACTGTTATCTCTTTTTTATTTTGATGTTTTCCTGTAAACCTTTAATTATATTTACACTTCTAATACATGACTTATCAGCTATAAACTATTTTAATCTCTGGATATTAAAAGATGAGGAAATCCACATAATACATTGCCCTTCATTCTCTTACACTGCCCTTCAATATTTACTGAATCATTTCTACACTGTTAATTTATTTATCTTTTGCACTCTAAGATAATTCCTGCAGTTATTTTAGTCCTAAAAATAGATTTAATGTTCACTGTGTGTCCTTTTTCCAGTTTTTCCAGCAGATTCTTGCTTGCCTCAAGTTAGTTCTCTTTGAGATGGACTCAAAGAAAATTATAGCTTCTGAATTGTAATATAGTAAAATATACTATATATACATACATATACATACACACACACACATATATATGTATACATACATACATATATGTATATGTATATACATGTATATATATGTTGTTATTAAGTTGCTAAGTCGTGTCCAACTCTTTTGTGATCCTGTGGACTACAGCCCGCCTGGCTCCTTTGTCCATGGGATGTTCCAGATGGCTCAGCGGTAAACAGTCTGCCTGAAATTCAGGAGATGCAGGTTCAATTCCTGGGTTGTGAAGATCTCTGGAGAAGGAAATATATTTCCTTCTGCCACTGATAATATATATATATATTATCAATTTGTTAGTGTTCTTTCTTCAGGGATACCAAATTATTTATGTTTGACCCGCTTTTTCTTCCCTAATGCTCATTCAGTTTCTTACCCCTCTGATTCTTTATTTCCACTCTGCTTTGCTTGTTTTTCTCAGTCCTGTCCTCCATGCTTCTCACTGTGTTCTCAGTGGTGTCCCTTTCCTTCGAATCCATGCAGACGTGCTTTCTGTAATGGACTCATTTTCTTCCTCTGCCCTTTTCCTCAGCTGAGTCTCATTTCATTTCCCTCTGTTGCTTCACTGGCTGTTCCTTGAGCTCTCATGTCTTACCAATGAGTTCTTTCATTGAGGCTATTACTTAATCAGTTTTTGGAATTTACAGCAATAATGTTGGATGATAATTTTCAGCTTCTCCTTGGTAATATTTTGCTGGTGAGTTTTTTTTTTTTCTTTACACTGGTCATTTGTTCTTGTCCCTTTCCTCCTTTTCCTATTGCAGTATATCTGTGTTGATCCTATATTAATCTCTTTCTAAATTTATTACCAGTTTTTAGCTGACAGTTTTAATTGTACCAACTGCTTCTATGTTTGTGTGGTAATAATAGGACTGTGTTATGGGCTAACAGAAGTTTCCCTTCAGTTCTGTTCAGTTCGGTCGCTCAGTCGTGTCCGACTCTTTGCAACCCCAGGAATCAGCACGCCAGGCCTCCTTGTCCATCACCACCTCCTGGAGTTCACTCAGACTCACATCCATCGAGTTGGTGATGCTATCCAGCCATCTCATCCTCTGTCGTCCCCTTTTCCTCCTGTCCCCAATCCCTCCCAGCATCAGAGTCTTTTCCAATGAGTCAACTCTTCACGTGAGGTGGCCAAAGTACTGGAGTTTTCAGCTTTAGCATCATTCCTTCCAAAGAACACCCAGGGCTGATCACCTTTAGAATGGACTGGTTGGATCACAGTAAAATTTGTTAAGACATGGGTTTATATGTATCAGTGAGTTAATTTTTATGTTTGTAAACATTTATGTATTTTAAATTTACAGAAATATACATGTATATTTCCCCATTATAAAAATTTTAATACAGGCAAATCCCACTCTGATCCCCTGTGGGAACTGCCACCATCAGTCTGATGTATATTCATTCAGATATTTTACTGCTTATACCAATGTCTACACAAAACAAATATGAAAATATCACACAGTATATGTTTTGTCTATATTTTATTTAAGTGTTAGGAAAAGCATGTGAGTATTGTATTATACCACATTTTTTTAAGAAAAGCAGGCTATGTCTTCTATCCATGTATATATAGCTCTCCTTATTTTTCATTTACATTGCTCTGTAGCTTATGCAACTACTCCCCTACTGATTTAGGTTATTTAAAAATTGTCATTTAGGACATTAAGGTTATTTCAAAATTGTCACTTTTAGAAAATATGCTATATCATATATACATGGGCATCACCAGATGGTCAACACCGAAATCAGATTGATTATATTCTTTGCAGCCAAAGATGGAGAAGCTCTATACAGTCAGCAAAAACAAGACCAGGAGCTGACTGTGGCTCAGACCATGAACTCCTTAGTGCCAAATTCAGACTTAAATTGAAGAAAGTAAGGAAAACCACTAGACCATTCAGGTATGACCTAAATCAAATCCGTTATGATTATACAGTGGAAGTGAGAAATAGATTTAAGGGCCTAGATCTGATAGATAGAGTGCCTGATGAACTATGAAATGAGGTTCGTGACATTGTACAGGAGACAGGGATCAAGACCATCCCCATGGAAAAGAAATGCAAAAAAGTAAAATGGCTGTCTGGGGAGGCCTTACAAATAGCTGTGAAAAGAAGAGAAGTGAAAAGCAAAGGAGAAAAGGAAAGATATAAACATCTGAATGCAGAGTTATAAAGAATAGTAAGAAGAGACAAGAAAGCCTTCTTCAGTGATCAGTGCAAAGAAATAGAGGAAAACAACAGAATGGGAAAGACTGGGGATCTCTTCAAGAAAATCAGAGATACCAAAGGAACATTTCATGCAAAGATGGGCTCGATAAAGGACAGAAATGGTATGGACCTAACAGAAGCAGAAGATATTAAGAAGAGATGGCAAGAATACACAGAAGAACTGTACAAAAAAGATCTTCACGACCAAGATAATCAAGATGGTGTGATCACTCACCTAGAGCCAGACATCCTGGAATGTGAAGTCAAGTGGGCCTTAGAAAGCATCACTATGAGCAAAGCTAGTGGAGGTGATGGAATTCCAGTTGAGCTCTTTCAAATCCTGAAAGATGATGCTGTGAAAGTGCTGCACTCAATATGCCAGCAAATTTGGAAAACTCAGCAGTGGCCACAGGACTGGAAAAGGTCAGTTTTCATTCCAATCCCAAAGAAAGGCAATGCCAAAGAATGCTCAAACTACCACACAATTGCACTCATCTCACACGCTAGTAAAGTAATGCTCAAAATTCTCCAAGCCAGGCTTCAGCAATATGTGAACCGTGAACTTACTGATGTTCAAGCTGGTTTTAGAAAGGCAGAGGAACCAGAGATTAAATTGCCAACATCCGGTGGATCATGGAAAAAGCAAGAGAGTTCCATAAAAACATCTATTTCTGCTTTATTGACTATGCCAAAGCCTTTGACTGTGTGGATCACAATAAACTGTGGAAAATTCTGAAAGAGATGGGAATACCAGAACACCTGACCTGCCTCTTGAGAAATTTGTATGCAGGTCAGGAAGCAACAGTTAGAACTGGACATGGAACAACAGACTGGTTCCAAATAGGAAAAGGAGTTCGTCAAGGCTGTATATTGTCACCCTGATTATTTAACTTATATGCAGAGTACATCATGAGAAACGCTGGGCTGGAAGAAGCACAAGCTGGAATCAAGATTGCCAGGAGAAATGTCAATAACCTCAGATATGCAGATGACACCACCCTTATGGCAGAAAGTGAAGAAGAACTAAAAAGCCTCTTGATGAAAGTGAAAGTGGAGAGTGAAAAAGTTTGCTTAAAGCTCAACATTCAGAAAACGAAGATCATGGCATCTGGTCCCATCACTTCATGGGAAATAGACGGGGAAACAGTGGAAACTGTCAGACTTTATTTTTCTGGGCTCCAAAATCACTGCAGATGGTGACTGCAGCCATGAAATTAAAAGATGTTTACTCCTTGGAAGGAAAGTAAAGACCAACCTAGATAGCATATTCAAAAGCAGAGACATTACTTTGCCAACAAAGGTTCGTCTAGTCAAGGCTATGGTTTTTCCAGTGGTCATGTATGGATGTGAGAGTTGGACTGTGAAGAAGGCTGAGCGCCAAAGAATTGACGCTTTTGAACTGTGGTGTTGGAGAAGACTCTTGAGAGTCCCTTGGACTGCAAAGAGATCCAACCAGTCCATTCTGAAGGAGATCAGCCCTGGGATTTCTTTGGAAGGAATGATGCTAAAGCTGAAACTCCAGTACTTTGGCCACCTCATGTGAAGAGTTGACTCATTGGAAAAGACTCTGATGCTGGGAGGGATTGGGGGCAGGAGGAGCAGGGGACGACAGAGGATGAGATGGCTGGATGGCATCACTGACTCGATGGACATGAGTCTCAGTGAACTCCGGGAGTTGGTGATGGACAGGGAGGCCTGGCATACTGCGATTCATGGGGTCACAAAGAGTCGGACATGACTGAGCGACTGATCTGATCTGATCTGATCTGATATGAATATGCACACAAGACCCCTCAGTGAAATACTAGCAACCTATTTCAACAATGTAAAAAGAGATTATATACCATGGTCAAAGATAATTTATCCTAGGAATTCAAGATTGGTTCAACATATAAAAATCAACCAATGTAATTTATCTGAAAAAGGACAAAACACTTTTTCATTTCAATGGACACAGAGAAAGCATTTGGCAAACTTAATACTATTCCATGATGAAAATACTTAACAAACTAGGAATAAAAGGAAACTTCCTCAGCCTAATAAAGAGCATTTATAAAAAACCCACAGCTAACATCAAACTAAATGGTAAAATATTTAATGGTTTACTTTTAAGATCAGGAAGACGAAAAGGATGTTCAGGAAATGCTCTTGCCAGTTCTATTCAACACTGTACTAAAAGTTCTCTCTCCGTCAATTAGGCAAGAAAAAGATTTTCAAAAGGCATTCAAATTGGAAAGGAAGAAGTAAAATTATCTCTATTTGCAGATGTCAAGACTTTATATATAGAAAAATACTAGGGAAGCCATTAAGATCTGATAGAACAGGTTCAGCAAGGTTGCAAGATATGAGATCAATATACAAAAATTGACTGCATTTGTATTCATTAGGGTTAAACATTTCCAAATGAAATTAAGAAAAACACTTGACTTAATATTAAAAACAATCAGGAAAAAATTTAATAAAAGATGTATAAGATATCTACACCAAAGACTACAGAAATCTAGTTGAAAGATATTAAAGAAAATATAAATAAATGGAATGACACTACATGTTCAGGGATCAGAAGACTTAACATTGTTAAGGTGGGAATACCTAAAAATTGATTTACAGATTAAACAAAATCCTTACTAAAATTCCAGATTTTTTTCCCCCCAAAATGACAAGGTGATTCTCAAATTCATATGCAAATGCAAGGGATCCAGAATAGCCAAAACAATATTTAAAAAGAATAAAGTTGGAGGACTGACAATTCTTGCTTTCAAAGTCCTAGTCAGCTCCTGTAATCAGGACAACGTGGTACTAGCCTAAGGACAGATATTTCTATTAATGAAATACAATTGAGACTCTAGAAATAAGTCCCTTATTGATTTCTTAAAACAAAAATGCCAAGAATATTCAATGGAGAAAGAACATTATTTTCAACAGTGTTGGGATGACTGTATATTTACATACAAAGGAATGAAGAGGGACTTTTACCTCAAACTGTACATAAAAACCTAACTAAAATTGGTCATAGACCTAAATCTTAGAGCTAAAACTATAAAATTCCTAGAAGAAAACAGTGAAAGAAATCTTTGTATCCTTGGATTAGGCACTAGTTTTTTAGATAGCAAAAGTGAAACTGTACAAGTCCCTGTATTCTTGTCTTTTGAAGTACAATGCTGATTCAAGAGTTAATGACTGGGAAATGTGAAGATGCAAAAATGAAGAATGGCTGTTGGGCTAGGGAACTGGTAACGATTCAGACTATAATTCTGCCACATAGCAGAATCACCGAACTCCCACTTCCCTGAATGACATAGATAAAGGCTTGACACACATTCCTAAGTTGTCTGGGAAACAGACCCCTCCAGATGAAAACTGCTTATCAACAAGAACACAGACTCTAGACTGGTTGAAACCAGAAAATCGATGATGCTTGAAACTTCACCCTGATGCCAACCAACCCAAGAATTGTCCACAAGCTGATCATGCCCTGTTCCTTGAACACTGAAAAACTTCTCACCATCCCCTCCAGGGTGGGTCATACAATCTTGAGGGCAGCAGCCCACTGTGGCCCCCTTTGCCTGGCAAAGCAATAAAATCCACTCTTTTCTACTTCATCCAAAACTCTGGGTCTGCATTTCTATTTAGCACCGGTGAACAGA
This sequence comes from Bubalus bubalis, assembly GCF_019923935.1. Lineage (NCBI taxonomy): Eukaryota > Metazoa > Chordata > Mammalia > Artiodactyla > Bovidae > Bubalus > Bubalus bubalis. Next base: position 63,741,452 of record NC_059176.1, read on the forward strand.
GGCTGAGTTTTGGCAACAAACGCACAAGCAACAGAAGGAAAAAAAGAAAATGGATCATATTAAAATTTTAAACTTTGTGCTTCAAAGGATACCATCAAGAAAGTGAAAAGGCAAACTCATACACTGGGAGAAAATATTTGCAAATCATTTTGATAAAAGAACTATGTCCAGAGTATATAAAGAAACCTTACAACTCAATAATAAAGTGGCAAACAATCCAATTTAAAAATGGGCAAAGTATTTTAATAGACATTTCTCCAAAGACGATGCATGAAAGGCCAAAAGGCACATGAAAAGAGTCTCAGCTTCATTAGTAATTAAAGAAATACAAATCAAAACAATGTGATACCACTTCATACTTACTAGGATACCTATAATAAAAATGATAAACAATAACCAGTGCTGGAGAGAATGTGGAGAATTTGAACCCCTCACTTACTGCTAGTAGGAATGTAAAATGGTAGAGGAATATTGGAGAAGAGTTTGATAGTTCCTCAAAACAGGAAAAATAGAATTACCATACAACCTACCAATCCTACTCCTATATATTATATACCCAAGAAGAATGAAAAATATGTCCATATAAAAACTTATACACAAAGGTTTATATCAGCATTATTCATTATAACCAAAAAAGCAGAAAAAACTCAAATGTCCACCAAGTAATGAATGTATTTTTACATTCACATTTTAAAAATATGAAATCCATTTTTACAATGGGTATGATTTAGCAAAAAAAAAAAAAATGAAACACTGATAAATGATATAATATGGAAGAAACTTGAAAATACTATACTAAATTACTAAGGCCAGTCACAAAGATCACATATTGTATGATGCCATTTATAGAAAATGTCCAGAACAGACAAATAGACACAGAAAGTAGCTACCTAGGGCTGGGGTAGGGGGAGGGAGATGGGGAATGACTGCTAACGGGTGTGGGGTTTCTTTCTGGGATAACTGTGATCATGGCTGAAGAACGCTGTACATTTACTAAAGCCCTTTGAATTGTACACCTTAAATGGATGAATCTTATGGTATGTGAATTAAACCTCTGCAAAAGCGTTAAAAAATCATAAATTGCAATGAACAGCTTTGCACGTCTATCTATGCATATATACAATGTCACACACATCAGCTGTGAGAATTGCTGGGTCAAACATACCTTCAGTTCAGTTCAGCTCAGTCGCTCAGTCGTGGCCGACTCTTTGCGACCCCATGGACCGCAGCACGCCAGGCCTCCCTGTCCATCACCAACTCCTGGAGTTTGCTCAAATTCATGTCTATTGAGTTGGTGATGCCATCCAACCATCTCATCTTCTGTCATTCCTTTTCCTCCTGCCTTTAATCTTTCCCAGCATCCGGGTCTTTTCAAATGAGTCAGTTCTTTGCATCAGGTGGCCAAAGTATTGGAGTTTCAGGTTCAGCATCAGTCCTTCCAATGACTATTCAGGACTGATTTCCTTTAGGATTGACTGGTTGGATTTCCTTGCAGTCCAAGGGACTCTCAAGAGTCTTCTCCAACACCACAGTTCAAAAGCATCAATTCTTCGGTGCTCAGCTTTCTTTATGGTCCCTCTCTCATATCCATACATGACTACTGGAAAAACCATAGCTTTGACTAGATGGACATTTGTTGGCAAAGTAATTTCTCTGCTTTTAAATAAGCTGTCTAGGTTGGTCATAACTTTTCTTCGAAGGAGCAAGCATCTTTTGATTTCATGGCTGCAGTCACTGTCTGCAGTGATTTTGGAGCCCCCCAAAATAAAGTCTCTCACTGTTTCCACTTTGTCCCCATCTATTTGCCATGAAGTGATGGGACCGGATGTCATGATCTTCGTTTTCTGAATGTTGAGTTTTAAGCCAACTTTTTCACTCTCCTCTTTCACTTTCATCAAGAGGCTCTTTAGTTCTTTGTTTTCTGCCATAAGGGTGGTGTCATCTGGATATCTGAAGTTATTAATATTTCTCCCAGTAATCTTGATTCCAGCTTGTACTTCATCCCAGTTCAGCATTTCTTATGATGTACTTTTCATATAAGTTAAATAAGCAGGATGACAATGTATAGCCTTGAAGTATTCCTTTCCCAATTTGGAACCAGTGTGTTGTTTCATGTCCAGTTCTGACTGTTGCTTCCTGACCTGCATACAGATTTCTCAGGAGACAGGTAAGGTGGTCTGGTTTTCCCATCTCTTTAAGAATTTTCCAGTTTGTTGTGATCCACACAGTCAAAGTCTTTGGCATAGTCAATAAAGCAGAAGTAGATGTTTTTTCTGGTACTCTCTTGCTTTTTCTGTGATCCAACAGATGTTGGCAATTTGATCTCTGGTTCCTCTGCCCTTTCTAAATCCAGCTCGAACATCTGAAAGTTCATGGATCATGTACTGTTGAAGCCTGGCTTGGAGAATTTTGAGCATGACTTTGCTAGCATGTGAGATGAGTGCAATTGTGCAGTAGTTTGAGCATTCTTTGGCATTGCCTTTCTTTGGGATTGGAATGAAAACTGACTTTTTCCAGTCCTGTGGCCACTGCTGCATTTTCCAAATTTGCTGGCATATTGAGTGCAGCACTTCCACAGCATCATCTTTTAGGATATGAAATAGCTCAACTGGAATTTCATCACCTCCACTAGCTTTGTTCATAGTGATGCTTCCCAAGGCTCACTTGACTTCACATTCCAGGATGTCTGGCTCTAGGTGAGTGATCACACCATCGTGATTATCTGGGTGATGAAGATCTCTTTTGTATAGTTCTTCTGTGTATTCTTGCCACCTCTTCTTAATATCTTCTGCTTCTGTTAGGTCCATACCATTTCTGTCCTTTATTGTGCCCATCTTTGCATGAAAATTTCCCTTGGTATCTCTAATTTTTTGAAGAGATCTCTAGTCTTTCCCATTCTATTGTTTTCCTCTACTTCTTTGCACTGATCACTGAGGAAGGCTTTCTTCTCTCTCCTTGCTGTTCTTTGGAACTCTGCATTCAGATGTTTATATCTTTCCTTTTCTCCTTTGCCTTTCACTTCTCTTCTTTTCTCAGCTATCTATAAGTCCTCCTCAGACAATCATTTTGTCTCTTTGCATTTCTTTTTCTTGGGGATGGCCTTCATCATGGCCTCCTGCACAATGTCACAAACCTCCATCCATAGTTCTTCAGGCATTCTGTCTATCCGATCTAATCCCTTGAATCTATTTGTCACTTCCACTGTATAATCATAAGGGATTTGATTTAGGTCATACAGGAATGGTCTAGTGGTTTTTCCTACTTTCTTCAATTTAAGTCTGAATTTGGCAATAAGGGGTTCATGATCTGAGCCACAGTCAGCTCCCGGTCTTGTTTTTGCTGACTGTACAGAGCTTCTCCATCTTTGGCTGCAAAGAATGTAATCAATCTGATTTCAGTGTTGACCATCTGGTGATGTCCATGTGTAGAGTCTTCTCTTGTGTTGTTGGAAGAGGGTGTTTGCTATGACCAGTGTGTTCTCTTGGCAAAACTCTATTAGCCTTTGCTCTGCTTCATTCTGTACTCCAAGGCCAAATCTGCCTGTTACTCCAGGTATTCCTTGACTTCCTAGTTTGGCATTCCAGTCCCCTATAATGAAAAGGACATCTTTTTTGGGTGTTATTTCTAGAAGGTCTTGTAGGTCTTCATTGAACCATTGAAACTGTTCAACATACATGCAAATTGAGTATTTCTTAAGTAAAACTTACTGCTTTGTGCTAAGTCCTAGGACTGTTTCCAAGAAGTCAGCTTTAGAGAAAGAAGCTTGTTTTCTAATTATGCATTAGAGTGAAGATGACAACATCATTACCACTGTGGGAAAGTGTAAATATTGACTTTTTCTATAGATGAAAAGTGATCAGATATTGACAGGTTTAGCCTAAAACCAAAAATAACCAAACCTAGACTGTCTTGACTCACCTGCATTCTATTCAACACAGAGGTCAATAATAAATCTGTCTACTGAAAAAATATACATGCAGTTTAAATGTTAAATGTACACCAAATTGCTCTCCATAATGCCTTAACTAATAAAGAAGTTAGCCAATTCTATAGGAGAATACATGTTGGTTCACATGTACAGATACTGGATATTATCATCAATCCTCTTGATATTTGCTAGTGTAAGATGTGAAACAGTATGATATCAACATGTAATGTGCGCTTCCCTCATTCCAGTGTGGATCTGCATCTGAGCATATTGGTCATTTGAGTTTTCTCTTCAGTTAACTACCGTATTCACAAGTGTTGTCCATTCTCCTACTGGCTTGTTGTTTTTATTTATAAGCAAGAGACTTGAAAATATATTTTTATCTATTAATGTGTATTTAATATATTTTGGACTGAAACTCTTAACTAGACTTGCATATATTTTTTTCTGTCATTTGTCATTTCTTTATGTATGGTGCTTTTTATTCCAAGGTTTTAATATGATAGTCATAGTTTTAATAATTGAGATCTCCTTTTTGTTTTCTGATTGCTTCTTCTCATGGCACTCTGTACTGGTTTTTTGAGTAAAATCACTTCTCAAATATTTCTAAGAATAGTTATTAGAGATCCGGAACTTCTATTATTTGAGTTATCTTGTTTTTCACATTTCGGTTATCTTGGTCTCTCCCATTTGTTGCAGACTCTTCTGAGAAGGATGCCACAGATGAGTTGCCTCTACATACAGTAACCTCCTTATCTGCAGTGTAACTTTCTGTAGTTTTAGCTACCTGCAGTTAATTGTAGTCTAAAAATATTAAATGGAAAATTCCAGAAATAACAGTAAGTTTAAAATTGCATGCCATTTGACTAACGTGATGAAATCTCATGCAGTCCTACTCCATCCTGCCCAGAACGTGAATTATCCCTTTGTTAACCATAACCTGCTTATTAGTCACTTAGTAGCCATCTCTTATCAGACTGACTATTGCAGTTTCACAACAGTCAAGTGATCTTTATTTTACTTTATAATGGCCCCAAGGCACCAGAGTAGTAATGCTGGAAATTTGCACATGCCAAAGAGAAGCTGTAAAGTTCTTTTTAAGTGAAAAGGTGGAAGTTCTAGACTTAACAAAGAAAGGGGGGAAAAATCATATGCTTAGGTTGCTAAGATCTATGGTAAGAATGAATCTTCCATTTATAAAACTGTGCACAAGGTAAAAAGAAATTTGCTGTCACATCTCAAACTGCAAAAGTTTATGGCCACAGTGCATGCTAAGTGCTTAATTAAGATGGAAAAGGCATTGTACAGTAAGATATTTTGAGAGAGAAAGACCACATTTACATAGTTTGTATTACAGGATAGTATTGTAATCGTTCTAAGCCTTCTCTGATTTTATTAGTTATTATTAATCTCTTACTGTGCCTAATTTGTATATTAGACTTTATCTCAGGTTGTGTATTTGTAGGGGAAAAAAGCATAGTATTGGAATAACCAAAAAATTCATTTGGGTTTTTCCATAAGATGTTATGTTGAAACCTGAAGGAACCTTTTGGCCAACCCAATATATATAGGGCCCCCGACCATTTATGCTTTCAGTCGTCCACTGGGGGTGTTGAAAGGTACCCCCCAGGGATAAGGGGGTCTACCGTACATGGATGGTGTTTGCTGCTTATCAGGACTGGCTTTCAGTTAGGGGCCAGGGAATGATATCACGTGTTGGCAACCAAAATACCAGAAGGCAGAGAAGTTTGCTAGAGGTGCTGTGTCATGGGGCTGGCCACCAAATATTGTCAGGTCTCTCTCTGGAATCATGGTAGGAATGCATTTCCTTGACCTCTTAAAATTATGTGACCATGCAACTTATTTTGCCCCTTAAAATGTGAGTGACAGTGGTGTATGTAAGAGTATCAGGATCTGCTCTGCCGTGTTCCCTTTCTCCTCCAAGGTAACTGTGGTGGTGTGTGTTGTGCTTGTTTGCTTATTTACTAGATCTAAACCAAATCTATTTATTCTCATTCAAACAACATATGAACATCAACTTGATATGAGCTTGCTCTCCCTAGACCTTTTAATAAGTTCCCGCTCATTCATTTTAAGGTGATCATGAAAAGCCAAGGAGATAAACACCTGTGTTCAACCAGCCATCCTAGACTGAAAGTTTAGTGGAGTCCTTGAGTCTTGATAGCAAGTATTTTGGCACTGTTACTAAAGATCCAGTCTTGGATGCCTACAAATAAATGTTTTATGCTTAGGAAGACTTCACAGATGTGAACACAGTCCGGTATGAGTTGTTTACTTCTTGTGCCCTGATCCTCCCTGATTCCCAGGCAGGCAGGATGACTTCTTGAACCAGGTGGGGGTATGGTCCTCCAGGCGATCCCCTCCAACCACCACTCACTTAAGGGCAGCAGCACCAACTTGCAGGCACAGCCCCTTCACTTTCCAGTCCTTTCAGCGTGTTGTTGTTGTATAGTCGCTAAGTTGAGTCTGACTCTTTGCAACCCCAAAGACTGTAGACAACCAGGCCCCTCTGTCCATGGGATTTCCCAGGCAAGAATACTAGAGTGGGTTGCCATTTCTTTCCCTAGGAGATCTTCCCAATCCAGGGATCGAACCCACATCTCCTGCATTCTTTACCGCTGAGCCTCATAGTATGAGACAAGGTTTTATGATTAAAAACAATTTTTGCTTCAGGAATTCAAAAAAAAAAAAAAAAAAAAAAAAAAAACATCTTTGAGGATCACAGCAATGGATTTTATATCACAAATCTCTCTTAGAGCAAAGTATTCCTTCTTGGGGAGTTTGAAGACTCATTGGATTCCAGGCATAGAAGATAGTGAAGTGTCAAAAATGAACACAAAATTGTTCAGGGTTGGTGGTGATTAAAACCTTTTTTGAGGAAATTTCCATTTAAATCATTAAACTGACCTGGTAACAGGATCTCCGAAAATTGCTGCTGTTACATGGACTTTTCCTACTTTGTGCTTAACAAACCTTGGTGTTAGCATCACCAGCAGAACCAAAGGCAACAGACGTATTTGCTGAGGTCCAAATCAGTTAGATTTCTACATTCCACAGCAAGGGGCATCTGCACTAAGTGTGTGCTCACCGGCCTATTTTTAAGCTTAGATTTGGCACCCGTAGTAGCGCTTAGAAGGCACCTATTTCCTTTCCTTTCTCAAGCACCTAGTGGACAGAGGCTGATGCGGAGTAAAGAGCTCAGGGCAGACACACAGCCCAGTTGTGTCTGAATAAAGGTAATCCCTGAATAATGGGGCAGGGCATTGCTGTGCTTGGGCTCTGCTAACCTTTCCTTCTAAGATGAGCTTCTCTGCTCATGACATGAAGTAATGAATAATGAAAGCGAAAATCCCTGAAGTGAAAAGCAGGGCCTCTGTCCACAAACCAAGGAAACCATCTCTCATGCACTGTCCCCAACAGAGCCCAAAGCCCATCCCAAGGTTGGCATAAAGAGTGACCAGCAAGGGAAAGAGTCCCATTACCAAGCCCGGAAGCCCCTTGTCATCCCTCATACCAGATGTCTCCCCTTTGCAGATGCCAGGTATCACTCTGTTGATGGCATGAAAGGTGGGGGTGGTTTACTCCAGGGATTCACAAGATAGAGTCACACTTTAGGGAAGACAGCAAGACTATCTTTAATTTAATTTTCCATTCTAGTCTCTGCCATTAAGCAGGAGAAATCCAGTTAGAGGGACACAATTTAGTGTCATGAGGAAGCCATGGATAAAAGTTAATACTGTCGCCATTATTCTAAGAGAACATGTAATTTTCGCCAAAAGGACAAGTAGTCAGGAAGAACTTCAAAATGATGTTGACCTTAAAATGATGTTGATCTTAAACCTGCCTCAAATTTTCTGAATAATTAATATCACCAGGCTATAAGCACATTTCTCTGCAAAATACCTTTTGTCTGAACTTTACATGTAGATTATTTAGATCATATTTTCCCCTTGTTACAGGTTTCAGGAGCATTAACTTTCTTTGGAAGAAAACCATTTAGTTGATAAGATGCCATGATGGAACATAGGTAATGCCCTGGCTACATTGACTGGGACACTTTTGAACAATTGTATCAAACATGTACAAAAAAAAAAAAAATCAAAGTTTTTTTTCTTTTGGGAGGGGTAATAATCTTTAAAAATGCATGGGGAGGCATTTGTGTAAGTTTCTAGTTTTTGCTGTTTACAAAAGTTGTTTATCAGAGTATTACTGTCTTTATGTTTATTCCTGATGGTTTCTCTGGTTCCAGTTGAAAATGATTTGGGAAGCCCAGGAGTCTGGCTAATATTCTGGCTCAGTTCTCAGAATGTGAGGTCAGTGCCGGTGGGCTGAACAAAGCCATGGCCTTCATCTCCAGCACGAAGACCAGGAGCGTCTTGTTAAGTGTCCCCCGCCTTTTAGGAAGCCCAACCATGTAATACGGAAACTTCCACTCTCTGGTAAATATTAGCATTTTCTGCCAAAGTGCCAGGTGGGGCTGAGGAGAGTGAAGACGTGTCCCTGGCATACTGACATGTGTTTCTGTATGGCCCCTAATCCGAAGAATCTTTATCTTTTATAGACTTAGAATTGGTTTTATTCCATAGCTTTTCTATTAGGTCATCAGTCTTATACATCAATTACACATAAGCGATATGTGTTTATCCACGGCTTCATACATGACTCACTCTCACTGACTCTACTTAGCAAACATTCAGGCACATAAGCAAGGTAAGAGCCCCACACCAGGCATATCACCACTAGTTCTGCTTGGAATAGCCAGAATCTTACATGAGAAACACCTGGGAATGGCTTTTGCCATCACACATGTGGACACTTTGGTACAAAGATTATTCCTGACTGAGAAAGAGAAACACATGGTGATTGGTTTACATGCATGTTGCAGGAACTGATGCTGTAGTTCACAGTCAGTGCAGAGAAGTGGCCTGTGTCAGCATCGCACAGCGGTAAACTTCCCCACGGAACCTCCACACCCCACACCTGGACACTGGACCTCAGAACTTGGCATGAGGTACAGGTTCTAAAGGTAATTACTGAACAAACATGTGACATGTGGATCTATCCACATTCAACAGGGATAGATCACATCATTCTCCTTTTTAAGAGCTGATAGTTTGAGAAGGTTCTCTTCAAGAACATAGTGCAAAGGGATTCAGAGCCCATGGGGCATCATGGCCAGCTCTTGGTGGGGACTTGAGTCCAGAGATGTCCTGGACTGGGTGTCCATGGACATCAGTCACCTTTCAAGTGTCAAGGAGCAGCATGGAATAATGTGAAAATGGCAATTTAATGAATGAAATGAAAGCATCCTATCAAGAACTTTCAAGTTTCTAAATTAAAAAAAGCTCAGCTGTTTCAACTCAATCTAAGGCTTGTGCATTCTGAAGCCCATCCATCAGAAAAGTAATATGATAGCCAATTCAAGTGGATTCCCCTAGAGCCAAGTGGCCCAAGACCTCATCTGTTCAAAGTCGGAAGGCAAGAGGCCAGAGAGCAATAAAACACTCAGCTCAGGACACTGCACTGGGACCTCTCCAGGACACCCGAGGCGGGCATCCTGGGGGTGTGGACACTCTCCCTGTGTAGGTCTGTTCGGGGTCCTCAACTCAAGTATGTGGGTTAAGGACCCAGAAGAGTTCAGGCAAGGGTCAGGACTTCATATAATTGGGCAAAAATCCTGCATTTGATACCGCTTTATCTTTTGGGTATGGTATTTTCTTTGATATTCACCCTCAGGATGATAAGGCATTCCTCCTCTCTCCTGTCTTTAGAGTTGGGCAGAGATGAAAGTTACCTTCGTATCTAAACTGACAAGATTCTGAATTCATCCAGCCACTCTTGGAGTCACCTAGATGTTACACAACCTGAGGGCTTTATGCCATTTCTAAGCTGGGTTTTTCCTGCAGCCTGAAATGTCCTTCCCAGATCTCCATTGTCATTTAATTCCTACTTATCCTTTAGGGTGTGGGGGCCACCCTCATCTGTCTGCAGGGCTGGGTGATGAGCCCCACCAGGACTTAGGGCCCCACGGTACCCCTAGAGCCGAGTGGAGCCCCCTCCACCTCACATGTGGGCTCAAGCTGTTTGCCCGAGGGTGCCCTCCCTTGACTGTGACCAGCTCAGTGACAGTTAACTTTTACTTCTGCAACTCAAGCTTAAAATGCAGCAGCGCTGAACAAACGTTCACAGGGTGAGTGGGCTCACAGGTGGCCGTGTGCATCATCTCAAGAATGTGCATTCCAGAATGTCAGACCTGGATTACACGTCTGTGTCTGATGAAACTTGAATTAGATAGCGACTCATCCATGTGTGAGTGAGCATTCTACACACATCTTCAATAAACAGAATCCATACTGACATGAGCTGATGCTCACAGACCCCAATCCCTAGGATTTGTTAAAGACAGCTTTAGACTTCAAAACGAAGGTGTAACATTTGGCAAGCATTTAGGACAGAACTTTTAGAGGTGGATGAAGCTAACTGAGCTTATCTTCCTCTGAAGGTTTGCTAAGACTTCAGTGAAGGAGCACTAAGTCGTATGTCAGGCTTCAGTGAAGGAGCACTAAGTCGTATGTCAGGGTGGGGACCACTCTCCTCCACCTGCCTTCTGGAAGGCTTCCAGTCCACCTGCCCTCTGCGTGTGCAGGGGGCCAGGCACAGGCTGGGGTGGAGAATGGGGGGAGCAGAGAAGGACGCTGCCGTCATAGGAGGAATGGATGTGCTCGTGCCAAGATCAAAGGCCAAAAAGTGCATTAGAGCCTGGGGGGAAAGACAGTGCTTCTGTCCTGATCTAAGCGCTCTTGAGGTTGGCAGCTCTGTGGCGCACAGTGGTCATTTACAAAGGACTATGGTGGAACCTTTCTTAGGGCTCTAGAACTGCCTGGGGGCAGACGTGGGCAACGGCTGTGCTCGACTGCCTTCCACAGAGCGGAGCAATTGCACAGCTCAGCTTACTGGAGCTCAGCACAACATTCAGTTTATACACATAAAGTGTTCTAATGCTGACTTAAAAAAAAAAAAGTCAGTAACAAACACGTGCCGGCAGCTGAGGTCTGTTCTTAAGCAGCCTTGCTGCTCAGGTGCAGCAGGAGGCAAGGTCAGTCTCATGGCCAACCGGAGCTGGAGTCCAAACAGGGACAGTGGCATCAGACAAAACAGAGAGCGGATGTCCGCAAAGGTGCAGAGCACTGCTGTCCGAGAGAACTTTCTACAAGGAAGGAGCACTTCTCTCTGTGACATTCAACGCAGGAGCCCCCTGTCACACGTGGCAACGGGGCATTGAAATGTGGCTCACGGGACTGAGGACTGAAGTTTTATGTTGGTTTAATTTAAACTAATTATATTTAAAATCTGAATGGACGTTGGTGGCCTGTGGCGACTGCACTGGATGGTGCGGCTTTGGGGGGCGCCTCCCCCACACTGACTCGTTCCAGTGGCAGCTTCTTTGGCTTTCGTCAGAGCCGGGCAGGAGGCAGAGGTTCCCTCAAGAGGCCGGCCCCACAGCCTGGGCACCCATCTTCAAAGTCCGGAAACCAGCCCTTACTGAGCCGGAAGTGTAATTCTCACTTGCGTGTGGCTCTGGTTTGGCTGTCAGGATTCTGCAGAGTGTCTGAGTAGTAGGAGCCCTTTCCGTGAGGTGTCTAGAAGCAGCCTTTGCTCCAGACCAGGGCTCCTGTACCAACAGAGAAAGGGAGCCGTGCATGGATTCTCCTCTCTGCTCACTCTGTGGGACAGGGGGAACAACTGTGATCCTGTCCCCGTACAGGGGGAATGAGCCTGAAACGCCTCCATTCAAAGCAGCTCTGGGAATTGGAAGCTTCTAGCTCAGCTCCACTCAGCGAGTTATCCTGGTGCCGTCATCCTCGGCGGTGTCAGGAGAAGGGACACTCACTCACCCTCCGGGCGACTTGCCCGCCTCGTGCTCCTCTTCTTGAGTGAGTGTCAAGCAGCTACTTCCCTGGACATTCTAAGTTGGCAGCCACCAGGCAGGCAATCAGAAACTCTCCCACCTCTGGGTAAGGCAGCCCACACACACAGGCTGTGAAGACGGTTCCAGCGGAAAGACTGTGCCACCCATCAGCTGAACCCTGCGACTTCTCCAGGCCTGGGGAGGGGGCCGGGCTACATCTGGGATTCGGGAGTCACAGGGACTCTGCAGTCCCAGCCAGCAGCCACATCACGGACATCCCAGGACATGGGGCTTCAGGCATGTTTAGGGATGTGTGTAAATACTATCCTTTTATTGACGGAAAATTCAGAGACAGAAAAGAACCTCATCATTTTACATGGGTAAAAACGATGTGGACAAGTGTCTTTCTTGTCACCTTTGTATGCGGGACAGACAGACGAGCTGGCACGCGCTGCGAGGGGCGGGGGTGGGGGGAGGCTGGTGGGACAGGGAGCCACTGCATGAGAATGGACCTCGGGCGCCAACCCACAGCACTGGGGCAGACCATTCATGTCAAAGAACCTAAACATGTCATTCTGGCTATAATGTTTTTCTCTGCCTTTCAGAAATCTTAAGACTAAAGTGCAGGGTGCCCTAAATACTATTGTGGGTGCGTGCTCAGTCACTCAGTTGTGTCCAATTCTTTGCAACTCCGTGGACTGTAGCCCACCAAGCTCCTAAGCTCCTCTGCCCCTGGGGATTCTCCAGGCAAGAATACTGGGGTGGATTGCCATTTCCTTCTCCAGGGGAATCTTCCCAACCCAGGGATCGAACCTGCGTCTCTTGCAATGGCAGGAAGATTCTTTACTGCTGTGCCACCTGGGAAGCCCCCTGAACTATTATTAACTGGTCCATACATGTAAGATGCAAGGAAGCCAAGTGATCATTATGGACTTTGGGCAAGAGAGGATCCAGTAAGATTGGCTTTGGGGCAATAAAATGCACAGCACTTGTAGGCTGTCCGGTTGCTGCAGCAACACCCTGGGGCCCGTGCTCACCCGTCTGCTCTCAGTGGCCGGGGCCACCTTTCCAGAGGTTCGAGCTCACCTGTGCCCCGAGCGTGGCTGAAGTCGCCCTTGACCACGCGGCAGGTCTTGCCGTCCCCGCTGCAGACCCCACACCGGTCTTCTTTGGCCGCAGACCCGATGATGCCATCACAGCCGATTTTCTAAACAAGCAGAGTGCTGGGTTATTCTGAGTGTAGCACTCAGAGGCACACCCTGCAGGGCTGACTCTCCATGAGGCCCAGCAGGCTGGCACGGGAGGGCTCACAACACCTCCAGAGGCCCAAGCAAATATTTTAAAACCAGGAGAGAAAAAGAATACAATCTAGCTTGTATTACATTTGCCCTTACACCACATAGTCATCAAATACCTGCGTTAGTGTCTGTTAGGGAGGAGGGATCTGTGAAGGCCCAGAGGAGGGCCTGGAACTCACACTGAGGCCTGGGCCAGGCCCCTCCAGAGCCGCCCGAGGTGGGGCCATGGGGAGAAGGGAAGCCAGCTCCCACACCTCCCGGCATGGCCACAGTTTCACACGACCCATGCTCCCCTTGGAGCTGCGTGAGTCCATGATTCTATCTCGGCTGGAATAACCAACAGTCTCAGAAGACACGGCAGACACCATAGTGACTTTTCTGCTGGGGTCAGGAAGCCCAGAGCTCACTCAGGCTGGCTGGGCGCGAGCCCCCTAGTCCTCAGTCAGGGGGATTTAGCCCAGGAAGATACCCTGCTGCTCCAATTTTTTCAGACAGGCCTGTCTGAGGGCAGAGGAGGGTCACCCTGACCCTGGCTGGCCCCAGGGAAGCACAGTCAGTTCATAAAAAGTGGAAAAAGGTTGTGAATTCCTGTTTCTCCTTAAAAAAAAATTCACGAGACTTTTATGGTCTGCAAAATAACATACCTGAGTTTATGTTACGGTAAACACTGGTGTGTTTAATTATTTGCTAGTTAAATTGCTAAAATGTCTCTCCACCCATCTCCCCTGGAGTAAAGAATTCCAGAACAAGAACGGGGTCTCCACTGCCCTGTATCCTGCATCAGGCTGGGAAGGGTTCTAATCCAGACAAGCCAAGCCCAGGTGACTGCACCCCTTCCCCCTTCTGTGTCCCCGCTCCCAAGGGGGCAGGGCACAGAGTAGAGCCAGCCGCACCACAAACCTCCTGGAGGCAAAGGCTTGGCCCCGCAGCTCACCCAATGAACCAGAACCCTCTGTTTCATAAGGGCAGTGTTTCTTAAACATCAAGGTGCATCTACCTCACCAGGAGGGCCGTGAAAACACAGATGCAGGACCCATTCCCAGAGTTTCTGATCCAGCAGGGCTGAATGGACCCGAGTATCTCTATTTCTGTGAAGTTTCCAAGTGCTGCTGGCCAGGACCACACTCAGAGAACCCTGGCACTGTGGCATGCTACACGAAACGCAAATGAGGCTTCATACTGAACAGTGTGGAGTCTCGCCCTTGGATGCTTTTGTTTCTTTGGGAAAGAATTAGTGAGAACTTATTATCATGTGTCCAAAAATGATATCGTCACTGAATGTATTTCAGCGAAGACTTGAAGATATGCTAAGGGCAAAGCAAATTTGGTTCCCAAATGAAATGAAAACTGAAAAAGGGCAATACATTTTTAAAAAAGAAACTCCAATGTGTCCAAAGTTAGTATAAAAACAGCTACAGGGCGAGAAGATCAGGGGCTTTGGCAGCCAGAGACCAGGCAAGGTGTGAACAGAGAAAGTGAATGAAGGGGTGAGTCAGTGACGAATGGAGACCCAGACTGGTAAGCGGCATTGACCGTCACACCTTGCCAGGGCAGACCACCCCGTGAGACCTGGAGATAGGCGAGCTGGATCGTGTGGCAGGAGCTGCCTCCGTTCACGATCTGGACTGCTGGCTAATTCCTGGGAAGATGCTTAACACAAAATTACAGGCACTACGCACAGAAGGCAGCCAAGATCCAAAATTCTCCTCAACCGGCAGCCTCTGCAACTCCGTGTGGTCAGATCTGTGTGCCACGCGTGTGCTGCCCAATTTCGTGTCTCCTGTCCCAGAGTCTAATGTCTCGGTCCCTAGCCTGTTTCCAGTACTGCCACA